>NC_069499.1:226034506-226349506 GCF_027579735.1 Bombina bombina
TCTCCTACCTCACACTTTAATTTGTTTGACATCTATTGTCGATTTAAATAGATTTGCTAGATCACTTGTCCTTAAGAAACATTTCTTGGGGGCTATAAGTGATGGTCAGATAGTGAGAGGGAGAGACCAGACCCTATCAGATGTGGTTTTGATTTTGCAGATGAATGTTCTGTCCTAGATCTTATGGCACTTGATAAAGAAAATAAAGATCTTAATCTATATGTAGATAAAGATGTTCAACATATTACTAAAATGAAGGGAAAGTCAAAAATGTATCATCTACAGACAAGATCAAGTGTGATAGAGGTATTTCAAAAAACAGTAGAAATTGAACTAAGAAAGTTAAATTCTGAAAGACTTACTGTTGATCATAGGAAGGATAATTTGTCTAAAAAACAATACCTGTCTATTAAAGAATTAAAAGCTTATAAAGAGCTGGTTGTACGTAACTCCGACAAGGGAGGAAAAGTGGTAGTTCTTAATCGTAAAGATTATATAACAGAGGCTCATAGACAGCTTTTGGATGTGTCAGTGTATGAGAGGCTCAAAAATAATACAATTTTTTTCTATAAATCAGATTTGAAAAAGATTTTGGATTGGGCACAAAAAGAAGGAATAATCACAGAAACAAATTTTGACTTTTTGTTCACTGAACATCTTGTTACTGCCATCTTTCACTACTTACTTAAAGTTCATAAAGACAGCATTAACCATCCAGGTAGGCCAATTGTGGCAGGAATTGGCTCACTTAATGAGCCTCTATCACAAATGATAGATGGGTATTTACAACCTTTCATTTTGAACCTTGTGAGTTGCATTAGAGACACCACTGATGTCATTAAACAGGTAGAGAGCCTAGTGTGGTGTGAAAAATATGTTTTTATGACTATAGACGTGGTCTCACTGTACACTTGCATTCCACATGACAAAGGCATTGAGGCCATTGAATTTTTTCTTCAAAATTTTTCTAAGTATGATGACAGTTTGAAGCAGTTCATTAAGGTCTCAGTTGAATATCTATTGACAAATCATTTTTTCTTATTTGAGGGGGATTTCCTTCTCCAAAAATGTGGGACAGCTAAGGGGGGTAAATTTGCCCCCTCCTACACCAACCTGTATATGGGTTGGTGGGAGCTGTCCCACGTTTATGGAGATGGGAATCCCTTCAAAGATTATATTCATTTTTACGGTCGATATATCGACGATATTTTGATGGTTTGGAAAGGTCCAGTTGACCTTATTGAACAGTTTCTGAACTATCTTCAGAATAACTCTATGAATGTTAGATTTACTATGGAGTACAGTAAAACTTCAATATCCTTTTTAGACATTAGACTTTTTTCTAATGATGATGCATCTTGTATTGAAGTAGAAAAAAAATAGCAGGTAACACCATTTTGAATGCGAAGTCATGTCATCCAAAACATATTATTAATTATATTCCTAAAAGCCAGTATATAAGGGTTAAACAAAACTGTACAAGAGAACAGAGTTATATTAAACATTCTAAGGAGTTAACAGATAGATTTCTTGATGGGGCTACTGCAGAGAAGTTCTGGAGCAGATGAAAAATGCGTAAAGCACTTTCCATTTTGGAAACTGATGAAAGCCTTCATCGTATTGTTAAAGAAGGTATATGTTTTGTGTCTAGAAAAGCAAAAACATTAGGTAATCTATTATCTCCTTCAATGCTACCTAGGATACAAAATAAAAATTGGCTGTCAGTTAAACCTGTTTTTTTTAAAATGTGGGAGCAGGAGATGTAAATTTTGCTTTTATGCTACTTTTGGTACTAGTTTTGTGTCTACTGCAAATAATAAAGATTTTCTGATACAGGAACATATGACATGCAATCTTGCTATGTCATATACCTTTTGACCTGCAGCGGATGCTGTAGGCAGTATGTTGGACAAATGACGCGAGCCCTAAAATATCATTTTTTAGAACATTTACGTTCAATTGAGGACCCCCTGTCCACTACTCCCATTTCCTTGCATTTCAAAAGGGAGCATAATTCTGATAAATCCCTGCTGTCATTTCAAGGCATCCAGCTGATTCCTATACACCGAAGAGGTGGGAACAGAGGAGTAATTCTCAGTAAGAGAGAAGTCTTTTGGATTTTTCAGTTGGATATCAGAATGTCAGCAGGTTTAAATTCTGAGTGGGACGTTAAACTTTTTGTAATTCATAATTATATATGATACACTCTCACTTTAAATTTTTCTAAAATACGTTATCTTTGCACTTATTACTGTTTGTTAGACTATGTAGCTAATGTGTAGCTTTGTTATATATTATTTGTAATTTTATCATTTTGTCTTTTCAGAAATGATATAGCTTATGGTTTTTGGATATATACATATGTGCTATATGTTTGTGTGAATAGTGCATTGTTTGATATCCATTTAAATCACCTACACTCACCTGCTCTAGCAAATCATACATTGTGATTGGACTATTATAACATGGGAGGTGTTTTTGGTCTTTAAATAGCAGAGAATTGTGGGTGTTTTTATTTTCACTGAGGAAGTCATGTTGTAATAGATAAAACGCGTTTGACCTTCATTGCCTGTCTTTTTCCCAAGTATATGTCATTTATTAGCCACAGTCGATTGGTATTTGATGAAATGGAGAAATAAATACAGCGTTTATTTCATCCTCTTGAGTCAAGGACTGTTTATTCACCTGTTCTTTTTCCTGAGTGCGTTGATCGTTGTTGCTTTATGTTTAAAAACAGTAGGAGGTAAATTTATTAAATTACTAAATGGTTATGTTACAATCTTAGAGTGTATCACAGAGGATTCAAACTAATACTACAAAAAGTCCCAAATTATTCTACATAGGCTTTCTAAATGTACCTGTTTTACAACACCATCTATTTTCACTTTAAGAAAGTGAACATGCGTAAGATACCCATGTATCTCCAGATTTACGAAGGCTCTGATGGCAAAATGAATAATTATATACTGTATGGCCAAAAGTATCTGGGCACCTGACCATCACATCTATATAGGACTATATATAAGTATGTTTGCCATTCCAAGACCATGGGCATTAAAGTGCATGTAAAGTCAACATACCTGCTCTGCATCATTGTGTGTATTTTCGAAAATAATAGTGAGTTTCATTCATCAAAATCGCAACATCGAAATCTAAAAAGAAATAATTAATACTTTGCCTTGTATTCTTATTGGCGATTCCTCCGCCCGACATTATGGTCCCACATTATTGTCATGATTGACAGTTCTATTTAGAAGTATTTTCCTTTTCCCTGGGGCGTCAGGCCAGTTGTTACCTACGTCACGCGAATCTACTGCGCATGCGCAAACTACCCGATGACGTTACCACCCCAATGCGCGTCCGCAATTCGCGCATGCGCAATACGTCGACGGAATAATGTATTCATTCAGTATTGTCATGCTAATAGTAAACGCATGCGCAAATGAGAGCCCGGATTGTGAACGCGATTAGAAGCGACGTCATCGAGTGGGCGTTAGATATTACAATGATGCTGGGGGAAAAACAGGAAGAAGACGGTTGGGAGGAGTTCAATGCATAAAACGGAGATAAGTTTATATATAAAAATAACAATAAAGAAAATTTATTTTGCACTGAGATTATTGCGGTTTGACTATTTATAATATTGGGAATAAGTAGGTAACAATTAATTAGAAAAAACTTACATTCACTTTAATATGGAACTGCCCCACCCTTTGCAGCTACAACAGATGTCCCTCTTCTGGGAAGGATTTTCACAAGATTTTTTAGTTTGTCTGTGGGAATTTGTGCACACTCAGCCAAAAATTTATTTGTGAGGTCAGGCACTGATGTTGGATGAGAAGCTCTGGCTCACAATTGGCATTCTAGTTTATCTTATGGGATTGAGGTCAGGACTCTGAGCAGGTCCACTCAAGTTCTCCACACCAAACTCATCAAACCATGTCTTCCTTGCTTTGTTCTCAAGAGCTCAGTCATCCTGAAAAAAAAAAGGACCTTCCACAAACTGTTGCCTTAAAGTTAAAAGTACACAACTATCCTGTAGAACCAAAATAACTAGAGTATTGCGTTGAGCAATTATACATTTTTAATTGGACTAACTATAGCTTTACAAATAGACAAGCTTTCAAGGGTTTTCTCTCTTCATCAGGCCTGAAGCAATACTGATCAATATGATGGAATTTACAGAATATATCTTAAAGCACAGTATGGTTTGAAGGACAAAAAGTGTTACAGAGGTCTGAATATAAGGAGATGAGGAAGTATCATAAAATAACGAGGTGGTCTGAGGTGAAAGGTTCAAAGAGGCTGTAAATAGCCAGTGTAAGAAAAGGACAGAGAAGAGAGATAAAACTATACACAGAGCATATACTTACATAAAGTTATATATCTGCATGGCTTCAAAATGTATACAAATGTTTATGCATACATGGAGGGAATATAAAATTGCTATACAAACAGCTGCATGTGTACATAAATATACATATACGTGTTTCTTAGTATCGATAATGAAAGAAAGATGAAAAAAAATAGCATAGGGTTGTACATGAGCTTACCTATGTATCTAGGTATGAAAGGTGTGGAATATTAAATATAATCAACCATATGAAGGTATAATAAAACATTTTTGGTAATGTTTCAAGAACCTAGAGTAAACATTTAGCCCAGTATTTAAAGTATAGAAAGCTTGTCTACTTGTAAATGAATAGTTAGTCTAACTAATAAGTATCATTGCTCAATTAAATATTTTTGTTATTTTGGTGTCTAAATCACTGGATTAACACAGCTACTCCAATCAATGTATCCTTTATCATTAAAATGACCCTTCACTGGAACTAAGGGGCCTATCCCAAACCCTGGAAAGCTGGCTTAGACCATTATCTTTCCTCCAAACTTGACAGTAGGCACTATGGTCCCTATTTAAGAAAGGTCTTGCAGACCTGATCCAACACTGCGGATCAGGTCTGCAAGACCTCGCTGAATACGGAGAGCAATACGCTCTCCGTATTCAGCATTGCACCAGCAGCTCACAAGAGCTGCTGGTGCAATGCCACCCCCTGCAGACTCGCGGCCAATCGGCCGCCAGTAGGGGGGTATCAATCAACCCAATCGTACTTGATCAGGTTGATTTCTGGCGATTCCTGTCCGCCTGCTCAGAGCAGGGGGACAGGGTTATGGATCAGCGGTCTTTAGACCACAGCTCCATAACTTGTGTTTCTGGCGAGTCTGAATACTCGCCAGAAACATGGGCCCACAAGCTCCCTACAGAGCTTGTTAAATGGACCCTTTTGTGTTCTGCTGGCATCCCCCATACCTAGGTTCCATCAGACTGCCAGATAGTGAAGAGTGATTCATCATTCCATAGAACATGTTTTCACTGCTCCAGAATCCAGTAACAGCGTGCTTTACACCTCTCTAGCCAGAATTAATTTTAATGAGGGTGTTGTTTAGATTCTCTTGACCGTAACATTGTTACCTATAAATTCTGTTTCTGCAACCATTTTGAGATCTTGCCATCTGTTGGGCACATATCGTGTTTGTCTTTATTTTACAGTTTCATGTGGAGAAGCAGTTAATAAACATGAAGGTAAAACCTTTGCTTATATGTATCAGCTGAATTGTGATTCCTCCTTTACTGGGGCATATACATTTAATCAGCAAGAGATTCTGGGCCAAATTACATTTAGCGACCAATCAGCAAGCGCAGACCAGGTGCTGAATCAAAAATGGCCTGGCTCCTTAGTTTACAGTAGATACCTGCTTATTCAAATAACGATAGCAAGAGAATGAAAAAAAATATCATAGGAATAAATTAGAAAGAGGCTTAATATTGCATGCTCTATCTGGACCATTAAAGAAAAAAATTAGGTTCAGCTTCTTACTCTGACTCATCGTCACTCTGGTTACAAGCAAACATCCAATTGCACCGCCATCTACTGGTCAACTTTCATATAGCTGTTCTATGGTGGACTCAATTTGCTAAAAAATAAAACACAGGAACAATTATGTCAAGTTACATTATAACATGGCATATACCCTATATCATAATTACAGAAAACAAGATTAAGAAACATAAGCATTCAATCCCTTTGGGAACAATGTATCTAACTCCACTATCCAAAATTTTTCCTTCTATAGCAATACTTCCTTACGGTCACCTCCTCTTTTCAACTGAGGAATCTGATCAATGGAAAGAAGCTAATCCAAAAAAATGTTGTGCCATCGGCTGATCCGTTTTGCTTGTATCCAGTGCTTGTCTTGTAGAAGACCTGTACACTGCCATTCTTTCCTGAAAGGTGCATTCAGTCTTACCAATATAGGACCGCCCACATAACATTTGATTAGATAGACTACACTTTTTGACTCACAATTAAGGACATATCTAATATTGTATTTCATTCCTGTACTACAGTGAGAAAATGTGTTATCTAATATTAAGTTGTTGAAAGCATAGGATGGGAAGGAGTTTAAGAGATTATATCACTCCATTAGAATGTAGTACTTTGTGTCCCAATCTTAGACTCTTAGCTCTTTGGACATTAATGTGCTGATTATTCTTTTTTTTTATAAACTCAGTGATTGGCTTAACTGAAATCTAGATCAGGGTTAAAGCTGAGTACTCCTTTCTGCTGTGTCTGGTAAGTTTATGTGTGTGTGTATATATAAATATATATATATACACACGCAGTATATATATATATATATATATATATACACACACACACACACACATATATATATATATATATATATATATACACACACACACATACATATATATATATATATATATATATATATATATATATATATTTTTTTTTTTTTATTTCTTAATATTATTTTTATTTTTATACAGCTTATGTGGATCTTGAAAGGTTTTCTGCCACAATACAGTTTTTGTAGTGTCTAGAAGCAATTAAAAAGTCCAGGTTTGCTGAGCTTCTAATGATTATATGAGATTGTTTTTAATTGCTGTGATTATCAAGTGTTTATGTAATGTTCTCATTTTGAGTCTATTTATCAGTCTGTGAGTAAGCACTCTAAATCAAAAAGACTTGTTATAGCATCCTGACCTGATTATGCCATCGTAAGTGGTTTTATGAGAAATTACCTATAACACATTTTGAATTCTAATAGACATTTGCACAGGCTGTTATTTTTTTTAAATGCATAGCTTATTTGTAGTCTTAGCATTCCTTATACTTTCTATAGGTAAGCCGGGTTTGAAACACTGTTAATTTATTACTAAAATACAATAGTTTAAAATAGAAATGTGCAGCACCAAAAATTCATTTGGTGCAAATCTTTCATAAGAAATATTTGGAAAAAATAGTTTTTCTGAATTTTCGTCTCCTGCACTATTCACTAGTCATTTAGTTTATAAATTAAAGGGAGAAGAAAGTCAAAATTAAACTTGCATGATTCAGATAGCGCACGTCTTTTTAAAACACTTTTAAATTCACTATTTTCAAATGTGCGTCATTCTCTTGGTATCCCTTGTTGAAAAAGAATATGCATATATCCTAACAGTCTTTACTCCATTTTCTCTCAGCCATCAGGACAACGAGTTCCAGACCCCCGCGGGCACAGCAACAGCTTGATTTATCATGTAGGCCAGGTGAAGGGCACGGCAAGACAGGTCAGTATCTCGAGTGTTTAGCCTCTCTCACGTAGCACTGAGAAGGACTGCCCAGACACTTACTCTTGGCTCTTGTAGCAAGCGTATAAAGACAACAGTTCTTAGCTATACAGAAGTTCAGTGCGATGGAATTGCACTGTGGAGCTTCCGGTGACTCATTCAGTCAGCTAGCCGCCCAAGGACACAGACTTTCGGCGTGGGGAATCCCTGCCAATGGCTATGGATGGAGGCTCTGAGACCAAATGCTACATGTCCTGCATCTAGGCTCCTCCCCGGAAGTCTCATGCCTCAGGACCTTCTCCTTTAACCTCAGGCCCTGGGATCTACCTCTCTTAGCCGCCTATTAGCACAGTCCAGGTCTCTATGATGAAGGGTCAGGATTAGCGCAGCTCTCTAACATGCTAGAGGTATTTCTTAGTTTTCTTTAAATTAGTTAGCGCATTTGGGCCGAGATTACAGATACGGCGCAGGCTTCAGCGTAACTGCTGAAACTTGCGTCGCCTGTAATCACATAAACCCCGCTGGCAGTTCATAAAGTGCCATAAGTTGGATAAACTAGCAATGGCCAGAAATGTGCGTAAATACAAATTTCAGGAGTTGCAAGTGGCTTACGGCACATTAGAATTTGCCGGCGCCTAAGAAAATAGAAAAAAAAGGTTAAATCTCCCGTAAAAGTCTAACACGCCTCCCAAAAATATACCCGACACGTAAAAACCCCTATATCCGCAATCTCCCTAATATATGTATTAACCCCTAACCCGCCATTCACGCACATTGCAATTAACCTAATAAATCTCTTAACCCCTAAACCGCCAAACCCCCGCAATGCAATTAACCTATTTAAATTACTAAGCGCCTTACCTAACATCCCCTAAATTAACCCCAATTACCTAAATTAAAAAATACTAAGTCAATTAAAATAAAAAACCTACTTTAAAAAAGTTGAAATTAATCTAAATTTACAAAATTAAAAAAATCTAACATTGCATAAAATAATAAACCAAATTATCGAAAATAAAAAAATTAAGCCTTTTGTAGGGCATTGCCCTAGGTTAAACAGCTCTTTTACCTTAAAAAAGTCCCCCCTCTAACAGTAACCCCCCCCACCCACCAAACCCCCAAAATAAAAAAAAAATAATACTAAAACATCCAAAACTACCTAATACCCCTAAAGGGGCAGTTGTATGGGCATTGCCCTTAAAAGGGCATTCAGCTCTTTTACTGCCCTTAAAGGGGCATTCAGCTCTTTTTCAGTGCCCAAAATCTAAAAAATAAAAAAAAATAAAAAGGGACTCGGTGTTCCTGAAGTCAGGCGGAGAAGGTCCTCTTTCAGGTGGCGGTGAAGTCTTCTTGGAACCTGTGACATCTTTCATCTTTATCCCGGACCAAGCTGGCGCAGAGCGGAGATGACCGCGGAACTAAAGACCGGCAACAGGGGAGCCATGGAGCGTGAAGTATCCTCTTTGTATGATCACCGCCGTACACTGAATATTGAAACTCCAAAATAAAGGATGTTCCAGCCTTTGCAGTTTAAAGTAATATGACCTTTATTGTGCCATGGTCCACAAAACAAACAACGTTTCAGACCTACATTAGGTCCTTAGTCATGTCTATCTGTGTATGCAGAGAGACTGCCTTTATACAGATACACAGGTGTAAAACAATTACACAGGTGCAAATCAACTGCACATTAACTGTACAGCGCCATCTAATGCTGACTATTTTTTAAAATTCAAAGATGGTATTTCTTATCTTAAACAAGCACTGCGTACAATGTGTATTGACAAAATTATAAAAAGACACAGTCAAAACATATACATACAGTTCCTATACATATAATTAAAAAATAAGAAGCTACATTTGCATTATCAAAAACAATCATAATAAGACAGAATCCAAAAGTAATCCTAGTAGCAGAATAGCAACCATCATATACACAAAAATGCAGGTACAAAAGATGTGAACAACGCAAGGATATATACAAATAGTCCAAGAATATATTAATGTATGTAATTTGTGCAAACATTCTGAATACCTTAAATGTCAATTTAAAATTTTTACATTTTAAATTTTTAACCCGTATGAGCATCGTAATGATTTATATCATATAGAATATTTACCTAAAGAGAGACCAATCAAAGTCTTTATTTAGACCCTTAGGTTTCAAAGTTTGTAGCTTGTTAATCCAAAACATTTCCTTGACCTTTAAGAGAAATTCTCTGTCTCCACCCCTCCTGGGGATATCTACTCTTTCTATAATTTGGAAGCGTAATTGACTGATGTTATGGCCAGCTTCAATTAAATGTGAAGATACAGGGGCATCCTTATTTTGACATCTTATATTAGATATATGTTGTGTAATCCACTATCTCGCCTCCCTACAGGACTCTCCAATGTAATAAAAACCACATGGACATTTAATAAGATATACTATAAACTTGGACCTACATGTTAGATACTGTTAGATAATGAAACATGTTAATGTGTCTGGCAATAGAGACTTTCTCAAATTTGCACCGGCTGAAATAAACAGCAGACAATTAGAGAAAGAAAGTAAAAAACTAATGATTCTTGAATTGCATGCGATAACTCTCTCTGAGTATTTCAAGGTGCACAGAATCCCCCAAGGTCTAAGATGTCTACCTGTCCCACACTCTTCGCTGACCGGAAAGATTATTGTGATAAGTTTGAGAGCATAATAAACAAATGCTCATTTGATATCATTACTTGGACTGTCAGATATGCCCAGAGGGAGATTGCAATATACAAAGAAAAGATCTCTACACAAAAAGAACAATTGAAGGCAACTACCTCACCTTATGAATATGGAAAGATGACAACTGAAATAGACAGATCGGTGATCACTTACCGCAAGGAACTAGAGGCAAGAAAGCGGAGGAAATTCGCTAGAGATGAACAGGACTAGAGTAATGATACAGTCTATCGGTGGAGTTTATCCGCGACACAAGGAAGGGGAGGAGTCACACCCCGCGATGCAGCACGAAGTAGAGGCAATAAACATAGGAAGAGGTCAGCCTACATATATGACCAGGACAAGAGGCCGCAGAGCACGGGGTTACCAGAGAGGACAACACTACTAAAGTTACCCTTAGATGGTATAGAAGGGGGTGTGGGAGACTGCTGTTATTAAATGATCACTGATAACACATGCAGCACCACTTTAAAGAGCCCCCCCCCCCCCCAACAGGGACTTTTTTTTGCCCCTACATCAGATGGGACTATAATGCCAAATTGAAATATCACTGAGCACTGGTAATGTAAACACTAATACATGTAAAGAGAAGGGGGAACATTTGATGCACAATATTTCAGATTATGAATTAAGTGTGAATGAATCAACATTGTTGAATAAAGGTTTGTCTTTTTCAGTTTCTAGTGAGGTTAATGAGTTTGAATTAAATAAAGATTTACACAATTTTTTTAGAAAATTTTAGCTAAAAGTTTATTTTGACACCAATTCACCAAGAATAGCTACACAAGACACTATGGATCAGGGTTTTAATAACCCCAATAAATATGGCATTAAAAATAAAAACAACTTCATACCTCTCACTGTTTCACATAGTATATCCAGATATATAGCATTGGTTTAGCAAGACATTAACAAAGCCCTTCAGATGAATAAGAAATGTACAACCAGGACCTATGGCAGTATTTCAAGACATGATAGACAAGCCTTAAATATGCTGAAAAACAATACCAATATTACAATTAAGGAGGCAGATAAAGGCGGTGCTATTGTAATTATGAATAAAACTGATTATGCACAAGAAATTTTAAATAAATTGAAGACACTCAGATATACCATTGACTAGATGCAGATCCAACCAAATAAAAAAATAAATTGAACATATAACATATGAAGGCTGTGAAAAGAGGTATCATCACAGACACATTCAGAAATTGCCTTTTGGTGCAACATCCGATTAGGTCAGTTAAATATACATTACCAAAAATACACAAAAATGCCACTAGACCACATGGTATGCCTATAGTGGCTGGTATGAATTAATTTTTTTCTATTATTTGGTTGGGAGTGAATAGTGCGCTGGAGCTGTCAAATCCCAAACTCCCTATAAATATAAGCTCCTTCCAGCTTATATATATGTGAATACTTAGAGAAATTTGTATGGATATAGAGGCGTGATACACTTAAGGGATATGGTTTAGATTTATAGGTTACAGAATTTTCCAATATATTACTCAATAATACAAATATTTACTGAGTCCAATTTGACCGGTGTATATAAGTGCAAAGAAAAAGTTATAAAACTTATTATGTGAATATAACCGTGTATGCAGGAAAAAAAAGAAAAATTAAACCATTTATAGGTAGTACCTTTTCAAATAGATTGTACTGCTATTTATAGGTGTATTGGTAAAAAGATTACCAAAAAGTGCCTAGTTTTTTTCTGTAAGTGACGGCGTGTTGCCTATTGAAGAGCCTAAGTGATTCAGGGGAGATGTGTCTCTAATCCATAAGAGTGCGCAAATATGTAGATTTTCTATGTGAAAGATTTTTAGTGAAATTAATTTTGTGTAGTTAATAATGTAGATTTTTTATAGTGTACAATCAACAAGAGAATATTTTGAAAATTAATATTATGTAGGTGCTATATAGCTAAATACATGAAATGATGTATATACGCTTATAAAAAACAATATAAAACAATAATAACTGTCTTGAGATAGTGAGATAGAATTAACATAAAATGTATTTAAAATGTATTGCTAAAAACATATTCCTCATACTTGGTAATTACCACTTTTTGTCAATGTATCTCTGGGACGTCTCCCAGATTTATGTATTCAAATAAACAGATAGACATATAGTGACCCTATGAATTTAGAACTGATGCACCTAACTAAAAATAAACACAAGTTACAATTGGCAGAAAGTCTGTTCTAAGATCCCAAAAGAAAGATGGCTCCAAATGTCTATATGACTTGGAATAGCTCCTATTTTTATATACGGATTGATAAACTCAAAGCAGTTGGAGTAATAGTTTACTGCTTATAATTTACTTAGTACCGCTCTTAGTGCTATGCACGCGGTAAAAGAGGTAAAGGCGTAACTGTATATTTGTTGAGAGCAATGTTACAGACACTTTTGCTTGGAGCTTTTTCAGTATCTGTAACATTGCTCTCAACAAATATATAGTTACGTCTTTACCTCTTTTACCGCGTGCATAGCACTAAGAGCGGTACTAAGTAAATTATAAGCAGTAAACTATTACTCCAACTGCTTTGAGTTTATCAATCCGTATATAAAAATAGGAGCTATTCCAAGCCATATAGACATTTGGAGTTCTCTTCCTTTTGGGATCTTAGAACGGACTTTCTGCTAATTTTAACTTGTTTATTTTTAGTTACGTAAATTCACAGGGTCACTATATGTCTATTTGTTTATCTGAATACATAAATTGAATCTGGGAGACGTCCCAGAGATACATTGACAAAAAGTGGTAATTACCAAGTATGAGGAATATGTTTTTAGCAATACATTTTAAATACATTTTATGTTAATTCTATCTCACTATCTCAAGACAGTTATTATTGTTTTATATTGTTTTTTATAAGCGTATATACATCATTTCATGTATTTAGCTATATAGCACCTACATAATATTAATTTTCAAAATATTCTCTAGTTGATTGTACACTATAAAAAATCTACATTATTAACTACACAAAATTAATTTCACTAAAAATCTTTCACATAGAAAATCTACATATTTGCGCACTCTTATGGATTAGAGACACATCTCCCCTGAATCACTTAGGCTCTTCAATAGGCAACACGCCGTCACTTACAGAAAAAAACTAGGCACTTTTTGGTAATCTTTTTACCAATACACCTATAAATAGCAGTACAATCTATTTGAAAAGGTACTACCTATAAATGGTTTAATTTTTCTTTTTTTCCCTGCATACTCGGTTATATTCACATAATAAGTTTTATAACTTTTTCTTTGCACTTATATACACCGGTCAAATTGGACTCAGTAAATATTTGTATTATTGAGTAATATATTGGAAAATTCTGTAACCTATAAATCTAAACCATATCCCTTAAGTGTATCACGCCTCTATATCCATACAAATTTCTCTAAGTATTCACATATATATAAGCTGGAAGGAGCTTATATTTATAGGGAGTTTGGGATTTGACAGCTCCAGCGCACTATTCACTCCCAACCAAATAATAGAAAAAAATTAATTCATACCAGCCACTATAGGCATACCATGTGGTCTAGTGGCATTTTTGTGTATTTTTGGTAATGTATATTTAACTGACCTAATCGGATGTTGCACCAAAAGGCAATTTCTGAATGTGTCTGTGATGATACCTCTTTTCACAGCCTTCATATGTTATATGTTCAATTTATTTTTTTATTTGGTTGGATCTGCATCTAGTCAATGGTATATCTGAGTGTCTTCAATTTATTTAAAATTTCTTGTGCATAATCAGTTTTATTCATAATTACAATAGCACCGCCTTTATCTGCCTCCTTAATTGTAATATTGGTATTGTTTTTCAGCATATTTAAGGCTTGTCTATCATGTCTTGAAATACTGCCATAGGTCCTGGTTGTACATTTCTTATTCATCTGAAGGGCTTTGTTAATGTCTTGCTAAACCAATGCTATATATCTGGATATACTATGTGAAACAGTGAGAGGTATGAAGTTGTTTTTATTTTTAATGCCATATTTATTGGGGTTATTAAAACCCTGATCCATAGTGTCTTGTGTAGCTATTCTTGGTGAATTGGTGTCAAAATAAACTTTTAGCTAAAATTTTCTAAAAAAATTGTGTAAATCTTTATTTAATTCAAACTCATTAACCTCACTAGAAACTGAAAAAGACAAACCTTTATTCAACAATGTTGATTCATTCACACTTAATTCATAATCTGAAATATTGTGCATCAAATGTTCCCCCTTCTCTTTACATGTATTAGTGTTTACATTACCAGTGCTCAGTGATATTTCAATTTGGCATTATAGTCCCATCTGATGTAGGGGCAAAAAAAAGTCCCTGTTGGGGGGGGGGGGGGCTCTTTAAAGTGGTGCTGCATGTGTTATCAGTGATCATTTAATAACAGCAGTCTCCCACACCCCCTTCTATACCATCTAAGGGTAACTTTAGTAGTGTTGTCCTCTCTGGTAACCCCGTGCTCTGCGGCCTCTTGTCCTGGTCATATATGTAGGCTGACCTCTTCCTATGTTTATTGCCTCTACTTCGTGCTGCATCGCGGGGTGTGACTCCTCCCCTTCCTTGTGTCGCGGATAAACTCCACCGATAGACTGTATCATTACTCTAGTCCTGTTCATCTCTAGCGAATTTCCTCCGCTTTCTTGCCTCTAGTTCCTTGCGGTAAGTGATCACCGATCTGTCTATTTCAGTTGTCATCTTTCCATATTCATAAGGTGAGGTAGTTGCCTTCAATTGTTCTTTTTGTGTAGAGATCTTTTCTTTGTATATTGCAATCTCCCTCTGGGCATATCTGACAGTCCAAGTAATGATATCAAATGAGCATTTGTTTATTATGCTCTCAAACTTATCACAATAATCTTTCCGGTCAGCGAAGAGTGTGGGACAGGTAGACATCTTAGACCTTGGGGGATTGCACTTATATACACCGGTCAAATTAGACTCAGTAAATATTTGTATTATTGAGTAATATATTGGAAAATTCTGTAACCTATAAATCTAAACCATATCCCTTAAGTGTATCACGCCCCTATATCCATACAAATTTCTCTAATTTTTTTCTAAAATTGCCATTTTTCTTGACAAGGTATTACAACCTTCAGTAACCAAAATTACTTAATATTTAAAAGATACACGTGATTTTTTGGAAAAATTGAATAATAGGGACTATGTAGGGGGCAAATGTATTATCTATACCCTTGATGTATATAGTTTATACACATCTATTAAACTTGTGAGTGGCACAACATCTGTACAAGCATTGTTGAGAACTGAACGTTTTTATATTGAGGATCAAATCGACTTCCTTATAGAACTACTTGACATTATTCTGTATCAGTAATTTTAAACAACTTTCCAATTTACTTCCATTAAAAAAAATGTGCACAGTCTTTTATATTTACAATTTTTGAGTCACCAGATCCTACTGAGCATGTGCAAGAATTCATAGACTATACGTATATGCATTTGTGATTGGCTGATTGCTATCACATGGTACAAGGGGAGTGGAAATATACATAACTTTGAAATTTGTTATAAAAAAAACTACTACTCATTTGAAGTTCAGACTAAGTGCTATTGCTTTGTCTTATCTTGCATTTGTTGATTATGCAAATCTAATGTGTTGACTGGTCCTTTAAGGATACTTTTTATCAGAAAAAATAGGGCACTGCTATGGGCTCCAATGTCGCCCCTACATATGCCAATATATTTATGGGCATCCGTGAGGAGCACTTTGTGTATCCTCACAAGCTGTTCATACGCTATGGTGCCTCCTGGTGGAGGTATATAGACAATATTTTTGGTGTATGGGGGGGGTGACATTGACATCTATTATGTTAACAAATTTGGCAATCGATTATTAAATTGTTGATGTGATATATATACTTGTGGAGATATAAGTTACAACCAAGTGTTTATCCACATGTAGAACTGTTAGGAGATTACAGTAGAAATATCCTCGTTGTTAGTATGTTAGATAGATTGGCGGTACTGTTTATAATACTGTACTACAAATATGTGTGTTATATGGAAGTCATCAAAATACAGCTCTGTGATTGGTCTGATCCCGGTCCTATCCAAAAAGAAGGTCTCCGATATGAGACCAGTGGTTTTATTATAAGTTATGACTATCATTTGTATCATGTTCACATTATATTATATAGTTTAATTAGGGACAAATTTGTTTGTTAAAAAATAGATTTTTTTGTAATTTCTAGAAACTGCTGTAACAAATAGAGGTCCCGATATGTTTTTAAGAATTCACCAATGGTGTTTAACTTACCTGTACACACCCATCAGGAAAGGGGTGTGTTTGTGGAAATGTTTGGTAGTGGCGGCAATAAAAAGCCGGTTTTAAAACATATTGTATATGCCTGATGAAACGGCCAGGAGGGCCGAGAAACGCGTAGCAATTTTAAACTTGTTTATATATGATTATATGCCTGTCAACTCTGTGCAATAAAAGTTTTAAGTTTATTTTAACTAACTTGAGCCTGGAGATTGAATGGGAGCATACCACTACCAGACAGTTCATTTATCGGAGAGCCGCAGCAACTGAAGATTAGCTGGAGAGAGCAAGCTGGCCAGCTCTGATTGCCAGCCCGCTTCCACAAGCACACTGGTGTGCTGTGTTAAAGTGTGAGTACCCTGTGTACAAATCCTCTGAAGTGTGTGCTTACTTTATCTCTATCGATACACACATTTGTGCGCCTCTCTTTTTGTCTTCGTCTTTTAGAAAATACGTGTTCCACTTGGGATCGGTTTGGAGAGTGCAGCCGAAAAGAGGGAAAAAAAGAAAGGAAAAAAGTGTTTAAGTGATCCTATCCTGGGATTGAATTGGATCCACAGGACTTTACATATATCATTTGACACTGGGACATTTCCATCACGGACTTTCAATCGAACATCATTTAATGAGGTTCCACTTTCCATTCCTTTTAATATTGTAAGATTGTTTTTTATGATCTAGCATTGATACATTAGAAACATTTGTTGTGATACAAGTTGTGTATATAAAATGTATACTTTAGTTCACAAATAGTTTCGAACGAGCCCCCTCTGGTGACCTAGTGGTCATTACTATTATCATTTGTAGATGACTTAAATAGATCAGTCTTGGGACTGAAATTTACATTAACGGCAAGGGAAGTCTGTTTATTTCTTAGATACGGTACTTTACAAAGAGAAAGGTTTCCTTAAGACTGACCTTTATACTAAGCCAACAGATAGGAATAGCCTACTCAGGTATGAAAGCCATCACTCTCCAAATGTCTTTAAAGCCTTACCAAAAAGTCAGTGTTTACGTGTTAAAAAGATAGAGACCCTAAATTATGTCATGAATAGACTGGAAGAGATGGGTAATACATTTAAAAGAAGGGCTTATCCCAACTATCTGGTAGATAAACAGAAACAAGAGGTCATGCTCCAAAAGGTACCTGAACAGAGAAGGGATAATAAAGAGGATAGGTTGATCTTTATAAGTAAATACAATCACACGAGCAATAAAATCAACCACATATTCAGAGGACACTGGCATATTTTAAAAGATCTCAATCCCCTGGTGAGAGTATTTGATAATCCTCCCATGTCAGCGTATAAACGTAATAAGAATATAGACAATTTGGTTCAATAAGACAATTTGGTTCAAGTGGACATAGGCAGTGATAAAATAAATATTCAGAGAACTATAGGTCCAGGACAGAGAGGCTGTTATCCATGCCTGAATTGCAGTAATTGCAATTCCATGATAAAGGGAGAACTCTTCTACCACCCTACACAAGGTACAAAATATAGGATCAAACAGTATCTAACATGTAGGTCCAAGTTTATAGTATACCTTATTAAATGTCCGTGTGGTTTTTATTACATTGGAGAGTCCAGCAGGGAGGCTAAATAACGTATTACACAACATAAATCTAATATAAGATGTCAAAATAAGGATGCCCCTGTATTGTCACATTTTATTGACGCTGGCCATAGCATCAGCCAATTACGCTTCCAAATTATATAAAGAGTAGATATCCCCAGGAGGGATTGAGACAGAGAATTTCTCCTTAAGGTCAGGGAAATGTTTTGGATTAACAAGCTACAAACTTTGAAACCTAAACATTCTATATGATATAAATCATTACGATGCTCATACAGGTTAAAAATGTAAACTGTAAAAAATTAAAATTGAACTATAAGGTATTCTGAATGTTTGCACAAATTACATACATTAATATATTCTTGGGCTATTTGTATATATCCTTGCGTTGTTCACATCTTTTGTACCTGCATTTTTGTGTATATGATGGTTGCTATTCTGCTACTAGGATTACTTTTGGATTCTGTCTTATGATTGTTTTTGATAATGCAAATGTAGCTTCTCATTTTTTAATTATATGCATAGGGACTGTATGTATATGTTTTGACTGTGCCTTTTTGTAATTTTGTCAATACACATTGTACGCAGTGCTTGTTTAAGATAAGAAATACCATCTTTGAATGTTATAAAAATTGTCAGCATTAGATGGCGCTGTTGTACAATTAATGTGCAATTCATTTGCTCCAGTGTAATCATTTTACACCTGTGTATCTGTATAAAGGCAGTCTCTCTGCATACACAGATAGACATGACTAAGGACCTAATGTAGGTCTGAAACATTGTTTGTTTTGTGGAGTATAGCACAATAAAGGTCATATTAATTTAAACTGCAAAGGCTGGAGCATCCTTTCTTTTGGAGTTTCATTTGATGTGGATGAGGTGGCTGCCTCCGGTGCCTAATTGTTTCGCTGCTGTTCCCTACCTTTTCCTTATTTAAACAGTACACTGAATATTGAATGCAAGTTACACGTTTAAATATGGCGTCACTTGCATTCCTATTGGCTGGTTTGAATCTTCAAATTCAAATTAGCCAATAGGATGAGAGCTACTGAAATCTGATTGGCTAAATTAAGTCCACAATGACCCAGTGAAGTGCTATCAGAAAGGGCCCTGGCTAGATGGAGAAAGGACATTAGGTTGATATAAGTGTGGGGATTGTACCACCTGTAACAGTATGGTTACCGGACCAGTATTTCACTATCCCTACACTGGGAAGTAATATAAAATTTATCCTAGGCTATCCTGTATGAGTGAGTATGTGGTCTATACACTTTCCTGTCCTTGTTCCCTGGTATACGTGGGTAAGACATCTAATATATATATATATATATATATATATATATATATATATATTCTTTTATATATATTCTAATACATTACGTGAGTTTGAGGACTTGCCAATTAACAAGATGGTGACAGATGCTTCATATGGAATAAAAGAGCGTTTGTATATAAAAAAGGAGGGGAAGGGGGCATACCTTACCTTTGATGAAGTGACCAATAGTGTCACAAAATGTGTTAGGCCACACCCCAATTCTCTAGTTTAAACTTTGGAACATCGCTGCTATGGCACAGTTGTTGATTTTACTTGTTTTTAACTGTTTTATCTGGCATCCCTCCACTGTTAGAGTTTTCAAGTGCAGTGTTGCTGCACGTGCATTGTTTGATCACTGTCTGGGTGGCTGGCCGAAATAAAGGAAGATATACTTGTCTGGTGGCTCTGGCTTTCACAATTTCTCCCCAGGAAGGTTCCTGAATCCACTCAGTCATTGAGTGAGGTGACGCTGACGATCAGTTTGGATTTCACGAATATGTGATCAAGTTCATTGTAAAAACAATTGCTAAATACCTCATATCTTTGAGGATTTAACATGTGAGTGCTATTGCTCCTCTTTGCCATATTACACCAGGTGGTTGTTCTTGGTTTGTGCGCCCCTCCCCCTCCTTTCGCCTAAGTTTTAAAGTGAGGATTACTTGGTCTGAGATGCCTCTATTAAAGGGATACAGCTGCAAGGTTTTTAGAACAACCAATCCATTCAAAATTCATTTATCTACAGGGACTAGTGGACAGCGCTGCGGAATCTGTTGGCGCTCTACAAATTCCTGATCATAATAGTGAACGTTTCTCTAGGACTGGTGTTTTCAATATAAGTGGTAACTTAACACTTCTATATTCTCTAATAGCACTGCACTTCGTCTGTATTTGTACACACAAACACATATATATATATATATATATATATATATATATATATATATACACATGCAGTACATACATATCATGTACAGTGTATATTTGTATCTCAATGTTAAAACCCTTTGCCTGCCTTTTTTACTCACACCTGAGATCTCATATCTTTGAGCCATTATAACTTTTGTGTGCAATATTTTTTGTAATAATTTTTATTAGATGGTGTTATTGAGTGTAACTGTACTTTTTAATGTATTTTTGATGTGTTTTATGCAACTTTTTAGTTTTGCGAAACAGTTAACCAGAGCTCTGAAGACGTGGTTATCATTCTAGCGTAAATCACGATTGAGCTTAAAGGGACTTTAAACCCAAAAATGTTCTTTCATGATTCAGATAGACACCATTTTTTAAAAAGTTTCCAATTTACTTCTATTATCATTTTTTTTTTTCATTCTCATGTTATTTTTGGTTGAAGAGAGGTAGTGTGAATTGCGATCAAAAATCTTTCTTTCATGATTCAGACAGAGAATACAAATTTAAACAACATTACAATTTACTTCTATTATTTATTTTGCTTCATTTTTTATATATTCTTAGTTGAAAAAAAAGTAATGCACATGGTGAGCCAGTCACACGAGGCTTCTATGTGCAGCAACCAATCAGCAGCTACTGAGCATATCTAGATATGCTTTTCAGCAAAGAATATCAAGAGAATAAAACAAATTAGATAATATAAGTAAATTAGAAAGATGTTTAAAATTGCATTCTCTTTCTAAATCATGAAAGAAAAAATTTGGGTTTCATAGCCCTTTAAGGAGCAGTGGTCTTAAGGCCACTGCTTTTTAACTCCTGTTTCTGGTGAGCCTTGATAATTTGGCCCCATCATCTGATCAGGGGGCTGTTAGAGAAGGCTTAGATACAGAGGTGAAAAGTGTATTAATATAACCATGTTGGTTATGCAAAACTGGGGAATGGGTAATGAAGGCATTAGCTATCTTTTTAAACAATAACAATTTGGAGTAGACTGTCCCTTTAAATTATAATATTATATTATACAGTAATGCCCTTGCTGTGAACAGAATTCCAATACAAAAGGTCTAAAGGAGCAATTTCTTTAAGTGTTTCATGATCAAACTTATGGCCTCATATTTTATCCCCAGAGAAACCCAGTCTTGTCCACTTTATGTAGTATTAATGTAGATTAATGTGTGTATAGTCTCTGAAAGTAGAAATCATGCGTAGTCTTCATTGAAACAATCTGTTACACTTATGACTATACTAGAGAAATGGTTATATATTTAAACCGTGTGATAAATGTAAACACTTTGTAACAGCCAAATAATGGGCCAGATTAAGAGAGGAGTACAAATGTTTGCGTACAAGCGATAAGGGGTTTATTGCAGGTGTTTGCGCTCGTCAGGGGTACTCGTATTAGGGGTTGAAAGTAAACAAGATTATTTGAGCGCAATCATGATTTACGCGACAATGATTACCACCACTTAAGAGCCTTAACTATTTTGCAAAACAAAAAAGTGTCACACAACACAATTAAAAATGCATTACACAGTATAGTTACACTCATAATAACACCATTGAATAAAAATTATATATATAAAAAAAAAATCACAAAAAAATTATAAAGACTCAAAAATATGAGGTCTTAGGTGTTAAAACAAAGCTAGGCAAAGGTCTATAACATAGATATACAGATACATATATATGTCTAAAGATGTACAGTATATGTATGTGTCCAAAGCACAGGCACTCAATGGTAAAAAAAATGGTATAAAAAATCCAATTTTATTAAATAAAATTTTTAAAATGGCATAACGCTTCAGCACGCAACTGTGCCTTTGTCAAATGTCAAAAAATATCCAATAACACAGCAGAGAAAACCTAAAAACAGTGACAAACATGTATAGAACTTAACCTTTTATACCCATCTTGAAACCTCTTACTGCATAAGCGTTCCGCCATTCAACACATGCGTGTGACATCATCAGAGTGCACCAACGTCCGTTTTTTGTGTGCCGAAATGTTATGTCATTTTAAAATTTTGATTTAATAAAATTGGATTTTTTTATACAAAGACCATTGAGTGCCTGTGCTTTGGACTGTTCTGGTATATGCTCTGCAGTGCACCATGGAATTCTATATACCATGTGAGATTGTGCTGTCCCTTTTTTGGATATGTATATATATATATATATATATATATATATATATATATATATATATATATATATATATATATATATATATATATGCGTGTATATATGTATACATGTGTATTTATGTATCTTTATGTGTATCTATGTATTTAAAGACATATATAGACATATAAACACATAAATACATAGATACACATATATAGACATACTGTATATAAAAGCCCTTTGCAGTTAAGTAGATGAAAACATGTAAAAACATATTTATGCAATATTCATATTTAATAAACGTTTTAACTATGTATTTACTGTAAATATTTGTGATTTCAGTGTTCTACACATAGCAGAATATGTTTTATGTATTTATAAATAGATATTCCTATATATATATATATATATATATATATATATATATATATATATATATATATATATATATATATATATATATATATATATATATATATATATATATATATATATATATATATATATATCTGTATATATTAATACCAAGAAATAATCATGTATATATATATATATATATATATATATATATATATATATATATATATATATATATATATATATATATATATATAGGTATAAATATATATTATAAAAAAAAAATCCATCAGATATATGTGGACATATTTCTTTATGAATAAGTAGTGTGTGAAGAACATCGGAATGTGAAATATTCAGATTTTCATGTTGGGTTAGCGTCCATGAGAATATGTGATTGGGTTTGTGTGAGAGTGGGGTGTTCTTTTCCACTTTTTTTTCTCTGTTGACTTCTATAGGGAAATACGTAAGTTCGGCTTTTTGCGCTCATCAGGTTAGCTTGCAAAGCTAACCCGACGAGCGCAAAAAGCCAAACTCATAATATGATCGCAACCAGACACGCGCAACATGCCTAATTCTAGCGCCATTAACACTAGAGCAGAAGCATTAAAGGGACAGTCTACCATAGAATTGTTATTGTTTTAAAAGATAGATAATCCCTTTATTACCCATTCCCCAGTTTTGCATAACCAACACAGTTATATTAATGTACTTTTTATCTCTGTGATTACATTGGCCTCTAGTTATGAAGCCGTCTACTTTCCTGCATTCGCCGGCCCAATACACTCGCCTAAGCTCGCCTACCATCGCTGCCGCGGACCTGAATTTGTTTGCTAAAGTTATCAAGAAAGCTGTCGAAAAGCTGAGCTGAGCAGCGGACTGTTGTTAACTGACAGTCATCGATCTCGCTGCTCATCGGCTTCTTCGCAGCTTTCTTGCTAGCCTGTCAGTAAGCACCCACACTATACTATACTGTTTTACCCCCTAAACCGCCGCTCCCGGAGCCCCCTGCAACTAAATAAAGTTATTACCCCCTAATCCGATGCTCCTGGACCCCGCCGCAACTGTAATAAATGTATTAACCCCTAAACCGCCGCTCCCGGACCCCGCCGCAACCTACATTATACCTTTTAACCCATAATCTGCCGCTCCCTATACCGCCGACACCTATATTAAAGTTATTAACCCCTATCCTGTGGATCCCTGACCCCGCCGCAACTAAATAAATTGTTTAACCCCTAAACCGCAGCACCCGGAGCCCACCGCCACCTACATTACATTTATTAACCCCTATCCTGCCCCCCACTACACCGCCGCCACCTACATTAAACTCATTAACCCCTAAACCTAAGTCTAACACTAACACCCCCCTAACTTTAATATTATTTTAATAAATCTAAATAAAACTTACTATTATTAACTAAATTATTCCTATTTAAAAATAAATACTTACCTGTAAAATAAACCCTAAGGCCTAGATTTAGAGTTCGGCGGTAAAAGGGCTGTTAACGCTCCGCGGGCTTTTTTCTGGCCGCACCATAAATTTAACTCTGGTATCGAGAGTTAAAACAAATGCTGCGTTAGGCTCCAAAAAAGGAGCGTAGGGCATTTTTACCGCAAATGCAACTCTCGATACCAGAGTTGCTTACGGACGCGGCCAGCCTCAAAAACGTGCTTGTGCACGATTCTCCCATAGGAAACAATGGGACTGTTTGAGCTGAAAAAAAACCTAACACCTGCAAAAAAGCAGCGTTCAGCTCCTAACGCAGCCCCATTGTTTCCTATGGGGAAACACTTCCTACGTCTGCACCTAACACCCTAACATGAACCCCAAGTCTAAACACCCCTAACCTTACACTTATTAACCCCTAATCTTCCGCCCCCGCTATCGCTGACCCCTGCATTACAGTTTTAACCCCTAATCTTCCGCTCCGTAAACCGCCGCAACCTACGTTATCCCTATGTACCCCTAATCTGCTGCCCTAACATCGCCGACCCCTATGTTATATTTATTAACCCCTAATCTGCCCCCCACAACGTCGCCGACACCTGCCTACACTTATTAACCCCTAATCTGCCGAGCGGACCGCACCGCTACTATAATAAAGTTATTAACCCCTAATCCGTCTCACTAACCCTATCATAAATAGTATTAACCCCTAATCTGCCCTCCCTAACATCGCCGACACCTACCTTCAATTATTAACCCCTAATCTTCCGATCGGAGCTCACCGCTATTCTAATAAATGTATTAACCCCTAAAGCTAAGTCTAACCCTAACACTAACACCCCCCTAACTTAAATATAATTTACATATAACGAAATAAATTAACTCTTATTAAATAAATTATTCCTATTTAAAGCTAAATACTTACCTGTAAAATAAATCCTAATATAGCTACACTATAAATTATAATTATATTATAGCTATTTTAGGATTAATATTTATTTTACAGGCAACTTGGTATTTATTTTAACCAGGTACAATAGCTATTAAATAGTTAAGAACTATTTAATAGCTACCTAGTTAAAATAATAACAAAATTACCTGTAAAATAAATCCTAACCTAAGATATAATTAAACCTAACACTACCCTATCAATAAAATAATTAAATAAACTACCTACAATTACCTACAATTAACCTAACACTACACTATCAATAAATTAAATAAACACAATTGCTACAAATAAGTACAATTAAATAAACTAGCTAAAGTACAAAAAATAAAAAAGAACTAAGTTACAGAAAATAAAAAAATATTTACAAACATAAGAAAAATATTACAACAATTTTAAACTAATTACACCTACTCTAAGCCCCCTAATAAAATAACAAAGCCCCCCAAAATAATAAATTCCCTACCCTATTCTAAATTTAAAAAGTTACAAGCTCTTTTACCTTACCAGCCCTGAACAGGGCCCTTTGCGGGGCATGCCCCAAGAAGTTCAGCTCTTTTGCCTGTAAAAGAAAACATACAATACCCCCCCCCCAACATTACAACCCACCACCCACATACCCCTAATCTAACCCAAACCACCCTTAAATAAACCTAACACTAAGCCCCTGATGATCTTCCTACCTTGTCTTCACCATGCCAGGTTCACCGATCCGTCCTGGCTCCAAGATCTTCATCCAACCCAAGCGGGGGCTAGACATCCACTGAAGAAGTCCAGAAGAGGGTCCAAAGTCTTCCTCCTATCCGGCAAGAAGAGGACATCCGGACCGGCAAACATCTTCTCCAAGCGGCATCTTCGATCTTCTTCCATCCGGTGCGGAGCGGGTCCATCTTGAAGCAGGCGACGCGGATCCATCCTCTTCTTCCGATGTATCCCGACGAATGACGGTTCCTTTAAGGGACGTCATCCAAGATGGCGTCCCTCGAATTCCGATTGGCTGATAGGATTCTATCAGCCAATCGGAATTAAGGTAGGAATTTTCTGATTGGATGATGGAATCAGCCAATCAGAATCAAGTTCAATCCGATTGGCTGATCCAATCAGCCAATCAGATTGAGCTCGCATTCTATTGGCTGTTCCGATCAGCCAATAGAATGCGAGCTCAATCTGATTGGCTGATTGGATCGGCCAATCAGATTGAACTAGATTCTGATTGGCTGATTCCATCAGCCAATCAGAAAATTCCTACCTTAATTCCGATTGGCTGATAGAATCCTATCAGCCAATCGGAATTCGAGGGACGCCATCTTGGATGACGTCCCTTAAAGGAACCGTCATTCGTCGGGAGACATCGGAAGAAGAGGATGGATCCGCGTCGCCTGCTTCAAGATGGACCCGCTCCGCACCGGATGGAAGAAGATCGAAGATGCCGCTTGGAGAAGATGTTTGCCGGTCCGGATGTCCTCTTCTTGCCGGATAGGAGGAAGACTTTGGACCCTCTTCTGGACTTCTTCAGTGGATGTCTAGCCCCCGCTTGGGTTGGATGAAGATCTTGGAGCCAGGACGGATCGGTGAACCTGGCATGGTGAAGACAAGGTAGGAAGATCATCAGGGGCTTAGTGTTAGGTTTATTTAAGGGTGGTTTGGGTTAGATTAGGGGTATGTGGGTGGTGGGTTGTAATGTTGGGGGGGGGGGTATTGTATGTTTTCTTTTACAGGCAAAAGAGCTGAACTTCTTGGGGCATGCCCCGCAAAGGGCCCTGTTCAGGGCTGGTAAGGTAAAAGAGCTTGTAACTTTTTAAATTTAGAATAGGGTAGGGAATTTATTATTTTGGGGGGCTTTGTTATTTTATTAGGGGGCTTAGAGTAGGTGTAATTAGTTTAAAATTGTTGTAATATTTTTCTTATGTTTGTAAATATTTTTTTATTTTCTGTAACTTAGTTCTTTTTTATTTTTTGTACTTTAGCTAGTTTATTTAATTATACTTATTTGTAGCAATTGTGTTTATTTAATTTATTGATAGTGTAGTGTTAGGTTAATTGTAGGTAATTGTAGGTAGTTTATTTAATTATTTTATTGATAGGGTAGTGTTAGGTTTAATTATATCTTAGGTTAGGATTTATTTTACAGGTAATTTTGTTATTATTTTAACTAGGTAGCTATTAAATAGTTCTTAACTATTTAATAGCTATTGTACCTGGTTAAAATAAATACCAAGTTGCCTGTAAAATAAATATTAATCCTAAAATAGCTATAATATAATTATAATTTATATTGTAGCTATATTAGGATTTATTTTACAGGTAAGTATTTAGCTTTAAATAGGAATCATTTATTTAATAAGAGTTATTTCGTTATATGTAAATTATATTTAAGTTAGGGGGGTGTTAGTGTTAGGGTTAGACTTAGCTTTAGGGGTTAATACATTTATTAGAATAGCGGTGAGCTCCGATCGGAAGATTAGGGGTTAATAATTGAAGGTAGGTGTCGGCGATGTTAGGGAGGGCAGATTAGGGGTTAATACTATTTATGATAGGGTTAGTGAGACGGATTAGGGGTTAATAACTTTATTATAGTAGCGGTGCGGTCCGCTCGGCAGATTAGGGGTTAATAAGTGTAGGCAGGTGTCGGCGACGTTGTGGGGGGCAGATTAGGGGTTAATAAATATAATATAGGGGTCGGCGATGTTAGGGCAGCAGATTAGGGGTACATAGGGATAACGTAGGTGGCGGCGCTTTGCGGTCGGAAGATTAGGGGTTAATTATTTTAAGTAGCTGGCGGCGATGTTGTGGGGGGCAGATTAGGGGTTAATAAATGTAATATAGGGGTCGGCGGGGTTAGGGGCAGCAGATTAGGGGTACATAAGTATAACGTAGGTGGCGGTCGGAAGATTAGGGGTTAAAATTTTTAATCGAGTTGCGGCGATGTGGGGGGACCTCGGTTTAGGGGTACATAGGTAGTTTATGGGTGTTAGTGTACTTTAGGGTACAGTAGTTAAGAGCTTTATAAACCGGCGTTAGCCAGAAAGCTCTTAACTCCTGCTATTTTCAGGCGGCTGGAATCTTGTCGTTAGAGCTCTAACGCTCACTGCAGAAACGACTCTAAATACCAGCGTTAGAAAGATCCCATTGAAAAGATAGGCTACGCAAATGGCGTAGGGGGATCCGCGGTATGGAAAAGTCGCGGCTGTAAAGTGAGCGTTAGACCCTTTAATCACTGACTCCAAATACCAGCGGGCGCCCAAAACCAGCGTTAGGAGCCTCTAACGCTGGTTTTGACGGCTACCGCCGAACTCTAAATCTAGGCCTAAGATAGCTACAATATAATTAATAATTATATTGTAGCTATTTTAGGATTTATTTTTATTTTACAGGCAACTTTGTATTTATTTTAACCAGGTACAATAGTTATTAACTATTTAATAACGACCTAGCTAAAATACTTACAAAATTACCTGTAAAATAAATCCTAACCTAAGTTACAATTAAACCTAACACTACACTATCATTAAATTAATTAAATAAATTAACTACAATTACCTAAAATTAAATTCAATTAAATAAACTAAACTATAGTACAAAAAAAAACAAACACTAAATTACAGAAAAAAAAAATACAAGACGTTTAAACTAATTACACCTAATGTAAGCCCCCTAATAAAATAATAAAGCCCCCCAAAATAAAAAAAATGCCCTACCCAATTTTAAATTACAAAGTAATCAGCTCTTTTACCAGCCCTTAAAAGGGCTTTTTGCGGGGCATTGCCCCAAAGTAATCAGTTCTTTTACCTGTAAAAATAAATACAACCCCCCCAGCATTAAAACTCACCACCCACAAACCTCTACTCTAACCCACCCAAACCCCCCTTAAAAAACCTAACACTAACCCCCTGAAGATCTCCCTACCTTGAGTCGTCTTCACTCAGCCGAGGCGAATTCTTCATCCAAGCGGGGCAAGAAGAGGTTCTCCATCTGGCCGAAGCCTTCATCCAAGCGGGGCAGAAGAGGTCCTCCATCTGGTAGAAGTCTTCATCCAAGCACTGTCTTCTGTCTTCATCCAACCGCGGCTCCATCTTGCAGACCTCCGACGCGGAACATCCTTCTGGCCCGACGACTACCCGACGAATGAAGGTTCCTTTAAGGGATGTCATCCAAGATGGCGTCCCTCGAATTCCGATTGGCGGATAAGATTCTGTTCCAATCAGCCAATAGAATGCGAGGTCAATCCGATTGGCTGATTGAATCAGCCAATCTGATTTTTCCTACCTTAATTCAGATTGGCTGATAGAATCGTAATTCGAGGGATGCCATCTTGGATGACGTCCCTTAAAGGAACCTTCATTCGTCGTTAGTCCGTTGGGCCAGCAAGATGTTTCGCATCGGAGGTCTGGAAGATGGAGCCGTGGTTAGATGAAGATAGAAGACACCGCTTGGATGAAGACTTCTACCGGATGGAGGACCTCTTCTGCCCCGCTTGGATTAAGACTTCGGCCGGATGGAGGACCTCTTCTTGCCCCGCTTGGATGAAGAATTCGGCTCGGCTGAGTGAAGATAACTCAAGGTAGAGAGATCTTCAGGGGGTTAGTGTTAGGTTTTTTTAAGGGGGGTTGGGTGGGTTAGAGTAGGGGTATGTGGGTGGTGGGTTGTAATGTTGGGGGGGGGTTGTATTTTTTTACAGGTAAAAGAGCTGATTACTTTGGGGCAATGCCCCACAAAAAGCCCTTTTAAGGGCTGGTAAAAGAGCTGATTACTTTGTAATTTAGAATAGATTAGGGCATTTTATTAATTTAGGGGGGTTTATTATTTTATTAGGGGGCTTAAACGTATTGTAATTTTTTTTTTCTTTCTGTAATTTAGTGTTTGTTTTTTTGTACTATAGTTTAGTTTATTTAATTGAATTTAATTTTAGGTAATTGTAGTTAATTTATTTAATTATTTTAATGATAGTGTAGTGTTAGGTTTAATTGTAACTTAGGTTAGGATTTATTTTACAGGTAATTTTGTAAGTATTTTAGCTAGTTAGTTATTAAATAGTTAATAACTATTTAATAACTATTGTACCTGGTTAAAATAAATACAAACTTGCCTGTAAAATAAAAATAAACCCTAAAATAGCTATAATGTAACTATTAGTTATATTGTAGCTATCTTAGGGTTTATTTTACAGGTAAGTATTTAGTTTTAAATAGGAATAATTTAGTTAATGACAGTAATTTTTATTTTGATTTATTTAAATAATATTTAAGTTAGGGGGGGTTAGGGTTAGACTTAGGTTTAGTGGTTAATAAGTTTAATATAGTGGCGGCGATATAGGGGGGCAGATTAGGGGTTAATATATCTATTATCGTTGCGGCGGGGTCCAGGTGCAGCGGTTTAGGGGTTAATAAGTTTATTTAGTTGCGGTGGGGTCCGGGAGCGGCGGTTTAGGGGTTAATAAGTAAAAAGTAGGTGGCGGCAGTGTAGTGGGGGGGTGTTTAGACTCGGGGTACATGTTAGGGTGTTAGGTGCAGACACTTCCCATAGGAATCAATGGGATATCGGGCAGCAGCGAACATAAGCTCTCACTGCTTTCAGACTCCCATTGATTCCTATGGGATCCGCTGCCTCCAGAGTGGCGGATTGAAAACCAGGTACGCTGGCCCGGAATAGTGGCGAGCGTACCTGGTAGGTATTTGATAACTACCAAAAGTAGTCAGATTGTGCCGAACTTGCATTCGGAACATCTGTAGTCACGTAACCATCGATCTGTGTCGGACTGAGTCCGGCAGATCGTAGGTTAAGTGACTAAATTCCACTTTTGCCGGGCTGTAGGGCTTGATAACTACAGCGAATCAGCCTCGTCACAAATACGCTGCGGAATTCCAGCGTATTTGCGGTTGACAGCTTGATAACTAGAGGCCATAGTATGTAGGAACCTTCTTCCAGCCCCCTGGTCACATGACTGTGACTGTTTATTATCTATTGTCTTAAATTTAGCATCGTTTTGTGCTAAATCTTAAATAACCCACTGTGCCTGAACACAGTGTTATCTATATAGCCCACGTGTACTTTTAGTCTTTGTATTGAAAAGAGATTAAAAAAGCATGTGATAAGAGGCAGCCCTCAAAGGCTTAGAAATTAGCATATGAGCCTACCTATGTTTAGTTTAAACTAAGAATACCAAGAGAAAAAAGCAAATTTGATGATTAAAGTAAATTGGAAAGTTGATTAAAATTAAAAGTCCTATCTGAATAATGAAAGTTTAATTTATACTAGACTGTCCCTTTAAGTAGTGCTCCACTTGTAAGTTGGCCCAATATGATGATGTATAAAACCTGCTTGTGTATAGAGAAATGTAAAATACATTTTCAGCCTTACTGGAGTCAATGTTTTTAGATGGGCCTTTTATTGTTGTGCATTGCATGCTATGATTACAGGCACCTCTTTCTTTCAAACACCTAGGGCCAGATTACAAGTGGCATGCTAACGAAAGCACAGGTCACTATAGCCAATATTGGGACAGATAACAGGTGGAGTGCTATTTAGTGCTTAGACTAGACAGCTGAATGCGCTCGAAGTAAACGTTTTGGCACTTGTCAGGTTGCGCTGGTATTATGAGTTAAGAGTAAAAAGTTTGCACTCTCACGCTAATCCGACGAGCACAAACAGCTTACTTCTAGTGTAATTAGACTATCGCGAAAATGATAACCTCTTCCCCCATTGAAGTCAATGGAGAAGTGGGAAAAAAACACCCTATTTGAGCGCAAACCCATTCACATGCTTTCATATGCGCATATCTGATCACATAGTCACATATGCGCATATCTGATCACATATTCTATGTTGCGCATACCCAATCACATATTCTAATGTGTGCTAACCCAACATGAAAATATGAATATTTCACATTCCAATGTTCTTAAAGGGACACTGAACCCAATTTTTTTCTTTTGTAATTCAAAAAGAGCATGCAATTTTAAGCAACTTTCTAATTTACTCCTATTATCACTTTTTCTTCGTTCTCTTGCTATCATTATTTGAAAAAGAAGGCATCTAAGTTTTTTTTGGTTTCAGTACTCTAGACAGCACTTTTTTATTGGTGGATGAATTTATCCACCAATCAGCAAGGACAACCCAGGTTGTTAACCAAAAATGGGCCGGCATCTAAACTTACATTCTTGCATTTCAAATAAAGATACCAAGAGAATGAAGAAAATTTGATAATAGGAGTAAATTTGCTTTAAATTTCATGCTCAATCTGAATCACAAAAGAAAATTTTTGGGTACAGTGTCCCTTTAACATAGAAGAATAAGTTCTATTTATTCATAAATACATATTTCTACATATATCTGATGGTATTTTTAAACAATATATAGTTATACATACAGTGGGGCAAAAAAGTATTTAGCCAGCCACCAATTGTGCAAGTTCTCCCACTTAAGATGAGAGAGGCCTGTAATTTTCATCATAGGTATACCTCAACTATGAGAGACAAAATGTGGAAACAAATCCAGACAATCACATTGTCTGATTTGGAAAGAATTTATTTGCATATTATGGTGGAAAATAAGTATTTGGTCACCTAAAACAAGCAAGATGTCTGGCTCTCACAGACCTGTATCTTCTTCTTTAAGAGGCTCCTCTGTCCTCCACTCATTACCTGTATTAATGGCACCTGTTTGAACTTGTTATCAGTATAAAAGACACCTGTCCACAACCTCAAACAGTCACACACCAAACTCCACTATGGTGAAGACCAAAGAGCTGTCAAAGGACACCAGAAACAAAATTGTAGACCTGCACCAGGCTGGGAAGACTGAATCTGCAATAGGCAAGCAGCTTGGTGTGAAGAAATCAACTGTGAGAGCAATAATTAGAAAATGGAAGACATACACGACCGTCTGAAGTATGCTAGAGAGCATTTGGATGATCCATAAGCGGATTGGGAGAATGTCATATGGTCAGATAAAATCAAAGTATAACTGTTTGGTAGAAACACAACTGGTCGTGTTTGGAGGAGAGAGAAGGCTGAGTTGCAACCAAAGAACACCATACCTACTGTGAAGCATGGGGGTGGCAACATCATACTTTGGGGCTGTTTCTCTGCAAAGGGAACAGGACAACTGATCCGTGTACATGAAAGAATGAATGGGGTCATGTATCGTCAGATTTTGAGTGCAAACCTCCTTCCATCAGCAAGGGCATTGAAGATGAAACGTGGCTGGGTCTTTCAGCATGACAATGATCCCAAACACACCGCCTGGGCAACGAAGGAGTGGCTTCATAAGAAGCATTTCAAGGTCCTGGAGTGGCCTAGCCAGTCTCCAGATCTCAACCCCATAGAAAACCTTTGGAGGTAGTTGAAAGTTCATGTTGCCCAGTGACAGCCCCAAAACATCACTGCTCTAGAGGAGATCTGCATACAGGAATGGGCCAACATACCAGCAACAGTGTGTGACAACCTTGTGAAGACTTACAGAAAACGTTTGACCTCTGTCATTGCCATTGCCAACAAAGGATATATAACAAAGTGTTGAGATAAACTTTTGATATTGACCAAATACTTATTTTCCACCATAATTTGCAAATAAATTCTTTCCAAATCAGACAATGTGATTGTCTGGATTTCTTTCCACATTTTGTCTCTCATAGTTGAGGTATACCTATGATGAAAATTACAGGCCTCTCTCATCTTCTTAAGTTGGAGATCTTGCACGATTGGTGGCTGACTAAATACTTTTTTGCCCCAATATATATATATTTCTGTCAGATAATGCACCACTTCACCCAGTAAATTGTTGCAATTACAATTGTTTAGGCATTTTCATGTTTATTTCTTTTGTTTGTATTGGTATGACACAAATAAGTGGAGAAAAAATGCCAAATCTGACACATTCCACGCAAAACTCCAAAAATTGACTGGACAAAATTATTGGCACCCTCAATTTAATATTTGGTAGCACAACCATTGGAAAAAAATAACTGAAATCAATCACTTCCTGTAACCATCATGTTACACTTCTCTACTGGAATTTTGGACCACTCCTCCTTCGCCAACTTCTCCAGGTCTCTCAGATTGAAAGGGTTCATTTTCCCAACTGCTGTTTTGAGATCTTTCCACAGGTGCTCTATGGGATTGAGATCTGGACTCACTGCTGGCCAGTTCAGTATTCTCCAGCACTTTGTGTTTAACCATTGTTTTACGTGTGTTTTTGGTCATTGTCCTGCTCAAAGACCCATGACCTCTGACGGAGACTCAACTTTCTGACACTGGGCCCTACATTGCACCACAGAATTGTTTGGTATTCTTCATATTCATAATGCCATGCACACAGTCAAGACATCCAGTGCCTGAAGCAGCAAAGTAACCCCAAAACATCAGTGAACCTCCACCATATTTATTCTTTTCTTCAAAAGCCTCATTTCTTTTTCAAAAAACAGTAGAATGATGGGCTTTACCAAAGGCTTTAATTTTGTTTCGTCTGTCCTCAGCACATTCTCACAAAAGGATTTTGGCTTCCTCAGGTAAGTTTTGGCAAACTCCAATCTGGCTTTTTTATGTTTCTGTGTCAGCAGTGGGGTCCTCCTGGCTCTCCTATCATAGTGTCCCTTTTCATTCAGGTGGTGACATATAGTGCAAGCTGACACATTTGTACCTTGTGCCTGAAAGTCAACTTAAATTTGTCTGGAAGTTGATTGAGGTTCTTTATCCTCCATTCGAACAATCCTTCATAGCAATATTTGATCATTTTTTCTCTTTTGTCCACATCCAGGGAGATTAGCTACAGTGCCATGTGCTGCAAACTTCTTGACAATGTTGTGCACAGTGGACACAGGAAAATTAAGATCTCTGGAGATGGATTTGTAACCTTGAGATTGTCCATGCTTTTCCACTATTTTTGTTCTCAAATCCTCAGACAATTCATTGCTGCTCTTTCTCTTTCTATGCTCAGTGTGACACACAGAGACACACAACAGAAAGGTTGAGTAAAATTTTCACCCTTTTAATTGGTTGCCGGTGTGATTTCTGTATTGTCAGCACCTGTTGTTTGATACAGGTGAGTTTAATTACAAATTACAGGAGCATCACAAACTTGGAATGCAATTATTTCTTACAATTTTTTGAAGGTGCCAATAATTTTGTCCAGTCCATTTTTGGAGTTTTACATGAAATGTGTCAGATTTGGCTTTTTTTCCCTCCACTTTTTTGTGTCATACCATTACAAACTATCAGCTAGATTACAAGTGCACCCACATTTTTTGCAGCACTACAGTGTGTAGCATCTCTACGCTTGCACCCACAAACTCGTGCACTGCTTGGTACACCTAAAGGCCTATCAGTCTGGTGTGCTAAGTTCACTGCGCATAATGGCTTATTTAAAATGCATGTGACTGGAAGCAATATATAATAGGTGCACAAGTCACAAACTGGGCTTATTAAAGAGGATTAATGTTTTCCTAATTGAGCCGGCAGTGAGTTGTAAATGTAACTTGTTTTCCCCTGCGCCCCTTATTTTTCCCAGCGCACGGGGCTACTGCCCACTTCGCCCAACCCTAAAAATGGCCCTGCTGGAGTGCTAAGTTTACTGCGCATAACGGCTTATTTAAAAGGCAGATTTTTTGTCTTCATGTGACTCGAAGCAATATATAATAGGTGCACAAGTAGCAAACTGGGCTTATTAAAGAGGATTAATGTTTTCCTAATTGAGCCGGCAGTGAGTTGTAAATGCAACTTGTTTTCCCCTGTGCCCCTTATTTTCCCCAGCGCCCCGGACTACTGCCCGCTTTGCCCGCCCCTAAAAATGGCCCTGTCCAAGGCATTAGGGTCTGTTCCATCCAGTTTTAAGTAGCCGCACACGAACAGAAACTATAGTATGTAAATAGTAGGCAGTTATTAGCCTCAATGGAAAGTTTGCATGAAACATATGGTAAACCTTCTATATTCTCAGAGAGACACCTTGAAGTAATTTTGTGAGCAATAGCTCACTTCCCTATTATTTCCTATAAGGCTTAGAGGCCCCATTTTTCCCCCTTTCCCAAATCCACACCTTTGAAGAACCATTAAACTTCTCGTAATACCCAATAAGTCTTAAACACACTTCCCCTTTTTGCCACACTCAAATTTTTGCTTTGTAATTGTCACCTGAAATCAAGACACCACACGTTGATATGCAGTTAAAAATGGAAAGGTCACTTTTTAATTAGAATCTATATTTTGCGTCACAGCAAAATATCTTGTAAGAGCAAATTGTCAATAAATCAAAATTTTCACCACATCAAATTTCCAACAATGCAATGCATTCCAATAACATGGGGCCACGCATCAGGGGGGGGACCACAAACCCCCTGTGGCAAGGCATGAGGAGATATGGAAGAACCCACTGCATAGCCTGCCCAGCAACTAGACCACCGGATCACGGTCCCAGGTCAAATATGCAGTGGGATACTCCCATCCCCTCTATGCCCCGCCAGCGTGCCAGACCCATTTTTACCGCCAACAAAGAAAGCCTTCTTTCAGCCAACCCTACCTATAGTGACCTTTCCTTACCTTCAACAGCTTCGCCACCATTGCCAGCCAACATTGCCCGTATATCCTCTAAAAAACGCTTATTTCCCACATCGTTCAGATGTACCCCGTCTGTCTGAAACAGTTCCTCCTTCATGGTTGCGATCGCAGGGTGTTCCAATACCTTTCCCGCTTTTTCCCTTATCGCTTTTGCTGCTACCAGGTTCAGCTTCCTACGTGACATATACCCCGCTCCCTGGGTATCGGTATTCCTCCAAAACAGTCTTGATATTAAGTTTGACCATATAATTGTGATTTGCGGCCATGCCACCTTAAACCAACATAATACTTCTTTTATTCTTTCCTTAAGCTCCGTTAGTGGGCATGCTCCTATGTCGTTGCCTCCTAAGTGTATCTGTGTATAGCTCCAGCTCATTTGCTGCTTTCCTTACTGGCCAAAGTCTGACTCCATTGAATTATTTTAGAAATGAGCACCATACTCTCAGATCATCTTTCATGGCTCCTGACAGCCTAACCATGTGCTCTGGATTTTTTACCCCTGCTGTTCCCAACTCCAAACTTCTTTTAAATATCCTGCCCACTGGAATTACTCTGCATGCAAAATTTAACATTCCCAGCAGCCGCTGCATATCCCTAAGCGTTACTTTCTTTCGCCCCAGCATATCGCTTATCATCTGGCCTGACTTCCTTATCTTATCCTCTGGTAACTCGCATTGCTCTTTTATCGTATCAATTACTATGCCCAGGAAAACCAAACTAGTTGTAGGGCCCTTCTTTAGCCACTGGTATCCCTTATTTCTCCAACATATCCAGTAATGCTTCCCTCAATCTTTTGCACAATCTAGATGCAGCCGGACCATAAAGTCATCCAAATAGTGTATTATACTGTCTGACTCTGTCCATGCCGCCAACAACCAATGCAAAAATCTACTGAATTTTTCAATTATAGCGCATGACACCTCACAACCCATAGATAAGCATTTATCAAAGTAAAATTGACCGTCAAATTTACAAACCATGAGTCTAAAGCTTTGTGGGTTCAATGGATGTAATCTAAATGCTGCCTCTATGTCTATTTTTGCCATTAACGCGCCCTTTCCTGTTTCCCTGACCAGTTTCACCGCCGTGTCAAAGGACTGATATGTCACTGATGAATTCCCTTTGGGGTAAGACAGGTTCTGCATCATCCTGAATTTTCCCTCTTCCTTCCTTGGTACCACCCCTAATGGGGATATAACTAATCCCTTAATATGCATTTCTCTAAATGGCCCTGCCATTCACCCCAATTCTACCTCCTTTTTCAATTTTTCTTGCAGTATTTCTGGGAATTATACTGCGGACTTCAGATTCCTAAATTTTTCTGCCCCTACCACCTCTGCTGTTACCGGCACAATAAAACCCTCCTTCAAACCCTTTACCAGCATTATCCTATCCTCTTCCATCTCATACACCTCTAATTCCTTCAACAGCCTGTTTACTTTCAATGGCGTTCTGGCCATTCCCCATTGATCCCCCATAGCTTCCACCTTTTCCACGAAAAAACGTTTTCCCCGCATTTCCATTGCTATTTCCTCTACAATCCACCCCCACATGCATGCCCCCACAGTATCTTCACAAATGCTTGAATTTACACATGTTCCCCCGGTCACAGCGTTTTTTCATTGTAAGCCCAACATTCCTTCCCTTTGCTCCTGAGTACCCTTACCTGTGCTATTGGCACGCTCCTATTCTGTATTTGTGTATCCATAGGTTTGACCAATCTTGTCCACATATCCAATATTTTTATACTGAAATTTTTTCTCCTTTTATCCCTTAACTGTATGTTGCCTCTTCTAAACTCCCCATCGTAGTCTTTCCATATAAACCCCCCTATGTGGTATAGCATTCTGCTATAAAATGTATGTATTTCTTAACATGCCCTTAACCTTTCCGGGATTTTACGCAATGTAACACTGCGTATATGAGGATCCCCTTTACCCCTTCAGGACATGACTGCTTAATTTTCCTGTTTTTTCCCTCCTCACTCCTTGATTTTAATGTCACTGCCTCCCTTGTGATGTCAAATACATCCACATATTTTCCCTTTTCCGCCCTTACTATTATTTTAGCTTTTAAATGCGTAGTTAAGGCCATCAATTTTGTCTCTGTTACTTCGTCATCTGCGTTGTACTCATTTTCCACTATGCTCCCCTCCCCCTGCTATGTCCCTTTCCCCTTTCTTCCCATGTTTTGCGTATATTTTCTTTACAAATTTTAATATTCTCCTGTTACCCACGCCCTGAATTTTGTCATCCTCCGAATCCCACTCTGATGAACTATCCGACCCATTGCTTCTACAGTATAACATTCTCCTACCTTGCTTCAACTGCATCCTGCTCTCCTCTCCCTCCTGCTTGCCACCGCTTCCACTTACGACTTGCGCTCCTCTGCTAGCACCTCCTTCCGTTCCTCCATCTGCAAGCCTCCGCTCTGGTGTGGCTCCTTTCTCGTTTGCTGTCATGCTTTTCTGTAACAAAATTATTTTATCATTATTATGGTAATAGTTGGTATTTCTATTTTCTCCCTTTCACAGGTTATTGCATACTGCTTCTTCCTTACCCTGCTTCCCTCCCTATCTGTGTATCCTCTTTTGTCTGCCCCTTTTTCTTTTTCTTCTAAAAACGTATGTGTTCCCTTCTGTGTCCCTGAGTATTCTAGGTGTCTTGCTTCCCTCCTCTACTGCCCTTAGCCTTTTTTGCGCTCTCGTGTCACCGTTGTTCCTATCGTATACATTGATATCTCTATATCTTGCCACTTCCCTTCTGTCCTCCCGTGTTGCTACCCTCATATCCATATCTATTTCCCCCTTGCTATCCTCCATTATGTCTTCCCCTTCTCCTTCTAGTCCCCTTTCTGTTTGTCCTTTTTCCCTGTAACAGCTCGGCCCACTAGGACCGTAACTGTTCCACCTCTGTCTCCTACCCCTTTTGCGCAAATGCATTCCCAGTGGCTACCTGCTTCCCAGTCCCCGTCATTGCCAGGCCTAGCTTTGCTGTGTTGAAGCTGATGCCCCCCTTGCTCTTCACTTAAGCCCCAAGATGGATGCCATACCCTTGCGATGTTTGGTCCTCACGTGCCTGGGTTCTGGCCTGCCCCCCGGATGCGGCGCCACCCCCGCCCACCTCTATGGGAATTATTGCCGCACCTGGCCACAGCCCTTTACCCGCTGCTATCGCATCTAAATTGGGGCACAGTTCCCCCAGTGTCCCTATATTGTTACCCATGTTCCGGAATTCTGCTGGGACCCCCACGCTGCTATCAGAGTCTTCCAAAAATAATGGCGCGTTGCTGCAAGTACCGTCTGGTGAGACTTGCATACCTGCCCTTGTTGGTTGCCCCGCTCTGTCTACCATTGCGCTTACCTTGGTTTTTTCAGCTCCCCCTCCTGTTACCATTTGCGGTCCGACTGCCGCACCAAGCACCTCGCTGCTCCCTTTTATTTTTTCCGCCTGAACTTCCTTGCTCTTTTCCTTCTTCAACCTCTTCAGCTTCTGGTGGGCCTGGATTGCTCTAGTCCCCCAGATGGTGTCCCCCAGATTGTCTTTTTAATCTAAATTTTTTAAGCACGTCTTAGAAGTCTGTGGCCACAGAAGTGAACGCGGTTGCAATATTCAAAGTCCTGAAGTTAGCGCGCCTTGGTCTTTCGCTCATGTGCAAACGTTTACTTTCAACTTGTAATACACCTGCTTATTCAGCTTCGATACTGTTTTAGTTTGAGTGCAGTTAGCGGGCTAGCGAAAAACAAATTAGCGAGCTACTTGTAATCTGGCCCCTATTTAGTTCAGAGGTAGTGAACATCCCCAGAGAATCTGCATCACCAGTCACCTAGAAAGACTATATAACATATATACATAACCAAACACACTGAGATACAAACAAGGGTTACACAGGCCCTTTCCTAGACACATAAAAAACATGGCAATAGAGTGCACTTTCAATCCAAACTGGGAATAGTGTATTGGGGTACTTTGCGATGTGCGGTTCTGACAGTTTAGGGTGTTAAAGGGACACTTAACCCAAATTATTTCTTTTGTGATTCAGAGCATGAAATTTTAAGCAACTTTCTAATTTACTCCTATTATCAAATTTTCTTCATTCTCTTGGTATCTTTATTTTAAATGCAAGAATGTAAGTTTAAATGCCGGCCCATTTTTGGTGATCAACTTGGGTTGTTCTTGCTGATTGGTGGATACATTCATCCATCAATAAAAAAGTGCTGTCCAGAGTTCTGAACAAAAAAAAAGCTTAGAAGCCTTCTTTTTCAAATAAAGATAGCAAGAGAATGAAGAAAATTTGATAATAGGAGTAAATTAGAAAGTTGCTTAAAATTGCATGCTCTATCTGAATCACTAAAGAAAAAAAATTGGGTTCAGTGTCCCTTTACTAGTATAGCCGGGTACTTTGCGATATGGGGTGTGGCGGTTTAGGCTGTAGTGTAGCGGAGTAGTTTGTGATGTGGGTGTGTGGCGATTTAGGGGTTAATATTGTAGTGGAATACTTTGAGGTAGGCTATGTGGCAGTTTAGGGGTTAATAATGTAATTTAGTACAACGTTTTCCTTTGGCCAAACTCTTTATGCAAACTTTCAAGTAGTGGGAAAAGTTTGAGTGTTAAATGTGATTGCGTTTGAATGATCACATTTGCTTTCAACTTGTAAAATGAGTGCACATTGGCGCCCACCACCGCCCATAGAAAATATGGGGGGTGTAAATTACCACGTGTTCAAACAAACAAATTTACTGTAATTTAAACAGTGTGCCACTTGTAAAACAAAAAAGTGTCACAAAACACATAAAAAATACATTGAAAAGTACAGGTACACTCGTAATAACAATATTTAATAAAAATTATTTAAAACAAAAATTGCAGAAAAAAGTTATAATGGCTCAAATATATGAGGTCTCAGGTGTTAGAAACAAAAAGGCAGGTAAAGGGATTTAACATACAGATATATACATATGAATGTCTAAATATGAAAATGTACAAAAATAGGAGACAGTGCACTCTCCAATTCAAGGTGGTTTATCTACACAATTAAAGTACACGCATAAAATTATTACACTTACCAGAAGCAAGTTGCTACATGCAGTCTGGAATCCAATTCAGCTGGAACCATTAATCTGCTGTTGTTACCGCCAGCCACATTCCTCAAACCTTTAGCTCCAATGTCGTCAAGGAGACCAAAGGCTTCTATGGAAATCCGGAATTGCCAAAAATAGCTCAACGCATTTTGTCCGGTACGTGTCCGAGCTTTCTCAAGAGCTGGGTATTGCGGGTTTAGGATTATTTTCTTTAAAGTCACTTGTCCTTCTTCTATTGGATAAATAGTTTAATTAGATAGACATGTCTAAATATGTCTGTGTGTGTGTATATATATATATATATATATATATATATATATATATATATATATATATATATATATATATATATATATATACACCACACAGAGAAAACCCAGCACTCACTTACAATCTCTCAGCTAAGATTTAAAAGCAAAAATGGAAAGGTTAGTTACCGCATCTGGCCAAATGGGACAAGCCCAGGTACCTCGTAAAGGTCCTTTCCAATACCTGGGACCCTAAAACAGCCACACAATGCAAGCTTTCAAATCCAAACAAAATGGGAACAAGGGAAGGGTGTAGAAATTAGAGATGGGCCCAGCACTCACCATCCAATTTAGGGTGCACGCTACAGGGGTTTCTGCACTAACCCCAGAAGTAGACAGTATTGTAGAAAAGAGCAGCAGTACCACACTTTAGGAAATTTTAACTGCTTTTAATGATGAAACATACAGAAAGACAAGTTGTCTTTCTGTATGTTTCATCATTAAAAGCAGTTAACATTTCCTAAAGTTTGGTGCTGCTGCTCTTTTCTACAATTCTAACAAGGGAAGGGTGCACAGGAATATGTAATCACCCTAGACATATACAAAACACGGAAGGGAACTGCACTCTCATACTGGACCGGGTACACATCCCATGACCCTGCAACATGCTCAGCCCTGGGTGCCACTGGCACTCACAGGAAGCTGTGCTGCTCCCAGAGTCACAGGCAGTTAACCCCAGTCAGGTCTGGGTGCAAGAACCATAGGGAAAATTACAAAACAAATTAATACAACACACAGAGAAAACCCAGCACTCACTTACAATCTCTCAGCTAAGATTTAAAAGCAAAAATGGAAAGATTAGTTACAGCATCTGACCAAATGGGACAAGCCCAGGTACTTCGTAAAGGTCCTTTCCAATACCTGGGACCCTAAAACAGCCACACAATGCAAGCTTTCAAATCCAAACAAACTGGGAACAAGGGAAGGGTGCACAGGAATATGTAATCACCCTAGACATATACAAAACACGGAAGGGAATTGCACTCTCATACTGGACCGGGTACACATCCCATAACCCTGCAAAATGCTCAGCCCTGGTTGCCACTGGCACTCACAGGAAGCTGTGCTGTCCCAGAGTCACAGGCAGTTAACCACAATCAGATCTGGGTGCAAGAACCATAGGGAAAGTTACAAAACAAATTAATACAACACACAGAGAAAACCCAGCACTCACTTACAATCTCTCAGCTAAGATTTAAAAGCAAAAATGGAAAGATTAGTTACCACATCTGGCCAAATAGGACAAGCCCAACACACAAATTAATACAACACACAGAGAAAGCAAAAATGGAAAGATTAGTTACCGCATCTGGCCAAATGGGACAAGCCCAGGTACCTCGTCAAGGTCCTTTCCAATACCTGGGACCCTAAAACAGACACACAATGCAAGCTTTCAAATCCAAAAAAACTGGGAACAAGGGAAGAGTGCACAGGAATATGTAATCACCCTAGACATATACAAAACACGGAAGGGAACTGCACTCTCATACTGGACCGGGTACACATCCCATGACCCTGCAACATGCTCAGCCCTGGGTGCCACTGGCACTCACAGGAAGCTGTGCTGCTCCCAGAGTCACAGGCAGTTAACCCCAGTCAGGTCTGGGTGCAAGGACCATAGGGAAAATTACAAAACAAATTAATACAACACACAGAGAAAACCCAGCACTCACTTACAATCTCTCAGCTAAGATTTAAAAGCAAAAATGGAAAGGTTAGTTACCGCATCTGGCCAAATGGGACAAACCCAGGTACCTCGTCAAGGTCCTTTCCAGTACCTGGGACCCTAAAACAGCCACACAATGCAAACTTTCAAATCCAAAAAAACTGGGAACAAGGGAAGGGTGCACAGGAATATGTAATCACACTAGACATATACAAAACACGGAAGGGAACTGCACTCTCATACTGGACCAGGTACACATCCCATAACCCTGCAACATGCTCAGCCCTGGGTGCCACTGGCACTCACAGGAAGCTGTGCTGCTCCCAGAGTCACAGGCAGTTAACCACAGTCAGGTCTGGGTGCAAGAACCATAGGGAAAATTACAAAACAAATTAATACAACACACAGACAAAACCCAGCACTCACTTACAATCTCTCAGCTAAGATTTAAAAGCAAAAATGGAAAGGTTAGTTACCGCATCTGGCCAAATGGGACAAACCCAGGTACCTCGTCAAGGTCCTTTCCAGTACCTGGGACCCTAAAACAGCCACACAATGCAAACTTTCAAATCCAAAAAAACTGGGAACAAGGGAAGGGTGCACAGGAATATGTAATCACACTAGACATATACAAAACACGGAAGGGAACTGCACTCTCATACTGGACCGGGTACACATCCCATAACCCTGCAACATGCTCAGCCCTGGGTGCCACTGGCACTCACAGGAAGCTGTGCTGCTCCCAGAGTCACAGGCAGTTAACCACAGTCAGGTCTGGGTGCAAGAACCATAGGGAAAATTACAAAACAAATTAATACAACACACAGAGAAAACCCAGCACTCACTTACAATCTCTCAGCTAAGATTTAAAAGCAAAAATGGAAAGGTTAGTTACCGCATCTGGCCAAATGGCACAAGCCCAGGTACCTCGTCAAGGTCCTTTCCAATACCTGGGACCCTAAAACAGCCACACAATGCAAGCTTTCAAATCCAAAAAAACTGGGAACAAGGGAAGAGTGCACAGGAATATGTAATCACCCTAGACATATACAAAACACGGAAGGGAACTGCACTCTCATACTGGACCGGGTACACATCCAATGAACCTGCAACATGCTCAGCCCTGGGTGCCACTGGCACTCACAGGAAGCTGTGCTGCTCCCAGAGTCACAGGTAGTTAATCCCAGTCAGGTCTGGATGCAAGAACCATAGGGAAAATTACAAAACAAATTAATACAACACACAGAGAAAACCCAGCACTCACTTACAATCTCTTAGCTAAGATTTAAAAGCAAAAATTGAAAGGTTAGTTACCGCATCTGGCCAAATGGGACAAGCTCAGGTACCTCGTCAAGGTCCTTTCCAATACCTGGGACCCTAAAACAGCCACACAATGCAAGCTTTCAAATCCAAACAAACTGGGAACAAGGGAAGGGTGCACAGGAATATGTAATCACCCTAGACATATACAAAACACGGAAGGGAACTGCACTCTTATACTGGACCGGGTACAAATTCCTATGACCCTGCAACATGCTCAGCCCTGGGTGCCACTGGCACTCACAGGAAGCTGTGCTGCTCCCAGAGTCACAGGCAGTTAACCCCAGTCAGGTCTGGGTGCAAGAACCATAGGGAAAATTACAAAACAAATTAATACAACACACAGAGAAAGCTAAAATGGAAAAGTTAGGTACCGCATCTGGTCAAATGGGACAAGCCCAGGTACCTCGTCAAGGTCCTTTCCAATACCTGGGACCCTAAAACAGCCACACAATGCAAGCTTTCAAATCCAAACAAACTGAGAACAAGGGAAGGGTGCACAGGAATTTGTAATCACCCTAGACATATACAAAATACGGAAGGGAATTGCACTCTCATACTGGACCGGGTACACATCCCATGACCCTGCAACATGCTCAGCCCTGGGTGCCACTGGCACTCACAGGAAGCTGTGCTGCTCCCAGAGTCACAGACAGTTAACCCCAGTCAGGTCTGGGTGCAAGAACCATAGGGAAAATTACAAAACAAATTAATACAACACACAGAGAAAACCCAGCACTCACTTACAATCTCTCAGCTAAGATTTAAAAGCAAAAATGGAAAGATTAGTTACCACATCTGGCCAAATGGGACAAGCCCAGGTACCTCATCAAGGTCCTTTCCAATACCTGGGACCCTAAAACAGCCACACAATGCAAGCTTTCAAATCCAAACAAACTGCGAAAAAGGGAAGGGTGCACAGGAATATGTAATCACTCTAGACATATACAAAACACAGAAGGGAACTGCACTCTCATACTGGACCGGGTACACATCCCATGACCCTGCAACATGCTCAGCCCTGGGTGCCACTGGCACTCACAGGAAGCTGTGCTGCTCCCAGAGTCACAGGCAGTTAACCCCAGTCAGGTCTGGGTGCAGGAACCATAGGGAAAATTACAAAACAAATTAATACAACACACAGAGAAAACCCAGCACTCACTTACAATCTCTCAGCTAAGATTTAAAAGCAAAAATGGAAAGGTTAGTTACCGCATCTGGCCAAATGGGACAAGCCCAGGTACGTCGTCAAGGTCCTTTCCAATATCTGGGACCCTAAAACAGCCACACAATGCAAGCTTTCAAATCCAAACAAACTGGGAACAAGGGAAGGGTGCACAGGAATATGTAATTACCCTAGATATATACAAAACATGGAAGGGAACTGCACTCTCATACTGGACCAGGTACACATCCCATGACCCTGCAACATGCTCAGCCCTGTGTGCCACTGGCACTCACAGGAAGCTGTGCTATTCCCAGAGTCACAGGTAGTTAACCCCAGTCAGGTCTGGGTGCAAGAACCATAGGGAAAATTACAAAACAAATTAATACAACACACAGAGAAAACCCAGCACTCACTTACAATCTCTCAGCTAAGATTTAAAAGCAAAAATGGAAAGGTTAGTTACCGCATCTGGCCAAATGGGACAAGCCCAGGTACCTCGTCAAGGTCCTTTCCAATACCTGGGACCCTAAAACAGCCACACAATGCAAGCTTTCAAATCCAAACAAACAAACTGGGAACAAGGGAAGGGTGCACAGGAATATGTAATCACCCTAGACATATACAAAACACGGAAGGGAACTGCACTCTCATACTGGACCGGTTACACATCCCATGACCCTGCAACATGCTCAGCTCTGGGTGCCACTGGCACTCAAAGGAAAATGTGCTGCTCCCAGAGTCACAGGCAGTTAACCACAGTCAGGTCTGGATGCAAGAACCATAGGGAAAATTAAAAAACAAATTAATACAACACACAGAGAAAACCCAGCACTCACTTACAATCTCTTAGCTAAGATTTAAAAGCAAAAATTGAAAGGTTAGTTACCGCATCTGGCCAAATGGGACAAGCTCAGGTACCTCGTCAAGGTCCTTTCCAATACCTGGGACCCTAAAACAGCCACACAATGCAAGCTTTCAAATCCAAACAAACTGGGAACAAGGGAAGGGTGCACAGGAATATGTAATCACCCTAGACATATACAAAACACGGAAGGGAACTGCACTCTTATACTGGACCGGGTACAAATTCCTATGACCCTGCAACATGCTCAGCCCTGGGTGCCACTGGCACTCACAGGAAGCTGTGCTGCTCCCAGAGTCACAGGCAGTTAACCCCAGTCAGGTCTGGGTGCAAGAACCATAGGGAAAATTACAAAACAAATTAATACAACACACAGAGAAAGCTAAAATGGAAAAGTTAGGTACCGCATCTGGTCAAATGGGACAAGCCCAGGTACCTCGTCAAGGTCCTTTCCAATACCTGGGACCCTAAAACAGCCACACAATGCAAGCTTTCAAATCCAAACAAACTGAGAACAAGGGAAGGGTGCACAGGAATTTGTAATCACCCTAGACATATACAAAATACGGAAGGGAAATGCACTCTCATACTGGACCGGGTACACATCCCATGACCCTGCAACATGCTCAGCCCTGGGTACCACTGGCACTCACAGAAAGCTGTGCTGCTCCCAGAGTCACAGGCAGTTAACCCCAGTCAGGTCTGGGTGCAAGAACCATAGGGAAAATTACAAAACAAATTAATACAACACACAGAGAAAACCCAGCACTCACTTACAATCTCTCAGCTAAGATTTAAAAGCAAAAATGGAAAGATTAGTTACCACATCTGGCCAAATGGGACAAGCCCAGGTACCTCATCAAGGTCCTTTCGAATACCTGGGACCCTAAAACAGCCACACAATGCAAGCTTTCAAATCCAAACAAACTGCGAAAAAGGGAAGGGTGCACAGGAATATGTAATCACTCTAGACATATACAAAACACGGAAGGGAACTGCACTCTCATACTGGACCGGGTACACATCCCATGACCCTGCAACATGCTCAGCCCTGGGTGCCACTGGCACTCACAGGAAGCTGTGCTGCTCCCAGAGTCACAGGCAGTTAACCCCAGTCAGGTCTGGGTGCAGGAACCATAGGGAAAATTACAAAACAAATTAATACAACACACAGAGAAAACCCAGCACTCACTTACAATCTCTCAGCTAAGATTTAAAAGCAAAAATGGAAAGGTTAGTTACCGCATCTGGCCAAATGGGACAAGCCCAGGTACGTCGTCAAGGTCCTTTCCAATATCTGGGACCCTAAAACAGCCACACAATGCAAGCTTTCAAATCCAAACAAACTGGGAACAAGGGAAGGGTGCACAGGAATATGTAATTACCCTAGATATATACAAAACATGGAAGGGAACTGCACTCTCATACTGGACCAGGTACACATCCCATGACCCTGCAACATGCTCAGCCCTGGGTGCCACTGGCACTCACAGGAAGCTGTGCTATTCCCAGAGTCACAGGTAGTTAACCCCAGTCAGGTCTGGGTGCAAGAACCATAGGGAAAATTACAAAACAAATTAATACAACACACAGAGAAAACCCAGCACTCACTTACAATCTCTCAGCTAAGATTTAAAAGCAAAAATGGAAAGGTTAGTTACCGCATCTGGCCAAATGGGACAAGCCCAGGTACCTCGTCAAGGTCCTTTCCAATACCTGGGACCCTAAAACAGCCACACAATGCAAGCTTTCAAATCCAAACAAACTGGGAACAAGGGAAGGGTGCACAGGAATATGTAATCACCCTAGACATATACAAAACACGGAAGGGAACTGCACTCTCATACTGGACCGGTTACACATCCCATGACCCTGCAACATGCTCAGCCCTGGGTGCCACTGGCACTCAAAGGAAAATGTGCTGCTCCCAGAGTCACAGGCAGTTAACCCCAGTCAGGTCTGGGTGCAAGAACCATAGGGAAAATTACAAAAAAAATTAATACAACACACAGACAAAACCCAGCACTCACTTACAATCTCTCAGCTAAGATTTAAAAGCAAAAATGGAAAGGTTAGTTACCGCATCTGGCCAAATGGGACAAACCCAGGTACCTCGTCAAGGTCCTTTCCAGTACCTGGGACCCTAAAACAGCCACACAATGCAAACTTTCAAATCCAAAAAAACTGGGAACAAGGGAAGGGTGCACAGGAATATGTAATCACACTAGACATATACAAAACACGGAAGGGAACTGCACTCTCATACTGGACCGGGTACACATCCCATAACCCTGCAACATGCTCAGCCCTGGGTGCCACTGGCACTCACAGGAAGCTGTGCTGCTCCCAGAGTCACAGGCAGTTAACCCCAGTCAGGTCTGGGTGCAAGAACCATAGGGAAAATTACAAAACAAATTAATACAACACACAGAGAAAGCTAAAATGGAAAAGTTAGGTACCGCATCTGGTCAAATGGGACAAGCCCAGGTACCTCGTCAAGGTCCTTTCCAATACCTGGGACCCTAAAACAGCCACACAATGCAAGCTTTCAAATCCAAACAAACTGAGAACAAGGGAAGGGTGCACAGGAATTTGTAATCACCCTAGACATATACAAAATACGGAAGGGAATTGCACTCTCATACTGGACCGGGTACACATCCCATGACCCTGCAACATGCTCAGCCCTGGGTGCCACTGGCACTCACAGAAAGCTGTGCTGCTCCCAGAGTCACAGGCAGTTAACCCCAGTCAGGTCTGGGTGCAAGAACCATAGGGAAAATTACAAAACAAATTAATACAACACACAGAGAAAACCCAGCACTCACTTACAATCTCTCAGCTAAGATTTAAAAGCAAAAATGGAAAGGTTAGTTACCGCATCTGGCCAAATGGGACAAGCCCAGGTACCTCGTCAAGGTCCTTTCCAATATCTGGGACCCTAAAACAGCCACACAATGCAAGCTTTCAAATCCAAACAAACTGGGAACAAGGGAAGGGTGCACAGGAATATGTAATTACCCTAGACATATACAAAACACGGAAGGGAACTGCACTCTCATACTGGACCAGGTACACATCCCATGACCCTGCAACATGCTCAGCCCTGGGTACCACTGGCACTCACAGGAAGCTTAGCTGCTCCCAGAGTCACAGGCAGTTAACCCCAGTCAGGTCTGGGTGCAAGAACCATAGGGAAAATTACAAAACAAATTAATACAACACACAGAGAAAACCCAGCACTCACTTACAATCTCTCAGCTAAGATTTAAAAGCAAAAATGGAAAGATTAGTTACCACATCTGGCCAAATGGGACAAGCCCAGGTACCTCATCAAGGTCCTTTCCAATACCTGGGACCCTAAAACAGCCACACAATGCAAGCTTTCAAATCCAAACAAACTGCGAAAAAGGGAAGGGTGCACAGGAATATGTAATCACTCTAGACATATACAAAACACGGAAGGGAACTGCACTCTCATACTGGACCGGTTACACATCCCATGACCCTGCAACATGCTCAGCCCTGGGTGCCACTGGCACTCAAAGGAAAATGTGCTGCTCCCAGAGTCACAGGCAGTTAACCACAGTCAGGTCTGGGTGCAAGAACCATAGGGAAAATTACAAAAAAAATTAATACAACACACAGACAAAACCCAGCACTCACTTACAATCTCTCAGCTAAGATTTAAAAGCAAAAATGGAAAGGTTAGTTACCGCATCTGGCCAAATGGGACAAACCCAGGTACCTCGTCAAGGTCCTTTCCAGTACCTGGGACCCTAAAACAGCCACACAATGCAAACTTTCAAATCCAAAAAAACTGGGAACAAGGGAAGGGTGCACAGGAATATGTAATCACACTAGACATATACAAAACACGGAAGGGAACTGCACTCTCATACTGGACCGGGTACACATCCCATAACCCTGCAACATGCTCAGCCCTGGGTGCCACTGGCACTCACAGGAAGCTGTGCTGCTCCCAGAGTCACAGGCAGTTAACCCCAGTCAGGTCTGGGTGCAAGAACCATAGGGAAAATTACAAAACAAATTAATACAACACACAGAGAAAGCTAAAATGGAAAAGTTAGGTACCGCATCTGGTCAAATGGGACAAGCCCAGGTACCTCGTCAAGGTCCTTTCCAATACCTGGGACCCTAAAACAGCCACACAATGCAAGCTTTCAAATCCAAACAAACTGAGAACAAGGGAAGGGTGCAGAGGAATTTGTAATCACCCTAGACATATACAAAATACGGAAGGGAATTGCACTCTCATACTGGACCGGGTGCACATCCCATGACCCTGCAACATGCTCAGCCCTGGGTGCCACTGGCACTCACAGAAAGCTGTGCTGCTCTCAGAGTCACAGGCAGTTAACCCCAGTCAGGTCTGGGTGCAAGAACCATAGGGAAAATTACAAAACAAATTATTACAACACACAGAGAAAACCCAGCACTCACTTACAATCTCTCAGCTAAGATTTAAAAGCAAAAATGGAAAGGTTAGTAACCGCATCTGGCCAAATGGCACAAGCCCAGGTACCTCGTCAAGGTCCTTCCAAATACCTGGGACCCTAAGACAGCCACACAATGCAAGCTTTCAAATCCAAACAAACTGGGAACAAGGGAAGGGTGCACAGGAATATGTAATCACCCTAGACATATACAAAACACGGAAGGGAACTGCACTCTCATACTGGACCGGGTACACATCCCATGACCCTGCAACATGCTCAGCCCTGGGTGCCACTGGCACTCACAGGAAGCTGTGCTGCTCCCAGAGTCACAGGCAGTTAACCCCAGTCAGGTCTGGGTGCAAGAACCATAGGGAAAATTACAAAACAAATTAATACAACACACAGAGAAAACCCAGCACTCACTTTCAATCTCTCAGCTAAGATTTAAAAGCAAAAATGGAAAGGTTAGTTACTGCATCTGGCCAAATGGGACAAGCCCAGGTACCTCGTCAAGGTCCTTTCCAATATCTGGGACCCTAAAACAGCCACACAATGCAAGCTTTCAAATCCAAACAAACTGGGAACAAGGGAAGGGTGCACAGTTATATGTAATTACCCTAGACATATACAAAACACGGAAGGGAACTGCACTCTCATACTGGACCAGGTACACATCCCATGACCCTGCAACATGCTCAGCCCTGGGTACCACTGGCACTCACAGGAAGCTGTGCTGCTCCCAGAGTCACAGGCAGTTAACCCCAGTCAGGTCTGGGTGCAAGAACCATAGGGAAAATTACAAAACAAATTAATACAACACACAGAGAAAACCCAGCACTCACTTACAATCTCTCAGCTAAGATTTAAAAGCAAAAATGGAAAGATTAGTTACCACATCTGGCCAAATGGGACAAGCCCAGGTACCTCATCAAGGTCCTTTCCAATACCTGGGACCCTAAAACAGCCACACAATGCAAGCTTTCAAATCCAAACAAACTGCGAAAAAGGGAAGGGTGCACAGGAATATGTAATCACTCTAGACATATACAAAACACGGAAGGGAACTGCACTCTCATACTGGACCGGGTACACATCCCATGACCCTGCAACATGCTCAGCCCTGGGTGCCACTGGCACTCACAGGAAGCTGTGCTGCTCCCAGAGTCACAGGCAGTTAACCCCAGTCAGGTCTGGGTGCAAGAACCATAGGGAAAATTACAAAACAAATTAATACAACACACAGAGAAAGCAAAAATGGAAAAGTTAGCTACCGCATCTGGCCAAATGGGACAAGCCCAGGTACCTCGTCAAGGTCCTTTCCAATACCTGGGACCCTAAAACAGCCACACAATGCAAGCTTTCAAATCCAAACAAACTGAGAAAAAGGGAAGAGTGCACAGGAATTTGTAATCACCCTAGACATATACAAAACACGGAAGGGAATTGCACTCTCATACTGGACCGGGTGCACATCCCATGAACCTGCAACATGCTCAGCCCTGGGTGCCACTGGCACTCACAGGAAGCTGTGCTGCTCCCAGAGTCACAGGCAGTTAACCCCAGTCAGGTCTGGGTGCAAGAACCATAGGGAAAATTACAAAACAAATTAATACAACACACAGAGAAAACCCAGCACTCACAATCTCTCAGCTAAGATTTAAAAGCAAAAATGGAAAGGTTAGTTACCGGATCTGGCCAAATGGGACAAGCCCAGGTACCTCGTCAAGGTCCTTTCCAATACCTGGGACCCTAAAACAGCCACACAATGCAAGCTTTCAAATCCAAACAAACTGGGAACAAGGGAAGGGTGCACAGGAATATGTAATCACCCTAGACATATACAAAACACGGAAGGGAACTGCACTCTCATACTGGACCGGGTACACATCCCATGACCCTGCAACATGCTCAGCCCTGGGTCCCACCGGCACTCACAGGAAGCTGTCCTGCTCCCAGAGTCACAGGCAGTTAACCCCAGTCAGGTCTGGGTGCAAGGACCATAGGGAAAATTACAAAACAAATTAATACAACACACAGAGAAAACCCAGCACTCACTTACAATCTCTCAGCTAAGATTTAAAAGCAAAAATAGAAAGGTTAGTTACCGCATCTGGCCAAATGGGACAAGCCCAGGTACCTCGTCAAGGTCCTTTCCAATACCTGGGACCCTAAAACAGCGACACAATGCAAGCTTTCAAATCCAAACAAACTGGGAACAAGGGAAGGGTGCACAGGAATATGTAATCAGCCTAGACATATACAAAACACGGAAGGGAACTGCACTCTCATACTGGACCGGGTACACATCCCATGACCCTGCAACATGCTCAGCCCTGGGTGCCACTGGCACTCACAGGAAGCTGTGCTATTCCCAGAGTCACAGGCAGTTAACCCCAGTCAGGTCTGGGTGCACGAACCTTAGGGAAAATTACAAAACAAATGAATACAACACACAGAGAAAACCCAGCACTCACTTACAATTTCTCAGCTAAGATTTAAAAGCAAAAATGGAAAGGTTAGTTACAGCATCTGGCCAAATGGGACAAGCCCAGGTACCTCGTCAAGGTCCTTTCCAATACCTGGGACCCTAAAACAGCCACACAATGCAAGCTTTCAAATCCAAACAAACTGGGCACAAGGGAAGGGTGCACAGGAATATGTAATCACCCTAGACATATACAAAACACGGAAGGAACATTTGGCCAGATGCGGTAACTAACCTTTCCATTTTTGCTTTTAAATCTTAGCTGAGAGTTTGTAAGTGAGTGCTGTGTTTTCTCTGTGTGTTGTATTAATTTGTTTGTAATTTTCCCTATGGTTCTTGCACCCAGACCTGACTGGGGTTAACTGCCTGTGACTCTGGGAGCAGCACAGCTTCCTGTGAGTGCCAGTGGCACCCAGGGCTGAGCATGTTGCAGGGTCATGGGATGTGTACCCGGTCCAGTATGAGAGTGCAGTTCCCTTCCGTGTTTTGTATATGTCTAGGGTGATTACATATTCCTGTGCACCCTTCCCTTGTTCCCAGTTTGTTTGGATTTGAAAGCTTGCATTGTGTGGCTGTTTTAGGGTCCCAGGTATTGGAAAGGACCTTGATGAGGTACCTGGGCTTGTCCCATTTGGCCAGATGTGGTAACTAACCTTTCCGTTTTTGCTTTTAAATCTTAGCTGAGAGATTGTGAGTGCTCGGTTTTCTCTGTGTGTTGTATTAATTTGTTTTGTAATTTTCCCTATGGTTCTTGCACCCAGACCTGACTGGGGTTAACTTCCTGTGACCCTGGGAGCAGCACAGCTTCCTGTGAGTGCCAGTGGCACCCAGGGCTGAGCATGTTGCAGGGTCATGGGATGTGTACCCGGTCCAGTATGAGAGTGCAGTTCCCTTCCGTGTTTTGTATATGTCTAGGGTGATTACATATTTCTGTGCAGCCTTCCCTTGTTCCCAGTTTGTTTGGATTTGAAAGTTTGCATTGTGTGGCTGTTTTAGGGTCCCAGGTATTGGAAAGGACCTTGACGAGGTACCTGGGCTTGTCCCATTTGGCCAGATGCGGTAACTAACCTTTCTATTTTTGCTTTTAAATCTTAGCTGAGAGATTGTAAGTGAGTGCTGGGTTTTCTCTGTGTGTTGTATTAATTTGTTTTGTAATTTTCCTTATGGTTCTTGCACCCAGACCTGACTGGGGTTAACTGTCTGTGACTCTGGGAGCAGCTAAGCTTTCTGTGAGTGCCAGTGGCACCCAGGGCTAAGCATGTTGCAGAGTCATAGGATGTGTACCCGGTCCAGTATGAGAGTGCAGTTCCCTTCCGTGTTTTATATATATATATATATATATATATATATATATATATATATATATATATATATATATACATATGATTATATATAGGTATAGTATAACATGTCATTAAAAATTAATATTGCATTAATATGCTTTAACATGTTTTTATCTACTTAACTGCAACAAGGCTCCAATGCAAATAAATACATATACAGAATATATATGTGTGTGTATATATATATATATATATATATATATATAATACCATCCAAAGTACAGTGTTACCCTCCTATGGACATCTGCCTGGGTGCAAGCATGCAATGAATACTCCTGGACAAACAGATGCACTCTCAGACCTTTTGATGAAGAAAAGTAAACAATCTTTAATGGAACGTTTTTAGGGACTTCCTCCCCATCATCAACATAAACATAAAGTGCAATAAACACGTTTAAATACAAATAAAGTGATTAAACAATTTCAAATACCTGTTTGATTTAGTATACTCTCAGTGAAGTGGCGCCAAACAGTGTTTGTGGAACGCATATCCTGCGTTCCACTGTGAAAACCGGAAGAGGTTACAGTGATTCTATTTCCGGTTATTATAATAAACAATAAAATAACATAAATTGTGACATACAACATAAAATATAAAGTATAAAGTATAATAGTGTACATAGCTATCCGTTATGTATATGGCTGCATACTTAATTTGTATCACTCTATATGCAGCGTGTGTCTGAGTATGGGATATTCCCCCTTCCATTCTCACATGTGTGCCCGTGTAGTGTATTCTAGTGTGCTCACCTACTTATTATCTTATTGTGCTCGACCCTTCTTGTTATTTGACATTCATCCTATACACAACCCCAAAAATACACAAAACTCTGGACCACCCTCCTGGGCGGCCGATAGTTTCAGCTGTACAGTCACTTACACAGCCCGTGGCACAAGTAATAGAAATTTTCCTTCAACCTATTATAAAGAATGTCAGATCATATATATCTGACACCAATGATCTGATCAGGAAGATGGGGGATGTGCGTGTGGAGACTGCTGACATCTTGGTCACCCTGGATGTCAACAGTCTCTACACTATCATCCCTCATGACACAGGACTCATGGCAACAAAACAACACCTCATAGATAGTACACAATATGAGGGACCCCCCATTTACTTTTTCCTGACACTCATGGAATATTGCCTTACCAGGAACTATTTCCGCTTTGAGACATCTTTTTATCTGCAGCTAACTGGCACGACGATGGGGTCTAATATGGCTCCATGGTATGCCAATATTTACATGTCTCAGTTCGAAAACCAATTCCTGTGGAGCACTGTCACATCGCCGGTTATTTTTTATGTAAGATACATCGACAATGTGTTTATGATCTGGTGGGGGGGACAACAAGCACTACTAGATTGGTTCAAAGATTGGAACAGCACCCCCACACCAGTGAGATTCAAAATGACACACCATGACAAAGAGATACAATTCCTAGACCTTAACATTTTCATAGAAGGTAATGTTCTAGGAACCACGCTCTATAGTAAGCCCACTGACAGAAACTCAATCTTAAATGCCACTAGCTGTCACCCTCCAGCCCTACTAAAAGGCATAGTTAAGTCCCAGAGGACTAGAGTCATACGCAACAATTCCAGCACTGCCACAGGGGTCTCACAGTTGCAACTCATGAGGGACAAATTTCTGTAGAGGGGCTATAAACAATAAATAGTTGATAGCACCTTAAAAGAAGTCCTACCATATACTCAGGACAGCCTGATACACAAGGACAACCCAATAGAGAAAGCAAACAAATTGATTATGGCAACAACCTTCTCACCCAATACTACAATGGCTGGAAGAATATTAAGAGAACATTGGCCAGTAGTTAAATCTGACCCTAAACTGATCTTTACGCACAACCTGACACTGATGGTAGCATACCGGAGGGGCACCAATCTCAGGGACATTCTAGTATGAACAGACCCTAAATCAATTTATTTGGATACAACCCACACAAACATCAAAGGCTCATACCGATGCCTAGGGTGCACAACATGCAATGGCCTAATGGCAATAAAAAACTTCCACCATCTGCATACAAACAAAGTATTTAAGATCAAACATTCGATATCCTGCAATACTGCATTTGTAGTATATCTGTGGGCAAAACGAGCGGAACACTCTGCGAAAGGATGGCCAACCACAGACGGGCCATACGACAAGCGTTGGACCAAGGAGATTCAGACCAACCAGTGGCCAGGCACTGTGCAAGTATGGGACATCAAGTATCCACCATCAGGTACATCCTGATTGACCATATCCCCCCCCTGCTAAGAAGGGAGGCAGAGTGGATGTATAGGTTGGGCACTATAGCCCCAGGAGGACTAAACTCCCTCCCAGACTTTAAGGCGCTCATTTAAGTAGTGATACACACTGGGGCACGGTGAGTGGACCTCGAGTAAAATGTGGCGATGTGCTGGAAGTCAGGCCCCTCCAGAGGTAGACTACTCAGCACAGGGCGTACAATCTGTTTTGGGGGGGGGACACAGAGGTGATCCCCTCTAATCAACAGTACTCGGTCCCCCATAGCCAATTGCCCATACTCACTCATGTAGACTTAAATTACTGAGCAACCTTATTGAAAACATTCACCTATACTAATATTCAGACGAAAACTTCACTGTACAAGATGCAGGAAGTTAACCACCCAGGACACCATAGAGCCACATAGCAGCGAACCACGGACAGACAAAACACTAGGGCATGGAAATAACCCCCGCTCTAAACAAACCCCACTCCAGGCACCATATAAGTCAGGTTGTGAATGGACAATCAACAGGGTCATTAAACTGGGACTACTATATAACACTTCATTTAAAACTCAAAATCTGAAGGAAATTCTTACTTTTCAATGTACCCAAAAACATTTAGCAATATGCCTAAATACGGATCTAATAATTTGTCCAACACATGCTAAGAAAGTTAGAACTAACAAGCTGTCAGCAAGGGGAATGTATGACATGTAGGGATAATTATAGTCTAGAAGTTATAGTCTAGAGCTTATAGTTCAGTTATGATATAAAACATAACAGCACAAAAACCAATCCACATAACTCTAACACTTAGTGTACATAGAAGTAACAGCACCAGAGATGCTCTTACTCATTTATTTTTTATTTTTATTTTTAACTTTACCTTTATTTAGTTTCCTTATGTGTATATAGTATTATGCCCACATAGGTACTCAAGTAATATATAAAGCTTGAGCATTGATAATGGATGGGAACCCTAGTTTTATATCCCTGATAACGGTAGCCCTTTAACAATAGGTTGGCACAAGAATAGTCAACATATGGGCTTCAGGGTATGTAGAAGATAGACTTAGCATATAAATAAAACACGCTAAAGTAGATCCATTAGTTTTGGGTTACCATGCCAACTCAAATAACAAAATACTATTACAAATGAGGTATATAGAACCATCCGCCAAATAGATCCGGCACGTAGCCGGTCTCCATGCCAACCAGGACAAGACGGCGGTGTGTAGACACAATCGGGAGAGATTAATGTCAAATAACAAGAAGGGTCGAGCACAATAAGATAATAAGTAGGTGAGCACACTAGAATACACTACACGGGCACACATGTGAGAATGGAAGGGGGAATATCCCATACTCAGACACAAATTGTTTAATCACTTTATTTGTATTTAAACGTGTTTATTGCACTTTATGTTTATGCTGATGATGGGGAGGAAGTCCCTGAAAACGTTCCATTAAAGATTGTTTACTTTTCTTCATCAAAAGATCTGAGAGTGCATCTGTTTGTCCAGGAGTATTCATTGCATGCTTGCACCCAGGCAGATGTCCATAGGAGGGTAACACTGTACTTTGGACGGTATTATATATATATATATATATATATATATATATATATATATATATATATATATATATATATATATATATATATATATATATATATATATACACTGTATATGTATTTATTTGCATTGGAGCCTTTTTGCCGTTAAGTAGATAAAAACATGTTAAAGCATATTAATGCAATATTAATTTTTAATGACATGTTATACTATACCTATATATAATCATATGTATATATAAATATATATAGGTATAGATATAACTTTTAGCAAAAAAACATCAGATATCTGTAGAAATATGTGTACAAATTGAAGCGCAGGTTGACAACAGGTACAGAGGGTAGCTTTGATGATGGTCTGCTGCGGGATAGTCGTGAATCAGTGAATCCTTGGCTCTCTATGGAGGAATGTTCACAATGGATAGTATGTCCAAAATAGGTAGAATATTCAATACATATACTCACAAAATTGAGATCAGATGTCCGGTACTTTTATTAAAATCAGGAGACAGATAGTTGTACGTTAAAAGTAGTTTTTAGTGTGCTCAACACGTTTCAACGGATCATAAATAGTATTATTATCTATATTATCATCTTCATTAATCATATGTGTATGAAAATTATTTGTTCTATTTCTTAGAATGTTATATATTTAATTTACACAAATGTGTATATATATATGCATATTTTTAAATATTTTATCGTTCTTTCTTGTATCCAAAATGTATGATTTTATATATAAAAATTCTGCCAATTCCAGTATTCAGGAACCAATTGCTATGAAGGTTTTAGGTGAAAATGGGCAATTAGACAAGACTGTTGTCCTCCGCATTTGATATTAGATATGAAGCAGGCTGAAACCTTCCGTGACGTAGGGGGGCGTGACCCATGTCGCTGTTCAGAAATACACAGCTTGTGAGGTGGGCGTCTATCAAGCCTCTGACAAAGCTGACAAGTTCCGTGAAATGTGTAAGGCCACGTCCACCTTACGTCACTTGCTTTACACACACTATCAAGTACTCCACGATGGATCATGGTTGTTCAGCATCTTTTTGGATACTATTTGTTGTCAAAATTGCTGCTGATTTTGGAGCTATTTTTTTTGGCCAGCCTGGTGCCTCCAGTCTTAAATACAGAACCTGGTTGGATCCGGAGTAAAGAGAAACATTTATCAACTAGGACATTATTCTGTGGACACAGTGGATACACATTTTATCTGCATGTACATCCTTACCTCATATGATTGAGGGCTCATGTTGTGAGTAGGAATTACCTAAGGGGAAGGTGTTTTAATATATTGTTTGTCATTTTTTATTAAATCTGTTCTGCACTATGAGAAGTGTTTTTGTGCACTTGTCCTTTAAGATTTCCAATATATATATATAACTATGGGATGCTGACCCATGAAAACAGATAAGTAAAAAAAAAAAAAAAATGAGGAGGAAAGCAGAGAACACCATGCTAATCAATGCACACAGCTTAACAAATATTTCTAACAGGAGCAAAGAGGTTACAAAAAGCATGAGTTCTGCTGTGAGCTGTGAGCCTTTATGTCCTGTCCTGTACAGCAGAACACATTATTTACAGCCCCCTCTAATATTGTTCACACCTACATTCTCCTGACTATAATAAATTAGAGCATGCCATCTATGTTATGTTATTAACTGTCTGAGTCCCAAACTTTACTCACAGCACCTTGATTCCAACACTGGTGTGATTGATTGTCATATTCTCTGCTTCTCTCTGCACGCAAAGGCTGTCAGCACCAGGGTCAGGTTCATAATTCTACACGTTTTCAGAGTAGTGCCTGCCCCTGTGACATCAGCTGAGCTACGGACCCTGGGCAACCTCTGCCCCTGCTCCTGATCTTGTGCTAATTATAAATTTTTAATATCAGCCCTCAGACTGAAAACCATCAGACAGTTGAGGATGAGGAGTATGCGTCATAACGCACATATGGGAGGAGGAGCCTCGTCAGCACGATGGTGAAGGCTGGTTCTTCTCACTCGCACATCCAAAGTTGTGCGATTAAGAAGGTATAAGGCTGGGTTGGATGCGGCACTGTAGGCACTTCGAAATAATTGGAGAAGGCTTGAAGTCTATACTTCTATCTATCGAACGTGCAGTGTGACAGATAGAAGTAAAAATGGCATTTTTTTAAAAAAAATATATTACAAAACTGGACTGGAACCTTTTTTGCTGAATAAAAATAATTTTAGAAATAGGGAAGCTATTGGAAAAATTATATTTATTCAGCCAAAAAGGTGTTTTTTTCGTAGTTTTTTTTCTCACATCGAGTTCACGTGCGCCTGTGTTCATATGGAGGAGCCTCCACTGGCTTTAACATATTTTCATCTACTTGACTTGACTGTATACATATGTATTTATATGTTTATATGTGTATATATGTCTGTAAATACATATCTACACATAAATACATGTATACATATGTACACACAAATAAACATATATAAATACATACATATTTAGACATGTATGAATGTACATATGTACGTATGTATCTATATGTTAAAGCCCTTTGCCTGCCTTTTTCTTTTTATAAAACCCGAGACCTCATATCTTTGAGCTGTTTTAACTTTTTTTTTGCAATATTTTTTTAAATAATTTTTATTAGATAGTGTTATTATGCGTGTAACTGTACTTTTAAATGTATCTGTATTAATGTGTTTTGTGACATTTGTTTTGTTTTGTGAAACAGTTAACTAAAGCTCTGAGGTCAAGCTATCCTGATGTGCGTTAAATTCAATTGTGCTTAAGGGATTGCATTTACTTTCAACTTTTTTTTTTTTTTTTTTTAGTTTTTAAAAGCTTTATTGGAATAACTTCAAACACTTACAAGCAGAGAATCAAAACATTCATAATGTGTCTCTTGTTGTGTTCATTAAAGTCCTTATATTTCAGCTAGTATACAAAAGTGAGAAACATTTAAGTAGAGGCCTTGGGCCCGTAAACAATACAGGGTAAGTTGAAGGGACAGCATTAAAATAGCTGTCAATTTTAATTCACAGAGAGTTGACAACATCATTCCTGCAAGTGTTTAACAAGGAAGAGGGAAGAAAGAACAGTAAAACTAACGGATGAAAAGAAGAGAGCAAGAAAGAAGAGATCAGATACACAAATTCCCACCCAAGGTGGTACAAGGTTTAGTTGAAAATGCTTAACATATGGCATTGGATTAACCCTAGAAGAGTTACGTGGCTGTCAATGGTCTTTGGCTAATTAATTACGTGGTCTTGATTCTCATAGAAAAAGGATCTCACAATAGAAATCCAATTGATTAATGGAAAAGTAATGATACTTCTCCAACCTTAAATTTAATGAGAATTGGGCTAGCCACTCATCCACCGTGGGGGCAGACTCCTGTTTCCATTTCCGGTGAATGACTTGCTTAGCACTATTTAACGCTAAGTGGAGTAATTTAGCATGGGCTTTGGATTGCATTTTAGGGGTATCATGGAAAAGTAAAACTACTTGGTCTAGAGGGATATCGCGTCCTAGGATTTTGCTAATCTCTATTGTAATAGAGTGCCAGAATGGTTGAATATCAGGACAGGACCACTAAATATGGTACATGGATTGTAACAATTTACTAACTGGCCTCCCTCTCTCCCACCTCTCTCCCCTCCAATCCATCCTAAATGCATCTGCCAGGCTAATCCACCACTCTCTACGCTCTGTTTCTGCTGCACCTCTCTGTGAGTCCCTTCACTGGCTCCCCATTCACAACAGAGTTAAATTAAAAATTCTCACCCTGACCTACAAAGCCCTCACCAATGCTGCCCCACCCTACCTGTCCTCACTCATCAACAAATATACTCCTGCCTGTCCCCTAAGATCCAACAATGACCTGCTTCTTGCATCCTCTACTATCACCTCCTCTCATTCTAGACTACAGGACTTCTCTCGTGTGGCACCAACCCTCTAGAACTCACTTCCTCGAGCTGTCATACTTGCCCCTAACCTCTCCTACCTTTAAACGTTACCTAAAGACCTTTCTGTTCAGGGAATCCTATCATCCAACTTATTAATAAACTAACTTCACTTAACTAACAGTTGCCCTCTATCTCCTCACTACTATCATTTTCACCTTTGCAGTCCCCACCTCCTGTTTCCCATCCTCCTACCCATCTAGATTGTAAGTTCCCACGGGAATAGGGCCCTCAATTCCCCCTGTATTTGTCTTATTGTATTGTTTCTCCATTGTACTGTTATCCTTGTACCCATGGGCATCACTGCGGAATCTGTCGGCGCTTTATAAATAAAGAATAATAATAATAATAATACATGGATCCCTCTTGGTTACATTTCCTCCAGCATCTATTGGACACCAGAGGGAATATGTATTGGAGACGTTGCGGGGTTAAATACCACCTCATTAAGAGTTTGTATTTGACTTCCTCCAAGGAAGCCGAGTGAGAAGATTTAGCTATATTTTTGAAGATTTTATTCCAATCTTCTACAGAGATTTGTCCTGGAAGGTCTCTTTGCCATTTTTGTGTATAAGAAGGGAGGTGATCTATTGAAGGCGAGTTTAAAATAGAATATAAAAGAGATATAGTATGGGCTGGTTGATGAGGTGCACTACAGAGTTGTTCAAATCTAGTGCGAGCATGCACCATATCTTGTTTATCTTTATGAGTGTTGATGAAATGGGCCAGTTGTTTATATCTCAGCCAGGTAGGAAAGAAACCATTCCCTATATTTTGCATTTGTGTCATTGGGATTACTTTTGTTGCATCTGTTAACAGATAAACTGGTAGCAGTCCATTAATGTCTAATTTTAGTTTATTTAGTGGGTGACTCCCTACTATGAAATCAGGATTCGAAAGTAATGGTGTGAGAGGGGAGGGAATGCTGGATAGTGAGGTGTTTTTCTTTATCTGTTTAGACCACACATTGAAGGTTTTCTTTATAATGGGTCGGTGCTTGGGAGGAAGCCAGCAGTAGCTCCCTAATTGGGGTGTCATTGTCAGATCATGCTCTAGGGAGACCCAAGCTTTAGATGAAGTAGCCGACTGGTAACACCAGTCTACCACCCTTTGAATGGCGGTGGCGTCTTTGTATACTTGGATATTTGGTACACCCAGGTCTCCCCTAGCTGGTGATAAGTATAATGTCTTTTTGGACACCCTAGGTGGCCATTTTACGCCATATGTAAGAGTTAGTAATGGATTGCAATGTAGGGATAAAGTGGTTTGGGAGTGGGATAGGTACTGTCTGGAATACATATAGGAGTTTAGGTAATAAATTCATTTTGACCACATTAATCCTCCCAATCCAGGTAATTGATTTAGGAAGCCAAGTTTCAGTTAAGGAGTTTAATTCATGAATGAATTTTTCGTAATTATATTTAAACAAGTATTGTAAATTTGGAGATAAGTGTATTCCTAAGTATTTTAATGTTTTAGGTTGGATTTTATATGGATAGTCAGCCTCCAACTTTTTACAATCTGCTGATGACATTTCCATGGGGAGTAACTCTGATTTGGAAGAATTTATTGCGTAATTAGATGCTTTACCATATAGGTCTAAAAGCAGGCATACTTCAGGTAGGGATTGTGTTGGGTTGGTCAGGGACAAAACAAGTTATCTGCAAACAATGTTACCTTATATTGTATTTGGTTTATCTGCAGACCACTCACCTCCGGGCTACACCCTCAATTTAATCGCCAAAATCTCCATTGAGAGTACAAACAATAAGGGGGATAGCGGGCAACCCTGTCTTGTCTCATTTCTAATATGGAATGAGCCAGAAAGGATTATATTCACTTTAACTTTAGCTGTCGGGTCTGCGTAGAGTGCAAATATTTTGGATATAAATTCCCCTGGGATACCAAATTTCTGGAGAGTGAGTTTTAAAAAGGTCCAGTCCAACCTGTCAAAGGCCTTTTCAGCGTCCATTGACAGGAGGATCGAAGGGATTTTATGTAAAGAGACAAATTGCATAATCTGTAGTATGCGTGTGGTGTTGTCCCTAGCCTCTCGGCCAGATACAAAGTCTGCTTGATCCATATGAATTAGGAAAGGGAGGACTGCATTAAGTCTGTTGGCCAACACTTTGGCATAAATTTTTAAGTCAACGTTCAAGAGGGAAATAGGCCGGAAGTGAGCGGGCTGGTCTGGGGATTTGCCCGGTTTAGGCAGGACCGTTATGTAGGCTTCTAACAATCCCGGAGGCATGGGCATATTTTGGTCTATAGATTGGAAAAGGGTAAGGAGGTGAGGGATTAAAATTTGTTTGTATGTTTTAAAATATAGTCCCGTAAACCCGTCAGGGCCCGGACTTTTCCCTAGCTTCAGAGTTTTGATTGCCTTTTCTATTTCTAGGGCATGTATTGGTCTTTGAAGGGATTATATCATCTCTTTTTGTAAGACTGGTGTTGTAATATGTTGTAGGTATGTGGTGCATACAAGCTTGTGCTCCAAAGTTGTCCTATTGGGGAACAGGTCATAGAGCTTTGCATAATATAGTCTATACAGTTCAGCTATAGAAGTTGAGTACTCTATCTTTTGCTTTATATCAGTCAACAAGTGGTGTATATATGAAGAGTTCTGTTTTTGTCTGAGTGCTCTCGCCAACATCCTGCCTGGTTTGTTCCCCTCATTAAAGAATTTTTGTTTTAAATAAAATGCTTGTTTCTGTGATTTAATAAGTAGTATGCTGTTTATCTCAGATCGGAGATTAGATAGTTTTCTCAAAATATCTTCATATAGAGGGTCAAGCTTGTGCTCATATTCCATGTCGGAGAGTTCTGAAGTGAGTTGTGTGTATTGTTCCCAATGTTGTTTGGTTTTAGTCACCTTAATTTTAATGAGTTCCCCCCTGAGGACACATTTATGAGTTTCCCACACTACTCTAATATTAGTATCTAGTGTTAAATTCTCCTGGAAGAAATTTATGAGTACCTCTTCTAAATGTTGGGTGCTTAATGGGTCAGATAAGATAGTGTTGTCTAGACGCCATATAAATAGCTTAATGTGTTTAGAGGGCCACCTAAACTTGCTGATAACTGCAGAATGGTCAGACCAAGTGGTTGATGAGATCCTAGAGGATTCTAGGTAGCTTAAGAACAAATGATCCATTAGAATATAGTCTAATTGGGAGTATGACTTGTTCGGATTTGAAAAAAAAGTATAGTCCCTAATGTTTGGGTGTGAAATTCTCCATGTGTCGTGGAGTGTGAGAAGATACAGATTGGACCACACTGATTTCAATAATTTTTGGGGTATAAGAATGTTTGGGTTAGAGCTATCTACCAATGGGTTGAGGGGAATTTTAAAGTCCCCAGCTACCAGTAGAGGGCCTGTCGCGAAGGGGATGATCATATTAGTAATGAGTTGGAAAAATTGCCTTTGTTTTGTGTTGGGGGTGTAAATGTTAATTAACGTAATTGGTCTTCCAAATAGGAGGCCTTTCAGACCGAGGTATCTCCCCTCCTTGTCTGCTTCTATGCTGCAAAGCTGGAATGGCACTGAGTAGTGGAAAAGGATTCTAACCCCATTAATTTTTTTGTCGGGGTGACTGTTTTGATAGTGTTGGGTGTAGTAAGGCGAGAAATATTTAGGTTCCGAATTTTTTTTAAAATGTGTATCCTGTATAAATAAAATGTCACATCTTTTCAGTTTTATGTCACGTAAGGCCATAGAACGTTTGTGTGGTATGTTAAACCCCTTCACATTTTGGGTTCTGAAAGATAGCAAGTGCCCCTTTGTGTTAGCCATACCAGATTATAGAAAATTGTTGATGTGGTGTGTACCTATGCAATACCCATGTAGCACATGTGCAAGACCAACATTTAGAGAATGAAAAGAAAGTAGGAAAAAGAGAGATAGGACAAGAATAAACAATTTGTACACTATTCATGCTAGAGTAGTGATCTCTAATTGCAGGATTGAAAGAAAGAATCCAGTAACTATTGGAGAACATTTTGTTTACAGAAAAGAGACTGGGGAAGTGTCCCCGTCTGACATATTTCAACATTACAAATAAACATCGTTAGAGCATAACAAACCTGTTTAACATAAATAGACTACTATACAGTTATCTTACCGCCTGGCGAACTCCCCCCAGCGACCTTTAGAGGGACTAGAGGAGAGAAAAATAACCTCAAATCGATAACAACAAATTAACTGTGGATTAACAATAGTAAACAATTAACTGGCGCATTTATTTCAACACAAGCATGACTTGAACTTTTAGTTAATGAATATTGGAACATCAGTCCAAGTGTCAGAGACAATATATCTCCACGGGGGAGAAAGGTGTAGAAGGTCTACCTAACTCAGTTACCCCTCATAATGAAGAATGTTCATTGAGGGTCATTTGGTGCTTGAGGTGTTCCAGGTTTTGCAGATTTATGTCTCTTGGCTGGGACTGTTTGACATTTTGGTCTTTGAGGTCGTGGAACATTGTCGTCTCTATGTTGCTCTCGTGCATCCGGAGATTAGACAGCATCTAGTGGTAGATCTATATGCAAGTCTGCGCAGAAGCTCTCTATCTCCAGAACATCATTACAAACAAATCTTTGACCTTGTCTGATTACTTGGACCGAGCATGGGAAGCCCCAACGGTAGGCTATGTTCTGGTTCCTCAAATGTGCTGTAAGACTATTAAATTCCCGCTGCCTTAGCAGAGTTCTTGGAGCCAAATCTGCAAAGATTTGGATGTTGCTGTCTTAAAAGTTGATGGATCTCTGTTTGAGGGCTAGTTGCAAGATTTTTTCTTTCTGGGAATAGTCTTTGAATTTCAAAATAATTTCTCTAGGTTTCTTTGGGTCTAGTGATTTAGGGCGCAAGGCCCTATGGGCTCTGTCGAATTGGATGGGCTGATCGTATGGGGCTCCTTTAATATGCGTGAAGAGCTCTTGCAGATATACTGGTATAGAAGAGGTGAGAACTGATTCCGGTACTCCCCGGATCCTGAGATTTTTACGCTGTTTCCTTTTCTCCAAGTCCTCAAGCTTATCATGAAGCTGCAAGATAGAACTTTCTTGACCCTTTAGGAGTTGCTGCAGGGTGGCTATTTCTTCCTGGTTGCTTTCCTGTACCTCCTCAAGGTATTCAAATTTGTTTCCTATTTCGTTAATGTCCTTTCTGAGGCCTGAGATTTCCTCTTTAATACAGCTGCGTACTTGCAACAATAATTTTGTGAAATTTTGCTTAGATGGTATAGACGCTAACAAGGTTTGGGATATGGAAACTATATTTTCTGTACCACTTTCTTCTTCCTCTGAATCTGAAGATACTTTTGGGTTATGAGATGTAGCTGGTGCGTCCGCTTGTGTCCCAATTTCTTGCAGCTTAAAAAAGGTGTTAACTGATGGTGTTTTATGGGCTGAAAGTTTCTGCGCTCTTTCTGGCCTGTTATTTTTTTTATGCAACATGGTCTCAGTTGCCTGCTCTGCTCAAGGCTTAAGCCCCCACTGCAGAGGTCCCAAAACCACCACTGTTTCCAGGTAATTGACTGATAGGAATAGGAGGAGGATGGATCCTATTGTTAAGTTCCCAGATGCGTGTCACTAATTGTCATATATATGTGTAGGAATGTCAATCTCAGATGAAGTGATGGGGAGTATTAGTTGGAAACTCTGTATATCTCTATGCAGTGAACTTTCATTTACGGTACTGTAGAAGCAAGGGCTCTGCACTTAAGGTGCGGTTCATCTGGGCTCCGGTACAGGAGCTGCTGCGTACTGTCTGGCAGGCCTCAAGCCACTTCACATGATTCCGTGAGTAGTCCGTTGTTCAATTCAGCTGGATAGGCTCCGGATCAGTAGGGCAGATTTTCCAAGCAGTTTGATGCAGTTTCGTGCTCAGATGGAGGAGCTTTTATGCCTAATGTCAGACAAGGCTCTTAGAGCTCACTCAGAGTGCAGCCAACTTACTCAGCAGCCGGCTCTGTCCCCCTACTTTCAACTTTTTATACGAGCGCTACATCTGACACACGCAAAGAGCTGCAATAAACTCAATATTGCTTGTGCCACTTGTAATCTGGCCCATAGCTTGAATAAACATCGATTTTGTGATGATAAAGTTTTCTCCTGTTGGTTACTTGGTTGAAACTTACTTCAAGGACCATCAAAGTGCTTTATAATACCTAAATAAACACAATGGAGGTCTGTAAAGAACACAAAGCCCGAGCACCTAACTCCTAACTCAAGTGTTTTTTTAGGTGTCTACACTATACTTATTGGTTCAAATTACACTGAAAAAAATACCCAGACCTACTATACTGTGTTTTCACAACCAATTTCAAATGCTTCATAACAGGGGCCAAAATTTGCATGAATCTGGTGGTGGGTGGGAGAAATGTTAAGATCATTTAAGCACTATGGTTTTAGGAAATAATACTCTACAAATTTAATTTGTCACGGTTTACTGAGTTATCAATTGCATGAGTGTGAACATTGACCAATTTTTAACATTCTCTTGGCAAGAGTAAACCAGTCAGAACTGTATAAAATACTTATCTAGGTTCATGCAATTGAATAACAAATATATTTCAACTGGAACTTTATTTCATGGAAATATTGGAAATGTTATCACATTGAAATGAATTACGGCATCATTTTATTTCTGTTTTGCAAAGCACACGTCTTTATGAATTCCAACATTCTTCATTTGTTTTCTCAGCTCAGGTTAAAATGATAAGCTCCAGGTAGAAAAACATATTATGTCATTCTCTGACTATGACTCAGTTCAAGAACAGTGTTATCTGCAGGTGAAATTATTATTTTCATTTGAGCATCATGACTCCCAGCACTGCCAAATATTCTAGTAGAGATCATTGAGTTTCATGGTCCAGCAAACAGTGCATATGCCGCAACTAATATATAGGGAAATACGGATCATGGTTTATTGAGATAAAAATGATAAATTCGTTGATAGTGATTTATTCAATATACCTAGCTTTTTAGAATTTCAGGTTTTCAAATATTTTGGCATAGACGTTTAAAAGCTAAAATATAAAAATAACATTCATTTAAAAGGGCAGGTTCCAAATATGGACCAGATTACAAGTGGCACACTATTTTGCTCTTTCTCTCATGCGCAAACACCTCCAGAAGTAAAAAGCGTGCGTGTAAGCAAGCATATTACAAGTTGAAAGTAAATAGCGAAACACGTTACACACTAACTTGAGGACATCGGATATTGCAACCTACACATTATAGTCCTTTCCAGTCACCTTATCATTTACCATATAACCCTTAGAAAAAAATGTTTTTAATATTTACATAAATATTTTTTTATCAGATAGTGTATATACTGTATGAGTGTAACACTCTATTGTATTGTATTTATGTTGTGTTTAGTACAACTTTAATTTTAGCCCTAACCATTTACACAAGGTCTTTAGTCGCGCTAACCTGACGAACACAAATTTAGATTGTGCTTGACAGTGTGTTTACTTTTAACTTGTAATAGGCACGGAAGTTTTGCGCAGGCAGAATATTTGAATATCACACGCGTAGTAACATTAACATGCCACTTGTACTCTAGCCCTATATGTGTTAAAATATTATTTCAGAAAAGGTGCTGAATAGGGCAAATTGATAATAAAACCACTACAACCAGAGCGCTTGACATCACTAACCAAGAGATTAACCCTAACATTAACAATATTGAACTTTCTACTGAAATTTACATTTTCCATATGAAAGAGCAGTATTAAAATGTTTATTTTTGCCTGAAATAAAAGCTGCTTAAATGTATAAATGAAACCAATATAGCTGTATCAGGTATTGTTCATTGGCTGACAGATAGTTCCTAGTAATGCTCATTGGTTGGTTGGTACACTGACTATTTGTACCTCTAAGCCAATGAACATTTGTTGACTGTACCGATCAGCCAATGAACAGTAGTAGAAAGTACTGCTGTATTAGTTTTAATTTAAATGGTTTTCAATTCACTTTTTTTTAAGGCAAAAGAGTCAGTAATTTAAATGTTGTTGATTCATAAGCTTGAAGATTTTGCAAGGATTAAACACAAACTAAAATTAAAAAAAATATAATAAAATTCTCTAACAAAACAGAAGCATTTTTTAAACTTTTCAAGCCTGATATTTTTTAATTGTAAAAAAATGTACAGTTCTGTGTAGTAATCACCCTAAAACAATGATCATTTAACATTTATTGTTGTGCATCAGACTTTCTGTGATTACCAGAGTCAAGCAAGATATACAAATCTTTGTGTCATGCACAATATTCTGACATCTACATCATAATTTCTGTCCAAAATATAAAGCAGTTTTAAATGTAACCCAATAGAACTACCTAAATGAAGAAAACAGTATGACTGTATTATTTTGAAGACTTAAAGGGACAGTCTATTTAAAAATGTTTATTGTTTCAAATGATGGATAATCCCTTAATTACACATTCCCTAGTTTTGCATTATTAACACTGTTATATTAATACACTTTTTACCTCTGTGTTTACTTTGTATCTAAGCCTCTGTAGACTGCCCTCTTATCTCAGACATTTTGACAGACTTGCATTTTAGCCAATCAATAGCAACTCATAAATAACTCCACGGGAGTGAGACAATGTTATCAACATGACACATGTGAATTAGCACTGTCTAACTGTAAAAAATGCACTGAGATAGGAGACGGCCTTCAACGGCTTAGAAATGAGTTTATGAGCCTACCTAGGTTTAGCTTTCAAGAAAGAATACCAAGAGACCAAAGCAAATTTGATGCTAAAAGTAAATTGGTAAGTTGTTTAAAGTTACAGGCCCTATCTGAATCATGAAAGTTTAATTTTGACTTGACTGTCACTTTAATTATCATAGAATTAACATGGCTGACTCTTATAGCAGAGCTTGATGGTTGCCAGTCACGTCCTGAGAATGAAAGTTATGACTGCCCTTTTTTTATAAATACACATTTTTTTATGGAGAAATTGTTAGTTTAATGTCCCATTAATAGAAACTGCATTGTAAAAATGTGTTTGATAGTTTAATTTCACATTAGGTAAATTAGTCTGTTTTGTAAGGTAGAAAAATGCAGTGTACTAAGGAAATTAAACAAAAGTAAAATAACCTTCGTTATAAAAAATATTAAAATTATTTGTGCACAAAATAAAGACTGATTGTAACACTTAAGCGTTAGTTCTTTTAAGTCTAAGTACCAGATATTATTAGGACTAAAGTAATAAAGTAATATTGGTTAGGAGAACCTTTAAAATAAACTGAATTGAATATAGAAAAAAGATGGTTTAAACAAAATCAAATAAAAATCAATAATATAAATGTTCATTATTTTGCAGGACACTGTTTACTTTAGATTAGATGCTTTTACTTTAAAGGGATACTAAATACAATGGTTCTCTTGTTGTCTTTATTTAGAAAGCAGGAATGTAAAGCTTAGGAGCTGGTCCATTTTTGGTTCAGAACCTGGATTACGCTTGCTTATTGGTGGGTAAATGTAGCCACCAATAAGAAAGCACTATCTAGGGTGCTGAACCTAAAATGGGCTGGCTCCTAAGCTTTACATTCCTGCTTTTTAAATAAAGATAGCAAGAGAATGAAGAAAAATTGATAATAGGAGTAAACTAGAAAGTTGCTTAACCCCTTAAGGACCAGGCATTTTAGACTAAAACTTCCCCAAAAGACTAGAGCATTTTTAGCTTTTTTTGCCATCACTCCATTTAAACAGAAATATAGCATTGTTTTCTTTCTATTTACCTATCAAAAACTATATATTTGTTTTTAGTGGACAACCCAAAGTATTAATCTAGGCCCATTTTGGTATATTTTATGCCACCATTTCACCGCCAAATGCGGTCATATTAAAAAAAAAAATTGTTAACTTTTTCAAACTTTTTGGGGTTCTCACTGAAATTCATTACATACCGCTTCTGCAGTCATAACACAAATGGATGTAAAAGCTTTTCTCGGATCCCTTTTCAGAAATAGCAGACATATATGGTTTTGCCATTGCTTTTTGGTAAGTAGAATGCAGCTAGTTGCAGCTTTGCACCACACTTTTATAATGCCCGGCAGTGAAGGGGTTAATCAGGTAGCTTGTAAGTTTAATTTTAGCTTTAGTGAAGAGATTACACCTCCTTTCCCCTGATCCCTACCTGATCCCTCTCAAACAGCTGTCTTCCTTCCCTCACCCTCCACTGGTCACCCCCATCTTAGGTACTGGAAGACAGTCTGAAAGTATGCAGTTTTAGACTTTTTTTAATTTTTTTTTTTTTTATAATTTTTATTGAGGTATAGAAGAAAACAATATTGTAACCACAAACATTGACTCCCAACCCGTGGGGGCAATTTGCAAAAATATACATTACTATGCATACACTAAGTATTACAGTAAAAAAGTTAAGGCACAAATAATAGCTTACATTTACCGAACCGTAAATAATAAAGAGCTAGTGGCCAAAGGTAGTTTCAAGTAATGTAATGTTATCTAAGTGGTTGACGGACCTATAAAATAGCCTCAGAGTTTTTAGTTTTTGATATATAGGACCTCTTTTGGGTCCTCACATCTATAATTTTCAATATATGATAAAAGAAAATGTAAGCATTATCACAATATTATATAGCATATATGAAATGCTAATAATAAATTTCTACCTATATGGATAGCAGAGCCAAAAATAACCTCAAATTTTCAGTTTAGCATATAAGACCACTTTTGAGGTCTTAAGTCTATAGTTGTTTATATGCATATAGAGCTAACAAATAGATAGCATATGGGGCCATATTTGAGCCCTTCAACAAAACAATCTCCTTATACTAAAGAAACCACCATCGGGTCCCAAACCACTAGAGAATGTGCATTGAGAAAGGAGGAGAATAAGACTATCATTATATAGTCCCTGAGTGAGAATATTACTATCCGCTACATTGTATCAGTCATATGCTAAATAAAAGGAAAATTCTAGGCAATCTACGTTCCTGAGTTTACCTAGTAAACAGATACTAAGGGGAGGCCCCTAGGGGGGGAATCAGAGCCAACCAGCTTATATTATAAAACTAGACAAATGGGACTATGAGGATAGAACGCACACACCTAACCTATGTAACATGGCTAATGAAGGTCCAGGCATAAGTAAATAAGAGCTATCCTTGATGTTTTACAGAAATATATATACCTAAAATTAATTTTTGAGAGGTTTACACATGTACTATATGGGAAGAAATATGGGATGCATAGCAAATCACAGGAGGTAAATGATCAACATTAAACCATATAAAGCCCCAAATTACCAACATAAACCTAGTAATGGGATCCTGGCAAGCAGATCATAGTGCTCTAATGAAAACGTTACAGAATATCTCAGACACAGTTTTATTGGCAAATATAATACAGCAAGTTAAACTACAGTCCCCCGGGAGGTCTAGGCTAACGACTGCACCACACCGGCCGCCGGCGGCACAGCCCCATAATCAGAAGACCGTAAACATCTGTTTTCCCAGGAGACCCTACCCAGTGGCATCTACTGGTCCCCGCATGCAAAAAGAATGCATACAGAAAGACCAGCAGGACATACCCTAGGAGAGTACTGACTTGTAGCCAATAACATGTAACGGCAAAACTTAGTTAGAAGTTATGACATGTCTCAAAGGCAATAACAATAGGATAAAAATAGGATACCCAGTCCCCTTAAGCACACATGGATTAGCTAAATGAGTTAGTAATATATAGAAACCTGTCACATGTGGTATACCAAAACATCAATCAGTGCAAATAAAAACAAGAGATAACCTGAGATTGTAAAACTAATAAACAAGACATTAACTGTATTGGAAGAGGGAAGCCTCATAAACAGGTGTGAAGGAGACCAAGTCCTTAAGATAAAAATTGCACAGAGATGAAGTCCCCAAACTCTGTAACATGAGCCCGTATTTAGCCACAGTCAGGAGATCTATCCCACACCAGCCGACCACATTACTATATAGAAATGCAGCATGTCTCTTAGAAGATCCTTAGAAGCCGCATCAGCCGCAGCTCCATCTCCAAAATAGGACACAGCGTCTAGCCGCCGCCAAAGCAAAGAGTCCATCCGTTGCAGAGGCCGACTCCCGGCCACAAGACATTCCAGACCGGCTCCACACAACTCCCACAGCTGTATGCTCCCCAACATTGAAAAGGAGCCCACCGGATCAAATAGGTAGAGTTCCCCTTTCACTCCCACTCTAGGAACAGCGTACCAGGTAAGCTCAAGTTGATCTCCCTCCTCAGAAATCTGCTTCCTGGAGCTTCGGTAATGGTGCATATCAAGATCATTGCCTCTAGCTCGGACCTCTGTGTCGTGCACCTCTCTGGCACAAAGTGAGATAGATGAAAGCTGAGGCTGTTGTAAGTAGGGTCTAGAAGATATTGGTTCCTCCTGCCGGGGAGATATCTGTTAGGCAAAATTTTACTCGCAATAGATGGAAGCAATGGTTAAGGAGTCATTCAGCCCTGTCGGTAGCATATTAGCCCGCATAGCAGAGTCTCTTTCATCTCTCTTCCGACCAGGCCCATCACAGCTATTCCGGTATAGGAAGGACCCTGAGTTATCATGCAGATTGTCCTCACGAGGGTCATAAAGCTTCCCTAGATTCTGTAAGCCTCCGCTAGTCTGTGACTTCTGATCAAACACCTTTATAAGTTCAAGCCTTAACTGTGTGAAGTGGTCTTCCAGTAGACTCAGGATTTCTTTATCCCACGAGGTCGTCGCCATTTTGGCTAACTCGGATAACAGAAGCCTCAGAGAACTTGTCTTGACAAAGTGACAGAACAAACGCCAAATAGTCTTTTTTGACTCACAAACATAGACGTAGGATAGCTTATATTACTGGGACTCGCCTCTGGATAAGTTTGGGCTATAGAAACAGATAAATAGTCCCCTTTTAAAACATTTGGAGCTGGAGCTCTGTAGGTGTGCGACCATCCACCTCAGCGGTTGACTCCACCCCCCCTTTTTTATTTTTTTTTTATACATTTTTGTAATCATTATTATTTTCTACAGTGTAGGATTACCCCCTTACCTTCCCACCTCCCTGACTAAAAATCTCTCTAACCCTCCCCTCTAACAAGTATTCACCATCTTAGGTACTGGCTGTCTGCCAGTACCCAGTTTTCTATCCATTTTTATTAAACAAAACAAAACATTTTTTTCTATATTGTAGCTGTCCCCCCCCTCATTTACCCCACCTCCCCCTCCAAGATTTTGCCCTACCCTCTATCCTCCCCTCTACATTCTAGGAACCCCCTCTCCCTCCTTCTCCCTCCCTCCCCTTCCTTCTCCCTCCCTTTATCTCTCAGTCTTTATTTTTTCTGTAGCGTAGCGGGCCCACCTGTTCCGACCTCTCACTCCCCCCTCCAGCAATGGGCCACCCAACCACCTCCCTACTAACCCTCCCAAACCACCAACAATCGGCACCACCACTACCCAATGCAAAGAATGACACAGAGTGTCCCTCTTTGCATCGGTAACTCTGCAAGTCTATTTCTATGCTGCCTCAATCGTGGGGCATGCAGAAATAGCGCAATCTAGCCACTATTAGCGAGATTACGGCAGAGAGAGGTGCAGGACAGCAGCGTCGTACAGGGTACGGTCCTTCAGGACTTAACGACCAGCTCTGTACAGGATACGGCATTGGTCTTTAAGGGGTTAAAATTGCATGCTCTATCTTAATTTGAAAGAAAAATTTGGGTTTAGTATCTCTTTAAGAATGGGGTAACAACATTAAAGGAACATAAAACCCAAAATATTTTCATTATGATTCAAAACATGCAGTTTTAAAGAACATTTCAATTTACTTCTATTATCTAAGTTCTCTTGGTATCCTTTTTTGAAAACCAAACCTAAGTAGGGTTAGAAGCTGGGACATTGGGGTATGTACATATATCCCTCTGGTCATTGGCTTATTGATGACGTGGCATGCATACAGTAGGTTGCTGACCCTTAGTCTAGGTCTTAGCTTGATGCTAAATATAATATACACTGATACTTATCTTGCTTCAACAAAGAAGTACAATGTTATCTGAAATTATATATCAATTAGCCGGCAGCCCAGCACTCCAACCTTTGAGGTGTAGTTACCTCCTGGGTGCTGTCCTCTAGTGCATATTTATCAAAATCTTCTCATAGGAGGGCACTCACAGGATTTATACATCAATACGTTTTTATTTCAAATTAATTCAGGTAATAGATCAATTGTTGACGTTTCGGCCCCTGATTGGGCCTTTCTCAAGATGCCTAGGAGCTTCACAGCGACATTACAACCGTTCTCCCATGAAACAGGCTTTTTCATTTCTATTACCTGAATGAATTTGAAATAAAAACTTATTGATGTAAAAATCTTGTGAGTGCTCTCCTATGAGAAGATTTTGATATAGAAATATATATATATATATATATATATATATACATACAGTATATATATATATATATATATATATATATATAAAACACGGAAGGGAACTGCACTCTCATACCGGACAGGGACATCCCATGACCCTGCAACATGCTCAGCCCTGGGTGCCACTGGCACTCACAGGAAGCTGTGCTGTCCCCAGAGCCACAAGCAGTTAACCCCAGACAGGTCTGGGTGCAAGAACCATAGGGAAAATTACAAAACAAATTAATACAACACACAGAGAAAACCCAGCACTCACTTACAAGCTCTCAGCTAAGATTTGAAAGCTTGCACTGTGTGGCTCTTTTAGTGTCCCAGGTATTGGAAAGGACCTTGATGAGGTACCTGGGCTTGTCCCATTTGGCCAGATGTGGTAACTAACCTTTCCATTTTTGCTTTTAAATCTTAGCTGAGAGCTTGTAAGTGAGTGCTGGGTTTTCTCTGTGTGTTGTATTAATTTGTTTTGTAATTTTCCCTATGGTTCTTGCACCCAGACCTGTCTGGGGTTAACTGCTTGTGGCTCTGGGGACAGCACAGCTTCCTGTGAGTGCCAGGGGCACCCAGGGCTGAGCATGTTGCAGGGTCATGGGATGTGTACCCGGTCCGGTATGAGAGTGCAGTTCCCTTCCATGTTTTGTATATGTCTAGGGTGGTTACATATTCCTGTGCACCCTTCCCTTGTTTTCAGTTTGTTTGGATTTGAAAGATTGCATTGTGTGGCTGTTTTAGGGTCTCAGGTATTGGAAAGGACCTTGATGTGGTACCTGAGCTTGTCCCATTTGGCCAGATGCGGTGACTAACCTTTCCATTTTTGCTTTTAAATCTTAGCTGAGAGCTTGTAAGTGAGTGCTGGGTTTTCTCTGTGTGGTATATATATATATATATATATATATATATATACACACACACAATAAAAAGGACATTATCCCATAAGTGAAGAACTAGGGAATGTGAAATTTGTACAGTACATATACAGTAAAACACATACAGCTAGATTACGAGATTTGAGCGCTTTAAAAAACCTGTGCAAGCGATATGGTGCTTTTAAGCTCCATACCGCACCAAAATAAAATCGCTGCTTTGATGTGCTCGTGTACGCTTTCCCCATAGACATCAATGGGGAGAAGGTTTTAGAAAAAAGTCTAACACCTGCGATCGCGGAAAGAAAAGCTCCGTAACGCAGTCCCATTGATGTCTATGGGGAAAATAAAAATAACGTTTAAACCTAACACCCTAACATAAACCCAGAGTCTAAACACCCCAATCTGACCCCCACTGACATTGCCGCCACCTACATAATGTTATTAACCCTTAATCTGCCACCCCTGATATCCACGCCACCTTAATAAATCTATTAACCCCTAATCTGCCGCTCCTGACATCGTCACCACCTACATAATGTTATTAACCCCTAATCTGCCGCTCCCGATATCGCCACCACCTAAATAAATCTATTAACCCCTAATCTGCCACTCCCGACATCACCACCATTATACTAAAGTTATTAACCCCTTTTCTGTCGCACCCCAACATCGCTGCCACTATATTAAAGGTATTAACCCCTATTCTGCCGCTCACCGACATCTAAATAAAGTTATTAACCCCTAAACCTCTGGCCTCCCACATCACTACCACTAAATAAACCTATTAATCCCTAAACCGCCAGCCCCCCACATCGCAACAACCTAAAGTAAACTATTAACCCCTAAACCTAACCCTAACGTAACCCTAACCCTAACGTAACCCTAACACTAACACCACGTAAATTTAACATAATTAAAATATAGCTAAATTAAACTTACAATTATTAAGTAAATCATTTCTATTTAAACTAAATACTTACCTGTGAAACAAAACCTAAGCTAGCTACAATATAACTAATAGTTATATTGTAGCTAGCTTAGGTTTTATTTTTATTTCACAGGTAAGTTTGTATTTATTTTAACTAGGCAGACTAGTTAGTAAATAGTTATTAACTATTTACTAACTACCTATTTAAAATAAATACAAACATACCTGTGCAATAATACCTAACCTGCCTTACACTAAAACCTAAAATTACAAAAAATAAAAAAACACAAAATTACAAAAAATAAAAAAGAATTACAACTAATCTAATAGCCCTATCAAATTAAAAAAGCCCACCAAAAATAAAAAAACCCTTGCCTACAATAAACTACCAATAGCCCTTAAAATAGTTTTTTGTGGGGCATTGGCCCAAAGATATCAGCTCTTTTAGCTGTAAAAAAAAAAAAAATACAAAGACCCCCCCAACAGTAAAACCCACCACCCAACCAACACCCCCCCAAATAAAAAAAACTAACTTTAAAAAATCCTTAGCTACCCATTGCCCTGAAAATGGCATTTGGATGGGCATTGCCCTTAAAAGGGCATTTAGCTCTTTTACATTGCCTAAACCATAAACTAAAAAACAAACCCCCACCCAAAAAAAACTTTAAAAAAGTCAGCCAATAGGAATTAAGCAGCTCCCATTATATTGGCTGATTCGAATTTGAACAGCCACTAGGATTTTAGCAGCTCTAATTCCAATTGGCTGATTCAAATTTTTCATCCAATTAGAATGCAAGGGATGCCAACTTGAATTGCGTACCTTGCATTGAAGATTCAGTGTATGGCGACGACTGTATGAAGAGGATGCTCAGCGCCGAATGTTTTCAGGATGGACCTGCTCGGTGCCGGCGGGATCAAGATAGAAGATGCTGCCTGGATGAATATTGAAGAGGCCGCCTGGATGAAGACTTATCGCCGCTTGAATGAGGACTTCGCCGCCGGGATGAAGATTGAAGAGGCCGTCTATATGAAGACTTCTCGCCGCCTGGATGAAGATCGTTCAAGCGGGACTTCAAAAACTGTAAGTTGACATTCGGAGGTTAGTGTTTTTTTAAGGGTTTTTTACGTGTTTTTTTTTTTTTAGTTTAGGGTTTGGGCAATGTAAAAGAGCTAAGTGCCCTTTTAAGGGCAATGCCTATCCAAATGGGCTTTTTTTATTTTGATAGAGCTATTAGATTAGGTGAAATTCTTTTTTATTTTTGATAATTTTGTTTTTTATTTTCCGTAATTTAGGGTTTGTTATTTTTTGTAATTTAGGTTTTTTTTGTATTTATATACTTTGTAATTTTTAGAGTAGTGTAAGGATTTTTTTTAATGTGTAGTTTAGTTTTAGTTAATTGGTAGTTAGTTTAATTTTAGTTTAATAATTATATTAGTTTAATTGTTCATTTAAACTTAGTTTTTTTAATTTGACAGGTAAGTTTTAATTTAATTTAAACTAGGGAAATTCTAATTATAATCTAAAGTTAGGAGGTTGTTAGGTTTAGGGGTTACTAGTTTAAATTAGTTTATTGCGATGTGAGGGCTTTCGGTTTAGGGGTTAATAGTTTACTTTAGTATATTTTGTTGTGGGGGGCTTGCGGTTTAGGGGTTAATAGGTTTATTATAGTGGCGGCGTTGTAGGGCTTAATAACTTTAGTATAGTGGGGGCAATGTGGGCGGACGGCAGATTATGGCTTAATAATATTTAAATAGTGTTTGCGATGCGGGAGGGCGGTGGTTTAGGGGTTAATATGGTTATTATAATGGTGACGATATCGGGAGCGGCAGATTAGGGCTTAATAACTTTAATATAGTGTTTGCGATGCAGGAGGGCCTCAGTTTAGGGGTTAAAGGGACAGTATACACTCATTTTCATATAACTGCATGTAATAGACACTACTAAGAATAAGATGCACATATACTGATATAAAAATCCAGTATAAAACTGTTTAAAAACTTACTTAGAAGCTGTCAGTTTATCTCTGTTGAAAAGGTAGCTGGAAAGCCCACTGCAAGTGGCAAATAAGACACCCCCCCCCTTCTTTTGCATATGAAAAGACCCTTTACACAAACAGTAGGAAGCTGGAGAAGGTAGCTGACGGAATTCTCATAAAACTTTGGGGCTTGGTTAGGAGTCTGAAAATCAGAGCAATGTTATTTAAATATAAGCAAATCTATACATTTAAAAAAAAAAAAAAACTTTATGGGCTATTTAAATAGATTATCTACAAAACATTTATGCAGAAAAAAAAATGAGTGTATAATGTCCCTTTAATAGGTAGTTTATGGGTGTTAGTGTACTTTTTAACACTTTAGTTATGAGTTTTATGTTACAGATTTGTAGCGTAAAACTCATAACTACTGCTTTTAGATTGCGGTACGGATCTTGTCGTTTTAGGGTATAACGCCGTTTTTTTAGCCAGAACGCAAAACTCATAATGGCAGCGCTATGGGAATCCCATTAAAAAACATAATTTTTACAAATGCGTACTTACGTTGCCTAATAGGCTAAAAGGCTTGCGGTACAGCTATACCGACAAGACTCATAATGGCTGCTTTACTGTTTTAACGCTGAAAATACCATGTTTTCAGCATTAAAAGACGAACGCACAGACTTGTAATCTAGCTGATACATAACTTCATATGTACACACATATAAATATAATATATACATATTTAGACATGTGTATGTATATATATCTATGCTAAAGACCTTAGCATGCCTTTTTTCCTACACCTGAGCCCTTAGAACTTTGTAATGACATTTTTTAAAATAATTTTTATCAGACAGTGTTAACAGTGTAACTGTACTGTTAAATGTATTTGTGATGTGTTTTGAGCAACTTTTTTGTCTCGCGTAACAGTTAACAAGAGCTCTGAAGTTGTGCTAACCCGACGCGCGTTAAATTTGATTGCGCATTTACTCTCAACTCATAATACTTTTGTTACTTCTGAAGTATGCAAAGAGCTGCAAAATACCCCTTATCATTTACGCATTAGACTTAGTACTCCACTTCTAATCTAGCACTTAAGCGGAGACCCTACTATTATGCTTTAGATTTATTCTATATAATGTAAACACTATTTGCTGAATGATGTAGTTTCATAGAAATTAAAATTGACCTTAGACTGAGTCTTTTGATACCACAATATTTTGGGATGATTATTGAACTTCTGCTTCTGAATCTACGTACACCCTTTCATCCAAGTCTAAGTGAGCCCACCATTACTTCATGTCCGTTTAAGTGCCACTTTGCCACATGCAAGTTTAGATAACGCTGGCATTACGGGTTTTTTTAAACCCAGCGTTAGCCGCAGAAAAGTGAGCGAAGGGCAACATTTTGCTCCACATCTCACCTCAATACCAGCGCTGCTTATGGTAGCGGTGAGCTGGCTAAATGTGCTTGTGCACGATTTCCCCATAGGAATCAATGGGGCAGAGCCGGCTGAAAAAAACCTAACACCTGCAAAAAAGCAGCTTTCAGCTCCTAACGCAGCCCCATTGATTCCTATGGGGAAAGAAAATTTAAGTTTACACCTAACACCCTAACATGAACCCAGAGCCTAAACACCCCTAATCTTACATTTATTAACCCCTAATCTGCCGCTCCGGACACTGCTGCCACCTACATTATACTTATGAACCCCTAATCTGCTGCCACCAACATCGCCGCAACCTACATTATATTTATTAACCCCTAATCTGCCGCCCCCAATGTCGCCGCAACCTAACTACACTTATTAACCCCTAATCTGCCACCCCCAACGTCGCTGCCACTATAATAAAGTTATTAACCCCTAAACCTAAGTCTAACCCTAACCCTAACCCCCCCTAACTTAAACATAATTTAAATAAATCTAAATAAAATAACTGCAATTAACTAAATAATTCCTATTTAAAACTAAATATTTACCTATAAAATAAACCCTAAGATAGATGCAATATAACTAATAGTTACATTGTAGCTAGCTTAGGGTTTATTTTTATTTTACAGGAAACTTTGTTTTATTTTAACTAGGTAGAATAGTTATTAAATAGTTATTAACTATTTAATAGCTACCTAGCTAAAATAAATACAAAAGTACCTGTAAAATAAAACCTAACCTAAGTTACAATTACACCTAACACTACACTATAATTAAATTAATTACCTACATTAAATTAAATTAATTACAATTAAATAAAATAAACTAAAGTACAAAAACAAAACAAAACACTAGTTAGTTTTTTAAACTAATTACACCTAATCTAATCCCCCTAATAAAATAAAAAAGCCCCCCAAAATAATAAAAATCCCTACCCTATACTAAATTACAAATAGCCCTTAAAAGGGCTTTTTGCGGGGCATTGCCCCAAAGTAATCAGCTCTTTTACCTGTAAAAAAAAATTACAATACCCCCCAACATTAAAACCCACCACCCACACACCCAACCCTACTCTAAAACCCACCCAATCCCCCCTTAATAAAACCCAACACTAACCCCTTGAAGATCACCCTACCTTGAGACATCTTCACCCAACCGGGCAGAAGTGGTCCTCCAGACGGGCAGAAGTCTTCATCCAAGCCGGGAAGAAGAGGTCCTCCAGAAGGGCAGAAGTCTTCATCCAGACGGCATCTTCTATCTTCATCCATCCGGAGCGGAGCGGGTCCATCTTCAAGACATCCGACGCGGAGCATCCTCTTCTGTCTTCATCTGACAATCAGCCAATAGGATTGGGCTCGCATTCTATTGGCTGATTGGAAAAGCAAGTAGAATGTGAGCTCAATCCTATTGGCTGATTGGATCAGCCAATAGGATTTTTTCTACCTTAATTCCGATTGGCCAATCTGAATTGAAGGGACGCCATCTTGGATGATGTCACTTAAAGGTACCATCATTTAGTCATCGGATGAAGACAGAAGAGGATGCTCCGCGTCGGATGTCTTGAAGAAGGACCCGCTCCGCTCCGGATGGATGAAGATAGAAGATGCCGTCTGGATGAAGACTTCTGCCCGCCTGGAGCACGTCTTCTGTCCGGCTTGGATGAAGACTTCTGCCCGTCTCAAGGACCACTTCTGCCCGTTTGGGTGAAGATGTCTCAAGGTAGGGTGGGTTTTAGAGTAGAGTAGAGTGGGTTTTAATGTTGGGGGGTATTTTTTTTTACAGGTAAAAGAGTGATTACTTTGGGGCAATGCCCCACAAAAAGCCCTTTTAAGGGCTATTTGTAATTTAGTATAGGGTAGGGATTTTTATTATTTTGGGGGGCTTTTTTATTTTATTAGGGGGAATAGATTAGGTGTAATTAGTTTAAAAAACTTGTAATTATTTTATTATTTTCTGTAATTTAGTGTTTGTTTTTTTTGTACTTTAGTTTATTTTATTTAATTGTAATTAATTTAATTTAATGTAGGTAATTAATTTAATTATAGTGTAGTGTTAGGTGTAATTGTAACTTAGGTTAGGTTTTATTTTACAGGTACTTTTGTATTTATTTTAGCTAGATAGCTATTAAATAGTTAATAACTATTTAATAACTATTCTACTTAGTTAAAATAAATACAAAGTTGCCTGTAAAATAAAAATAAACCCTAAGCTAGCTACAATGTAACTATTAGTTATATTGTATCTAGCTTAGGGTTTATTTTATAGGTAAGCATTTAGTTTTAAATAGGAATTATTTAGTTAATTGTAGTAGTTTTATTTAGATGTATTTAAATTATATTTGTTAGGGGGGTTAGGGTTAGACTTAGGTTTAGGGGTTAATACATTTAATATAGTGGCAGCGAAGTTGGGGACGGCAGATTAGGGGTTAATAAATGTAGGTAGGTGGAGGCGATTTTAGAGACGGCAGATTAGGGGTTAATAAAATTTAACTAGTGTTTGCGATGTTGGAGTACGGCGGTTTAGGGGTTAATATATTTATTATAGTGGCGGCGATCTCCGGTTCGGCAGATTAGGGGTTAAAAATTTTAATTTAGTGTTTGCGATGTGGGGGGGGGGGCTCAGTTTAGGGGTTAATAGGTAGTTTATAGGTGTTAATGTACTTTTTAGCACTTTAGTTAAGAGATTTATGTTACGGCGTTAGCCCATAAAACTCTTAACTACTGACTTTTAAATGCGGTACCAGGCTTGACAGAAGAGGCTGTACCGCTCACTTTTAGGAAGACTCCTAATACCAGCTTTAGGAAAATCCCAATGAAAATATGGGATACGCAATTGACGTAAGTGGATTTGCGGTATTTTCGAGTCGAGGAAAAAAAGTGAGCGGTACACCTGTACCTGCAAGACTCGTAATACCAGCATTAGGAAAAAAGCAGCGTTGGGACCTCTCAACGCTGCTTTTTAAGGCTAACGCAAAACTCTTAATCTAGGTGATAATTTTATATATTGGGGCATATCATTTCATTATTGGGCTTGAAACCTGACCCAGATCATGTAGTCTCAGTGTCACAAGATCCTTTCCCAACTTCCTTCATATATTATTGGTATGAAAGATGAATTCTAAATGATGCTCCATTAAGTGAACCTCTCAAATAAGTAATATGGAGAACCTCAAGGTTGATCTAGACAGATGCAGTACAAGCTAGCTTTGATTCTTTAAAAGCCTCAATTGTCCATAGTCCAGCTCTTGCACTGTTTAATGCTACATTATCCACAATTGTGGCAACTGATGCTTATGGGTATGGACTGTGAGTTGTTCATACCCAGCTTCATGAGGAAAGCATTTGCTTGAAAAACACTCACTGAGACTGAAAGGAGATATTCATCACTTAAAAAGAAGCATCTTTAGTGCTTAAAAGTGGAGAACTTATCTATGGGGCTATGCATTAAAACAGTGTACTGATCATAGGCCCTTGACAACATTATTAACTACAAAAAAAAGCAATCACATTGCAAGATGATCATCTAGATTGATCTCTTTATCATATGAAATGAGTACAGGGCATGAACTGAAAATGTAACAGCTGAATTTAAAACCTTTCCTAGAAGAAATTAATATTATACATACTGTAGATCATCTGCATATTTCCCTCAAGGTAATGGAGACATTTAAAGATTTCATAGAAGCTTAAAATAGAGCTTGCCAACAGCTACATTGAAAGGAAAAGCATTGAAACCCTTCACTAGTGATGTCTTGCAATCTTACAAAGTAACACAACCTGCGATAACACAAAGGTCACCTACCAAACTACTATATGGGAAAGAGATGCATGTTAAACTGTAAGATTTCTAAAGTCAAGGTTTGATGTCCCTTCCAAACTTATCCAATAAAGACAATTAAGTGTAAATTAAACTTTATTTCCATAATGAAATAAATAAATGTGGAAGCAAATTCATGTTTTAAATCAACACTATTAGTTTGATACTTTTGTTGCACCCCTCAGTATTTTTTGTTATAGCCTATTATCAGGTGTGTAAAAGCGGTAGACCAATGGAAAGGGATCCCCTGTTAGGTACTGTTTTGACTATCAGAACTTACCTCAGGAGAAGCAAAAAAGCAAAATAAAATGTAAGGCTTACATATACACAGGCAAACACTAGCTTGCATTACCCAGCTCAAAAGTGTGATTCATGTCTGGTGTTTATAGTGGTCAAATGTCAGCAATGTCAAAGGTGCTTTATTAATCAAATGTCTTTCTACCAAAATGACATCCTTGCTGTTATACAGTGTTCAACTATAATATTATGATGCATTCTCCCTCCCCCCCTATTTTTAACCTTGTATTCTATAGCTTTCCTCCATCCCCCAGATAGTTTCAATCCACGTTCCCTTCAGGATACCTCATTTCCATTTCTTCTGATCATCTATTATGTTCCCACTATAGTATCACAACAATGTGATGCAGAAAAATGGCAGTAACATGTTAGCTGGTGTATTCGTGATTTTACTAACTATCGGCTAGATTACGAGTTTTGCGGTAAGAGCGGTACGGTGCTAACTTGCAAGTTGTTTCAACTGCTCGCCTCCCTATAGCGCTGCTATTACAGGTTTTCATAAACCCGGTGTGAGCAGGCAATATTGCAGCTTTGAGCAAAATTGAGTTTCATACCGGACTCAAATACCAGCGCTGCTTTGAGCTGGTTTTACGTGCTCGTGCACGATTTTCCCATAGACATCAATGGGGAGAGCCGGCTAAAAAAAATCCTACCGCTTGCAATAAACAAGCGTAAAGCTCCGTAATGCAGCCCCATTGATTCCTATGGGGAAACAAAAATTATGTTTACACCTAGCACCCTAACATAAACCCCGAGTCTAAACACCCCTAATCTGCTGTTCCCGACATTGCCGACACCTACATTACACTTATTAACACCTAATCTTCTGCCCCTAACATCGCCACCACCTACATTACACTTATTAACCCCTAATCTCCTGCCCCCAACGTCGCTGCCACTATACTAAAGTTTTTAACCCCTAAACCTAACTTTAAGTCTAACCATAACCCTAACACCCACTAACTTTAATATAATTAAAATAAATCTAAATAAAAATTACTATTATTAACTAAATAATTCCTATTTAAAACTAAATACTCACCTGTAAAATAAACCCTAAGCTAGCTACAATATAACTAATAGTAACATTGGCCTCTATTTATGAAGCTGTCTACTTTCCTGCATTCGCTGGCCCAATACGCTCGCCAAAGCTCGTCTACCATCGCTGCCGCAGACCTGAATACGTTCGCCAAAGTTATCAAGAAAGCTGTCAAGAAGCCGCGCACCAAGTATGGAGCGATTAGCAGCGGACTGTTGTTAACTGACAGTCGTTGATCTCGCTGCTCATCGGCTTCTTCGCAGCTTTCTTGCTATACTGTCACTAAGCACCCACACTAAACTATACTGTTTTACCCCTTAAACCGCCGCTCCCGGAGCCCCCCTCTGATGGATACCAAGCAATTGCAAACACAACACAGGTTTACCTAAATATAAAATAAAATAAAAATTTGTTAAATATGTGTGCCACAATTATTTTTGTCAATACTTTGCGTTACCTCCCTTTGCAATATAACAGCTTTGAGTCTTCTTCTATAATGCCTGAAGATCCTTTAAATTTCAAGGTTGACACTGGTGGACTCTGCTTTTTAGTTCACCCAAAGGTTTTCTATGGGGTTCAAGTCAGGGGAAGGGGATGGCCATGGCAGGGCCTTGATTTTGTTGTAAGTAAACAATTTTTGTGTTGATTTTGATGTATGTTTTGGATCATTGTCCTGCTGGAAGATCCAACCATGGCCAATTTTAAGCTTTCTTGAAGAGGCAGTCAGGCATTCATTTAATATCTGTTGATATTTGATAGAGTCCATGATGCCATGTCTTCTAACAAAATGTACAGGTCCTCTGGCAGAAAAACAGCCCCAAAATACTTAAGAGCCACCACTATATTTAACCATGGGGAAGTGTTTTTTTTCCATATGGCTACCTCTCTGTGTGCGCCAAACCCACCTTTGGTGTTTATTGCCATAAAGCTCTTTTTTGGTTTCATCTGACAATAGAACCCGATTCCATTTGAAGTTCCAGTAGTGTCTGGCAAACTGAAGATGCTTGAGTTTATTTTTGGATTAGAGTAGAGACTTTTTTCTTGAAACCATTCCAAACAACTTGTGGTGATGAAGGTGACGTCGAACTGAATAAAAGACACTTTGAACTTTCAAATGGCGAGTGCACCCTATGGACCTTTTCTTATTATTACTCTGGGTAGCATCCCAATATTGTGGATTGGGAACAGTGAGTGCAGGCAAATATGTATATATATATATTTATATTTATAAGATGCTCAAAAAACAAAGTATTGCAGTATGCAGTGATACCTTTTTTATTGGACTAACATAATATTTCAAAGACAAGCTTTCGAGAGTTTTCCTCTCTTCCTCAGGTCTGAAGCAATACAATATATATATATATATATATATATATATATATATATATATATATATATATATATATATATATATATATGTGTGTGTATGTGTGTGAGTGTGTATATGTGTTGTTTATATGTATGTATATATAAGCATATACTGTAAATACACATGTATACACATACATACATTCACGTATTTAGACATGTATATGTATGTATATATCCATTGTAGCCCTTTCCACAGCCCTTATAATAATTTTATATTAATATTTATATGAATAATTCCTATTAGGCAGTGTATATATTAGTGTAACACTTTCTTTTAATGTGTTTTATATTGTGTTTGGTGCAGCTTATTATTTAGCCCTTACCCTTTACACAAGGACTTTCAGTAGAGCTAACCTGATGAGTTCAACTTGAAAGAAGTGTGCAAGTAAGCGCAAGCACAATATTTCAATATTGCATGCACATAAATATTAGCAAACTATTTGTAATCTAGCCCATAGTTGGGTAGTCTGGTATTATTTGGGCAGTTGGTCAACAGGTGGTACACTGGTAAAATATGGGTACCAGCATATTTTTTTTGTGGAGGGGTCAGAAATTATTTAGTGATGACATGTCTGAGGCTTATCTATTCTACTATATAGACTATTAATAAGATGACCTCTCTGAGGAAGCATATAAGTGAAACGCGACGAGTCAGGGGCTTTGTGTTTATTTTAACTGCACTCTGTTAATTTCAGACTATCTACTAATTGATATTTTTATTTGTTGTTGTAACATTTGTTGTAACATTTGGGGCATATTGTGGGAAGGATGGGGAAGGGATTTATAGCATATTTAGTGTAAAAAAGTGTCTTATCTACCCTAATATAGGGCAATACAGGACACAGCTCCTAAATAGAGGCTCTTACATTTACCTAATATCGTTGATTTTTCCCCTCCTCCTCATATGTGATAGACAACCTAAAATCAGAAACATTAAGTACTTTATACAAGTCAAGGAGTTGCATTTTTAACTATTTTTCTAGCACGCTAGATACAACTTCTATTTCTGCTGCCTTTTTGAACTATAACTAGTAAATGTTAAATTTGAGGTTGAAAAATATAAACTTTATGTGTAGAAAGAGCATACTTTTCCCTATTCTCTTAATAGGGTTTTTTCCTTGATTTAAATGTTGTAATATGCTCTAAGCACACTCCCAGCCAGTTACCTCCTTCTATATTATAGACAATAAGGTCAGCTGGGGGACAATATAATTTTTGCCTTTTCCAGCAAATCTGGGCTCACTTCCCTTTGTTTTGTTATATTATTAAGATGTGTCCAAGCTTTGTATTATGTGCCAGTGTCAGGCACTTTGATAAAGTTCTGTTTATCTTTATGTAATATATTCTTTCCTTTAAAGGATCTTCATCAAGTTTCCTACTATTGATATTAATATGACACTCTGTAGATACTAGAACCTTCTAGACTGCACATTTTTTTATAAGTAGTACATTAACATTATCTATTCTCCACCCATCTGGAACAACTCATGTCAATAGTAAATGATTAAACAGATAATGGTGCAGCCAGTACAGAGTGTATTTCTCATAAAACCTTTGGATGACTAGTATCTTTTTCACTTGTATTTTTTATAATGCCTATAAAACCATGTATAAGAGTATACTGCTGTAGTGTTACCCTATCTTCACAATCTATTGTTAAGAGAAATAAGTGTTTTATGTGGACTTATTTACTGCAGCTACATATCTTTTAAAATATAACAAAAATATTTTTAATTCAAAAGGTTTGTTTCTGTGAATATATTTGAAAATGTAGAATCTTGCATTTACATTAGTTTCCTAATTTATATATAATATATAAACTATACATATATATATATATATATATATATATATATATATATATATATATATATATATATATATATATAAAAATAAATATATCATAACTAACATTTTTGTTTAAGAATATTGTTAACAGAAGCCAGGTATTTTACTTCTTAAGCAAATTTAGGCAGGCATGTTTTAGATGTTTAGAATTGTTTACCAAATCTGAATGTTTTAATAAATAGATGAAGTTGCTTTTTAGCATTAGCGGTGCAGGCTTGCTCAACCACTGCTTTTTAATCTCATTGTTCAGGTGATTGACAGGCCTTGCTCTTTCCTGATTGGTCAAATTTCCATGTGGAATGATGACTGTGGATAGTGGATGAACTGTCTACACTGCTTGCTAGAGGAACTTTGTTAGTCATTGACTTCTTAAGTGAGGCATCTTTGTTTATGAAAACATTTCATCTAAATTACAACATTTATATATACACATATAAATACAAAAAAATGTGGTTTAGCACACCTTATAGAAATTAGTTTAAATTCATCTTTGGGAGTGCTGCCAAATAGTTACACTAAACAAGAGGTATTGGCGCATAACCACTTGCAAATAAAGAAAACTTTTTTAAATGCTTCAAAAATGTCCTACAAATATCACACTGAGTTTTCTTTTGTATTTTTATTAGCCAACATTATTTATAATCTCTGTGTCTTTATTAGATAAATAGAATCAGGTATGAATCATTATGAAGTTAAGTTAATACTTTGCTGTCTTTTTATTGTACATGAAATCACTGATAAAGCAAGTGTAATGAGTCTATCTATATTCTGCTTCTGTCTTATGTTGTTGCAGAATGTACTCTGGTCCCCCTATTAAATCTTAGCACATGTGACTCTGCATTAATGTTGAATGATTCATAAAAATACTAAAGGGCTGCAAGATCTCCATTTCAGTATTGCTATGGGATTCACATTGTGTTTTTTATAGCTGATGCAGGGAAATAATTAGCTTAATAACTTAATCATTTAAAAAAATCTAGTTATGGAGGTAACATTTTTAAAAACTGATTCCTTGCATTGATGGAAATCCATTTTTATACTTAGTTTATATTATTTTCATTACTAAGCATTGAATTACAGTTATGTGCTTCATTTGAAAAGCTTGGTCTATCTATTATATTTGTCTCTGTATCTACTTTATATTTGCTGTTCCATGATAACAAGTAATTATGCTTACTAACTATACAAATGCGGGCTATAAAAGGAGCTGAATATCATTATATTTTATCTTACCTTATCAAGCCTATTTGCTAAAATTTGCATAAATTTGCATTTCCTGTCCTTCAACTCATTGCTCGACCCCCTGCAATCTGGCTTCCGTCCCCAACACTCAACTGAGACTGCCCTCACCAAGGTTACTAACGATCTCCTTTCTGCTAAAAACAAAGGCTACTACTCTATACTCATCTAACTTGACCTCTCTGCTGCCTTTTAAACTGTTGACCATCCCCTTCTCCTACAGACTCTCAGCTCTCTTGGGCTCTGTGACACTGCCCTCTCCTGAATTCACTCTAACAGATCCTTCTCCGTCTCTTTTGCTGGTGACTTCTCCTCTCTATTGCCTCTGTCTGTTGGAGTACCTCAAATCTCTGTCCTGGGTCCTCTACTCTTCTCTATATACACTTCTTCACTAGGTAAAATTATCAACAGCTATGGCTTTAGCTACCACCTCTATGCTGATGATACCCAGATCTACCTTTCCACCCCAGCACTCTCTCCTTCTGTCAATTCTCAAATCAGCGACTAATTATCTGGCAATTTCTCCTGGATGGCCTTTCACCACCTAAAATAAAACATATCCAAGACCGAACTACTTCTAATTCCACCCTCTAACTCTACTCCAGTTTCTAAGTTTTCTATCACTGTTGGCGGCACCACTATCTCCCCATCACCCCAAGTCCGCTGCCTCGGAGTCACGCTTGACTCAAATCTGTCCTTCATTCCCCACATCCAACTGCTCTCTTTATCCTGCCGCAACCACCTACGCAATATCTCCAAAATTCGTCCGTTTCTGAGTGCTGAAACTACTAAACAGCTAATCCACTCCCTGGTAATTTCCCGACTTGTCTACTGTAACAACTTACTAACTGGCTTCCTCTCTCCCGCCTCTCTCCCCTCCAATCCACTCTAAATGTATCTGCCAGGCTAATCCACCTCTATCAACGCTCTGTTTCTGCTGCACCTCTCTGTTAGTCCCTTCACTGGCTCCCCATTCACAGCAGAGTTAAATTCAAAATTCTTACCCTGACCTACAAAGCCCTCACCAACGCTGCCCCACCCTACCTGTCCTCACTTATCAACAAATATACTCCTGCCCACCCCCTAAGATCCAACAATGACCTGCTTCTTGCGTCCTCTACCATCACCTCCTCTCATGCTAGACTACAGGACTTCTCTTGTGTGGCACCAACCCTCTGGAACTCACTTCCTCGAGCTGTCAGACTTGCCCCTAACCTCTCCTCCTTTAAACGTTCCCTAAAGACCTTTCTGTTCAGGGAAGCTTATCACCCGACTTATTAACAAACTAACTTTTCTTAACTAACAGTTGCCCTCTATCTCCTCACTAATATAATTTTTCACCTTTGCAGTCCCCACCTCCTGTTTCCCATCCTCCTACCCATCTAGATTGTAAGTTCCCATGGGAATAGGGCCCTCAATCCCCCCTGTATTTGTCTGTAAAATGTTGTCTTTTATTGTATTGTTTCTCCATTTCCCATGGGCAGCGCTGCGGAATCTGTTGGCGCTTTATAAATAAATAAAGAATAATAATAAATACATCTATAGGCTCCAGATCAGGTCAAAAAATATTTTTTGGCAAAATTTTTTTCATTCCATTCTGTTTAAAGGGACAAATACCCAACGTTTTTGTTCATGATTTGGATAGAACATACAATTTTAAGCAACATTTCAATTTACATTTTTAAACAACAATTCAATTTACTTATATTATCAGATTTGCTTCATTATCTTTTTTTTAGTTTAGAATGGATAGAGCGCTGGAACTATAGAATCCCAAACTCCCTATCTATATAAGCTCCTTCCAACTTATATATATGTAAAATATTCAAAGGAATTTGTGTAGGTATAGGGGCGTGGTACACTTAAGGGATGTGATTCAATTTTTTCGGATTTTTAAAAAATACTAAATATTTTCCAATTGTTGCTTTATGATATAGATATTAATAGGTCCATATAACCAATGTTTGCAGGTGTAGAGAAAAAATTAATAAAAATATAGTTGTGTATGGAGAAGGTATTTTAACCATATAAAAGTGGTGCCTTTTGTGATACTGATTTTTCAATATGCAAGTGGAAAAAATAGTAATATTAACAGTACGTGTGTAATTTTATTTTATTGTTCATAGTAGCATTTAGCCTTACAAGGAAACTCAGGCCTAGATTTGGAGTTCGGCGGTAAAAGGGCTGTTAACGCTCCGCTGGCTTTTTTCTGGCCGCACCATAAATTTAACTCTGGTATCGAGAGTTAAAACAAATGCTGCGTTAGGCTCCAAAAAAGGAGCGTAGGGCATTTTTACCGCAAATGCAACTCTCGATACCAGAGTTGCTTACGGACGCGGCCGGCCTCAAAAACGTGCTCGTGCACGATTCTCCCATAGGAAACAATGGGGCTGTTTGAGCTGAAAAAAAACCTAACACCTGCAAAAAAGCAGCGTTCAGCTCCTAACGCAGCCCCATTGTTTCCTATGGGGAAACACTTCCTACGTCTGCACCTAACACCCTAACATGTACCCCGAGTCTAAACACCCCTAACCTTACACTTATTAACCCCTAATCTGCCGCCCCCGCTATCGCTGACCCCTGCATTACAGTTTTAACCCCTAATCTTCCGCTCCGTAAACCGCCGCAACTTACATTATCCTTATGTACCCCTAATCTGCTGCCCTAACATCGCCGACCCCTATGTTATATTTATTAACCCCTAATCTGCCCCCCACAACGTCGCCGACACCTGCCTACACTTATTAACCCCTAATCTGCCGAGCGGACCTGAGCGCTACTATAATAAAGTTATTAACCCCTAATCCGTCTCACTAACCCTATCATAAATAGTATTAACCCCTAATCTGCCCTCCCTAACATCGCCGACACCTACCTTCAATTATTAACCCCTAATCTTCCGATCGGAGCTCACCGCTATTCTAATAAATGTATTAACCCCTAAAGCTAAGTCTAACCCTAACACTAACACCCCCCTAACTTAAATATAATTTACATATAACTAAATAAATTAACTCTTATTAAATAAATTAATCCTATTTAAAGCTAAATACTTACCTGTAAAATAAACCCTAATATAGCTACAATATAAATTATAATTATATTATAGCTATTTTAGGATTAATATTTATTTTACAGGCAACTTGGTATTTATTTTAACCAGGTACAATACCTATTTAATAGTTACCTAGTTAAAATAAATACAAAATTACCTGTAAAATAAATCCTAACCTAAGATATAATTAAACCTAACACTACCCTATCAATAAAATAATTAAATAAACTACCTACAATTACCTACAATTAACCTAACACTACACTATCAATAAATAAATTAAATACAATTGCTACAAATAAATACAATTAAATAAACTAGCTAAAGTACAAAAAATAAAAAAGAACTAAGTTACAGAAAATAAAAAAATATTTACAAACATAAGAAAAATATTACAACAATTTTAAACTAATTACACCTACTCTAAGCCCCCTAATAAAATAACAAAGCCCCCCAAAATAATAAATTCCCTACCCTATTCTAAATTTAAAAAGTTACAAGCTCTTTTACCTTACCAGCCCTGAACAGGGCCCTTTGCGGGGCATGCCCCAAGAAGTTCAGCTCTTTTGCCTGTAAAAGAAAACATACAATACCCCCCCCCCAACATTACAACCCACCACCCACATACCCCTAATCTAACCCAAACCACCCTTAAATAAACCTAACACTAAGCCCCTGAAGATCTTCCTACCTTGTCTTCACCATACCAGGTTCACCGATCCGTCCTGGCTCCGATATCTTCATCCAACCCAAGCGGGGGCTAGACATCCACTGAAGAAGTCCAGAAGAGGGTCCAAAGTCTTCCTCCTATCCGGCAAGAAGAGGACATCCGGACCGGCAAACATCTTCTCCAAGCGGCATCTTCTATCTTCTTCCATCCGGTGCGGAGCGGGTCCATCTTGAAGCAGGCGACGCGGATCCATCCTCTTCTTCCGATGTCTCCCGACGAATGACGGTTCCTTTAAGGGACGTCATCCAAGATGGCGTCCCTCGAATTCCGATTGGCTGATAGGATTCTATCAGCCAATCGGAATTAAGGTAGGAATTTTCTGATTGGCTGATGGAATCAGCCAATCAGAATCAAGTTCAATCCGATTGGCTGATCCAATCAGCCAATCAGATTGAGCTCGCATTCTATTGGCTGTTCCGATCAGCCAATAGAATGCGAGCTCAATCTGATTGGCTGATTGGATCGGCCAATCGGATTGAACTAGATTCTGATTGGCTGATTCCATCAGCCAATCAGAAAATTCCTACCTTAATTCCGATTGGCTGATAGAATCCTATCAGCCAATCGGAATTCGAGGGACGCCATCTTGGATGACGTCCCTTAAAGGAACCGTCATTCGTCGGGAGACATCGGAAGAAGAGGATGGATCCGCGTCGCCTGCTTCAAGATGGACCCGCTCCGCACCGGATGGAAGAAGATAGAAGATGCCGCTTGGAGAAGATGTTTGCCGGTCCGGATGTCCTCTTCTTGCCGGATAGGAGGAAGACTTTGGACCCTCTTCTGGACTTCTTCAGTGGATGTCTAGCCCCCGCTTGGGTTGGATGAAGATATCGGAGCCAGGACGGATCGGTGAACCTGGTATGGTGAAGACAAGGTAGGAAGATCTTCAGGGGCTTAGTGTTAGGTTTATTTAAGGGTGGTTTGGGTTAGATTAGGGGTATGTGGGTGGTGGGTTGTACTGTTGGGGGGGGGGGGGGTATTGTATGTTTTCTTTTACAGGCAAAAGAGCTGAACTTCTTGGGGCATGCCCCGCAAAGGGCCCTGTTCAGGGCTGGTAAGGTAAAAGAGCTTGTAACTTTTTAAATTTAGAATAGGGTAGGGAATTTATTATTTTGGGGGGCTTTGTTATTTTATTAGGGGGCTTAGAGTAGGTGTAATTAGTTTAAAATTGTTGTAATATTTTTCTTATGTTTGTAAATATTTTTTTATTTTCTGTAACTTAGTTCTTTTTTATTTTTTGTACTTTAGCTAGTTTATTTAATTGTATTTATTTGTAGCAATTGTATTTAATTTATTTATTGATAGTGTAGTGTTAGGTTAATTGTAGGTAATTGTAGGTAGTTTATTTAATTATTTTATTGATAGGGTAGTGTTAGGTTTAATTATATCTTAGGTTAGGATTTATTTTACAGGTAATTTTGTATTTATTTTAACTAGGTAACTATTAAATAGGTATTGTACCTGGTTAAAATAAATACCAAGTTGCCTGTAAAATAAATATTAATCCTAAAATAGCTATAATATAATTATAATTTATATTGTAGCTATATTAGGGTTTATTTTACAGGTAAGTATTTAGCTTTAAATAGGATTAATTTATTTAATAAGAGTTAATTTATTTCGTTATATGTAAATTATATTTAAGTTAGGGGGGTGTTAGTGTTAGGGTTAGACTTAGCTTTAGGGGTTAATACATTTATTAGAATAGCGGTGAGCTCCGATCGGAAGATTAGGGGTTAATAATTGAAGGTAGGTGTCGGCGATGTTAGGGAGGGCAGATTAGGGGTTAATACTATTTATGATAGGGTTAGTGAGGCGGGTTAGGGGTTAATAACTTTATTATAGTAGCGGTGCGGTCCGCTCGGCAGATTAGGGGTTAATAAGTGTAGGCAAGTGTCGGCGACGTTGAGGGGGGCAGATTAGGGGATAATAAATATAATATAGGGGTCGGCGGTGTTAGGGGTAGCAGATTAGGGGTACATAGGGATAACGTAGGTGGCGGCGCTTTGCGGTCGGAAGATTAGGGGTTAATTATTTTAAGTAGCTGGCGGCGATGTTGTGGGGGGCAGATTAGGGGTTAATAAATGTAATATAGGGGTCGGCGGGGTTAGGGGCAGCAGATTAGGGGTACATAAGTATAACGTAGGTGGCGGTCGGAAGATTAGGGGTTAAAATTTTTAATCGAGTGGCGGCGATGTGGGGGGACCTCGGTTTAGGGGTACATAGGTAGTTTATGGGTGTTAGTGTACTTTAGGGTACAGTAGTTAAGAGCTTTATAAACCGGCGTTAGCCAGAAAGCTCTTAACTCCTGCTATTTTCAGGCGGCTGGAATCTTGTCGTTAGAGCTCTAACGCTCACTGCAGAAACGACTCTAAATACCAGCGTTAGAAAGATCCCATTGAAAAGATAGGCTACGCAAATGGCGTAGGGGGATCTGCGGTATGGAAAAGTCGCGGCTGTAAAGTGAGCGTTAGACCCTTTAATCACTGACTCCAAATACCAGCGGGCGGCCAAAACCAGCGTTAGGAGCCTCTAACGCTGGTTTTGACGGCTACCGCCGAACTCTAAATCTAGGCCTCAGTGATTTAAAGTGGTAGTGTTTCTAGTCCAAGAGTGCGCTAATTGTGTGAATCTTCTATATTTTAAAGATTTTTTCTGAAAACAAGTTTGGTGATAATAGTGCTAATTTCCTATAAAAAACTTTTTGTGTAAATGTAGGTATAGTGTTAGGTGACTGATTTTTGGATAGGATTATGTCAAGAAACCGTGACAAAAATAATAAATGACTTTAACTAGTAAAATTAAATCAACATGAAATTTATTTAAAAAATTATTATTAAAATCTCTTATATTTGGTAATTACCACTAGATGTCAAAATTTCTCTGGGACGTCTCCCAGATGCAATATGGATATTCAGATGACCATATAAAAAAGCTCAATATGTGTCAAAATTGCTATATAAAAAAATTGTTAAACACAAAATCAAAATTAAAAAAGGGTCAGTTTTTTAAAAAAACTTGAAATAGGGTTCCAAATGTCTATTTGTATTATTTGATGAATTCAAAACAGGTTGTTATATCATTTGCTTCTTATACTTTACTCAATACCGCTCTTAGTGCTATGCACACGGCAAGAAAAAACAGAGAAGTAACTATGTATGTCCAAAAGCAAGGCCAAACTTTTAACTGTTACAAATACTCTTGCTTGGAGCTTTTTCAATGTATAATCCAAAACAGTTAAGCTTTCATGTACCGCTCTTAGTGCTGTGCATGCGGTAATTCCAGCACCTTATTGTATCCTTCAAAAGGTTAGGATTATTTTACATTCATCCTAACCTTTTGAAGGATACAATAAGGCGCTGGAATTACCGCATGCACAGCACTAAGAGCGGTACATGAAAGCTTAACTGTTTTGGATTATACATTGAAAAAGCTCCAAGCAAGAGTATTTGTAACAGTTAAAAGTTTGGCCTTGCTTTTGGACATACATAGTTACTTCTCTGTTTTTTCTTGCCGCGTGCATAGCACTAAGAGCGGTATTGAGTAAAGTATAAGAAGCAAATGATATAACAACCTGTTTTGAATTAATCAAATAATACAAATAGACATTTGGAACCCTATTTCAAGTTTTTTTTAAAAACGGACCCTTTTTTAATTTTGATTTTGTGTTTAACAATTTTTTTATATAGCAATTTTGACACATATTGAGCTTTTTTATATGGTCATCTGAATATCCATATTGCATCTGGGAGACGTCCCAGAGAAATTTTGACATCTAGTGGTAATTACCAAATATAAGAGATTTTAATAATAATTTTTTAAATAAATTTCATGTTGATTTAATTTTACTAGTTAAAGTCATTTATTATTTTTGTCACGGTTTCTTGACATAATCCTATCCAAAAATCAGTCACCTAACACTATACCTACATTTACACAAAAAGTTTTTTATAGGAAATTAGCACTATTATCACCAAACTTGTTTTCAGAAAAAATCTTTAAAATATAGAAGATTCACACAATTAGCGCACTCTTGGACTAGAAACACTACCACTTTAAATCACTGAGTTTCCTTATAAGGCTAAATGCTACTATGAACAATAAAATAAAATTACACACGTACTGTTAATATTACTATTTTTTCCACTTACACATTGAAAAATCAGTATCACAAAAGGCACCACTTTTATATGGTTAAAATACCTTCTCCATACACAACTATATTTTTATTAATTTTTTCTCTACACCTGCAAACATTGGTTATATGGACCTATTAATATCTATATCATAAAGCAACAATTGGAAAATATTTAGTATTTTTTAAAAATCCGAAAAAATTGAATCACATCCCTTAAGTGTACCACGCCCCTATACCTACACAAATTCCTTTGCTTCATTATCTTGTTATCCTTTGCTGAAGAAATACATCTAGTTTGCCAATCACAGGTGACAAATGTGTGCAGGCACCAATCAGCAGCTAGCTACCACTAGTGTAGGATATGTGCATACTTTTTTTTAACAACGAATACCAAGAGAATGAAGCACATTTAAAAATAGAAGTTAATTTAAAAGTGTCTTAAAATTTCATGCACTATCTGAATCATGCAAGTTTAATTTTGACTGTCCTTTCCCTTTAACTCTACTTACTAACACCAAGATTACAAAAAATTTGCGTTATCGCACTTTCCATAGCGCTACCATTACAAGTTACTAAAAAACCTTCTCTTGTTGTGCAATATGGTGCGTTAAGCGCCATACCGCACAAAACCCAAGGCCTGACTTTACGTGCTTGTGCACACTTTCCCCCATAGACATCAATAGAACACCTGTGTTTGCGGAATGGCGATCGCCGTAACGCAACCCCATTGATGTCTATGGAGAAAAGAAAGTTATGTTAAAACCCTAACATAAACCCCTAGTCTAAATACCCCTAATCTGCCGCTCCCCCACATTGCCGACACTAAATAAAATGATAAACCCCTAAACCGCCGCCCCCCGCATCGCTAACACACAATAAACCTATTAACACCTAAACCTATTGTATCAGTGTCACCAGTATGTTTAAGGTTAAGAATAATGTAAAGAAGAAAGAATAAATATAAAAATAAAGACCATGTTATGGTGAAAAATCTGTTGTCTATTTTACAATCTACCTCATTACTGATAGTAAGTGACTCCCAATGCGCTGGCCCCGTATGTCCACTGCAGTTGAATACCCATACTGTATATGCGAAGACATTGTGTTTTGTAGGGGATATACTCATACGCTCCAGAGATGCGCAGTCTGGGTAAATTTGTACACCAATCTTATCTTGTGCAGTGTGAGCCTCGGCTACTTAAGCTGGTGCACCACACCTTTAATGAGCCAGAGAACGAGGCCCCGACAGCGAATGCCCGAGGTGGGATACTATCAACAGGGTGATGGTATAAAGTGATGGTTGTTAGTGTACTATGTACTTTAAGATTCTGTACAGTTAAATGCATGTATTAGTTAGAAATGTATGTTTAACAGTTTTTTTTTAAAAATCACGATTAAAATCGCAATTTCATGGACAAAATCGAATATATTTATTTTTTGAGATATCACAAAGCCCTAATACACTAATACACACATACATACACTGACATGTATGGGAACTATACATAAGAAATATAGCCGACATTCGCTTCCAAAATTTTAATTATTCAGGAAAAATGGCAGACTATGGGGATATGGATGTTTATTTCTGTTCTGCAATTGCATGTTTAGTTTTTGAAAATAGAAAGTTGTTAAAAGCTGAAAACTAGTCTGTAGCATGTAATATATATCCTTTTCACAAAGTTGTTTAATATTCATAGCTTAATTTCCTGGAACCAAATGTAACAAGAAATATAAAGATTTATGGGGATGAGATGAAAAATATAATGTTCCCCTGTCAGTTTATATTTTAATCTATGGAACTTGAATGAAACATAAAAGAGTGCATACATTTTCCCTAAATGCAGTAAAAGCTGTTGTGTTCTGAAAGAGATGGGTTCTACGAGTAAATAAGAGCCTAGGCTATACTAGAGGAACAGTTACCCAATCAATCAGATACTTAATTGACATAAATAATGCTAGTTATTTTGTTATGTAAGGCAAACAAAATGTTTTTGAATAATATGCACTAGTCTTTTGGTAGAAGAACTTAACAAAACTGTTACAATCTATAATAAATCCAGTGGTGTATTTAGGTTTTGTGCTGCATTAGGGGCTGGGAAATCTTCTGGTCCCAAACTCTTCCACCTCCAATACATTTTATCAAATGTACTTTTAATAAGTAGAAGCCAGGAGGCATTGAGTCACGAACCTCCACCAACAACCAGGGGTCATTGATCTGTAATAAAATTTAAAAATAAAACATTTGAAGGGCATAGGAGTGGAAATGATAGGATTACCCCTCTTAGGACTAGGTTACAAGTGGCTCACGTTAACTTTGCTAGAAGTAAACTTTTTGTGCATGCCGGGTAGGGCACATATTACAAGTTAAAAGTAAAAAAGTTTCACATGAGCGCTAACCCAACGCACGCAAAAAGCCAAACTTCGAATATTGTGAACAAGTTAATGTTTTCCCCCATGGACTTCAATAGAGTGTGAAAAGTTGAAAAAAACCTAACCCCAATACTCGTGTGCAAACCCAATCGTGTTTAACCAAGTGTGCTTACACAACCTGAAATATGAATATTTACATTCCAATGTTCTTCACATAGAAGAATATATTCTATTTATTGTTAAATAAATATTTCTATATATCAGATGTTTCTTTTGGTAAAATATATATCTATACCTAAATATGCTGTACATACAGGATTATATATAGAAAAGGCAATGGATGTGTATACACTGCGCTATAAGAGTCCCAAAAACAGTATCAGTCTTCTTCACCTCCTCATCAGTGCAGGTTCACCGGGGGGAATTGCACCATCCACTAATCCACAAAGAGTCTGAAACAAATTTACAAGAAAGGGTTGGGAAGTGCCCCAGAGAGACAAAGTGTAAACTGTTATAAAAGAGGGCAAGTCAAATGAATACTCACACTCATCAAACTCAAGAAATATAAGGTATTAAGCATGCACTTGGGTATAATCGCTTCTGTTTATCCATAAGCAGTAGTTACTCAAACCTTCTCCATACAATTGTATTTCTTAAATTCATACATTAAAAATAACTTCAACTTCATAACATTCAAAGTAATTTTGTATAAAAAGTGTCATACAGTCTTGCATGCAGAATGTAAGTTCCGTGTATCAAGTACTCAATTATAAAATTGCAGGTTTTCCATACAAGCAGGTTCATGGCAGTTCATGTGTATTATCCCACATAATCAAAACACAAGGTAAACACAGTCTTTTTATGAGAAGGTTAAAGATAATACCTCTATGATGGTTCCTATGTGTCCCTTGTCTCAAACTATTGCCACTAGTGAAACTGAAAGTTAGGAGGTTTCCTTGTAGAGATGTTTTCTTTTCTGCAACGTCTATGGACTGTGTGCAAAAGTGCCATGTGAGTCAGGGGATGGATCCTGATGTGTTTCACAGCACTATTGGCTGTTTCATCAGAAGTGAGGGCCTCCCCCTGTAACCTCATATTTAAAGTCCACAATTTAAATAACAATCAGTGAGATTACGAGTTTTGAGCGCTATAGGGAAAGTAAAGAACGCAACAAAAGTTAAAAGAAGGCGTCCCTTGCATTCCTATTGGCTGAAAGATTTGAATCAGCCAATAGGAATTAGAGCTGATTTAGCATTGAAGATTAGTGTATGGCGGTGAACGTATGAAAAGGATGCTCCGCGCCGGATGTCTTCAGGATGGACCCACTCCGCACCGCCGAGATCAAGATAGAAGATGCCGTCTGGATGAAGATTGAAGAGGCCGTCTGGATGAAGACTTCTCACCGCCGGGATGAAGATCGTTCAAGCGGGACTTCAAAAACTGTAAGTGGATCGTTGGGGGTAAGTGTTAGGTTTTTTTAAGGGTTTTTGGGTGTTTTTTTTTTAGTTTAGGGTTTGGGCTTGTAAAAGGACAATGCCCATCCAAATGCTTAGTTTTTTTTTTAGAGTTAGGTTTCTTATTTGGGGGTGTTGGTTGGGTGGTGGGTTTTACTGTTGGGGGATCTTTGTATTTTGTTTTACAGGTAAAAGCTGATATCTTTTGGGCAATGCCCCACAAAAAGGGCTATTGGTAGTTTATTGTAGGCTAGGGTTTTTTATTTTATTTTGGGTGGGCTTTTTTATTTTGATAGGGCTATTAGATTAGGTGTAATTCTTTTTTATTTTTGAAAATTTCATTTTTTATTTTTTGTAATTTAGTATTTTTTTTGTAATTAGATACTTTGTTATTTTTAGAGTAGTGTTAGGATTTTTTTAATGTGTAGTTTAGTTTTATTTAATTGTTAGTTTAATTTTAGTTTAATAATTATATTAGTTTAATTGTTAGTTTAAACTTAGTTTTTTTAATTTGACAAGTAAGTTTTAATTTAATTTAAGTTAGGGAAATTGTAATTTTAATCTAAAGTAAGGGGGCTATTAGGTTTAGGGGTTAATAGTTTAGTTTAGTATACTTCGTTGTGGGGGGCTTAGGGATTAATAGGTTTTATTATAGTGGCAGCGGTGTAGGGCTTAATAACTTTAGTTTAGTGGGGGCGATGTGGGCGGACAGCAGATTAGGGGTTAATTATATTTAAATAGTGTTTGTGATGCGGGAGGGTGGCAGTTTAGGGGTTAATATCTTTATTATAGTGATGACGATGTCGGGGAGCGGCGGAATAGGGGTTAATACATTTTATTAGTGGCGGCGATGTCGGGAGCGGCAGATTAGGGGTTAATAAATTTAATTTAGTGTTTTCGATGCAGGAGGGCCTAGGTTTAGGGGTTAATAAGTAGTTTATGGGTGTTAGTGTACTTTTTAACACTTTAGTTATGAGTTTTATGTTACAGATTTGTAGAGTAAAACTCATAATTACTGACTTTCGATGGCGTTACGGATCTTGACGTTTTAGGCTTTAACGCCGTTTTTTTAGCCAGAACGCAAAACTCGTAATACCAGCGCTATGGGAATCCCATTAAAAAACTTCATTTTTAAGAGTGCGTTAATGACGTTGCGTTACAGGCTAAAAGGCTTGCGGTACACCTATACCGACAAGACTTGTAATGGCTGCGTTGCTGTTTTAACACTGAAAATATCATATTTTCAGCGTTAAAAGACGAACACACAGACTTGTAATCTAATTTAATGAATGTTAAACTGGTGATTATCACTTTTAATACATTGTGCGGCAGCGCAGTTAAAGATACAGTACATACTGCTAGCATTTGAGCACTTCACTTGTAAAGTAGTTATTTTTTTTAAATAAATTAGTATTGATTGTATTTTTGTAATGAGTATTGATGCCTTGATATTGTTTTTATGTTATTTTAGAGATACAGCCTGATACATTGAATACTGGCTAACTTAGAATAAAAATAATTTCAGCAAAGACTTGGTAAAAAAAGAATTGTATAAAAAAGAAATAGAAATAAGGCATTAAACAAATGAGCATAAAACAAAATTGAAATATCTCGATAACTCAACATAAACCACCTTTGTCAAAAGTATCACCAACCGACAAGACTATATTTCTCATTGTTAAATCTAGGCATCCCTAGTCCAAGAAAATCATATCCCCCTGTTCTGAGGGATTCCCTGCCTGGTAGCTGAAATTGTATTGAGCTAATTAAATCAGATTCAACTGATAAGCAAAGGTTTAAAATACGTAACATCTTACTTTGAATGTTAAAGGGACAAAAAAAAATATAAAAATTATACTTTCATAGTTCAAATAGATCATGCAATTTTAAGGGAGTTTTCAATTTACTTCTTTTTCTAAATTTACTTCATTCTCCTGTTATCCTTTATTGAAAAGCATACCTAGGTAGAATCTAGATTATCAAGGGTTAAACACATAGGGCTACACTACAAGGGGATCACAAAAATCTTAGCACTATTGAGTGTTAACTAATAGTGCTCATATTCTTGAGCAAATGCCCCTCTCCCTGTAGATTTCTATGGGGCGCTCTACAAAATTCTCTTCTGGCTTTCGCTTGGACGCTTACTCTATGGTGCTCTAAGCCAAGTGTGCTAAACCTGAAAGTGCATTAAGAAATGCTTGAAATAGCATTGTTTTTTACTCAGAAGTAAATGTTATTTATCTATCGATAAAAGTTCTGAGTGAAGAACAATGATATTTCAACTATTCCTAAATTGCCTTAACGGGACAGTCAAGTCAAAATTAAACTTTTTATGATTTATGTAGGGCATGCAATTTCAAACAACTTTTCAGTTTACTTTGATCATCAAATTTGCTTTGTTCTCTTGATATTCTTTTGTTGAAAGCTAAATCCGCCTCATAGTTGACAGTTTTTCACTGTTAGAAAGCACTTATTCATGTGTGCCATATATTGTGATGAACTGAGAATGCAGGAACAGATAAACAGAGCAATGAAAGTCTTTCAAAGGCTTTACTGATTGATAAGCAAAAGAACAGTTGATAGTTAAAATTGAAAATCACAGAAATAGCAACTTTGAACATAGGCCCAATGCGGAAAACTGAAGTCTAATACAAAGTTCAGAAAACTTAAGTAGGTTTCAGTAGCAAAGTCCAATAAGCACTGGTGCTTTAAATTGTGCATTAAGGGTGTGGCTGTCACAGAATACCTGGTAGATAAAGCAGGCACAGCTTGTATTGAGGAAGGCTGTCGCTGGCATAGTAGACTCAAGGTTCTCAGCAGGCACAAGATACCCAGCGTGTGCTGTTGGTGAGGCTGTCATGGGATACCAAATAGATACAGCAGGCACAGCTGGTTAGAGGAAGGCTGTCTCTGGTATAGTAGAAACACTGTTGGTGAGACTGTCATGGGATACCAGATAGGTACAGAATGCCCAGGTATCAAGCAAAACTGTTTGGCTTTCAAGAACCAGGTGAGCATTTGTAGGTGCAAGGTAAGAATGCTTGGTCTCTGGAACAAGGCGTGGATATGCAAGCACAAGGTTGCTATGCTTGGTCTCTGGAGCAAGATGAGCATACACAGGTATCAGGTAAGTATGCTTGCTCTCTGAAACAGGGTGAGCATACGCAGGTACAAGGTAAGTATGCTTGGTCTCTGGAACAAGGTGAGCATACACAGGTATCAGGTAAGTATGCCTGGTGTCTTGAATAAGGTGAGCATACGCAGGTACAAGGTAAGTATGCTTGGTCTCTGGAGCAAGGTGAACATAAACAGGTATCAGGTAAGTATGCCTGGTCTCTGGAACAAAGTGATCATACGCAGGTATCAGGCAAGTATGCTTGGTTTTTGGAACAAGGTGAGCAAAAGCATGTACTAAGTAAGTATGCTTGGTTTCTGGAGCAAGGTGAGCATACACAGGTATCAGGTAAGTATGCTTGGGTCTCTGGAACAAGGTGAGCATACACAGGTATCAGGCAAGTATGCTTTGTTTTTCAGGAACCATGAACAAGGTAGATAAGGTAATAACTCTTTTATAGGTACTCCAACACTTTAATCCTCCAGGTGGGAGTTCCTGTAATTAAGACGTGGCCCCTTTAAATGTAGGCAGCACCTAGAAAGCTGCAGCCACAGCTAAAGGAGAAGAGTCCCTCCACATGGGATGCAGAGACTGAAGACTTCAGTTCCGGCCTTTAATGGGACCGGGCATGGATCGGCATTGAGGTCCGGTAAGTCCCTTGCATACAGATAACATTGTGCTCACTTGTGTGGAGTTATTTATCAGCTCTGATTAGCTAAAATGCAAACCTGTCAAAAGAACTGAGATAAGGGGGAGGTCTGCAGAGGCTTATATACAAGATTATCACAGAGGTAAAAAATATATTAATATATCAGTATTGGCTATACAAAACTGGGGAATGGGTAATAAAGGTATTATCTATCACTTTAAACAATACAATTTTTTAAATAGACTGTTTCTTTAACATCATACTTTAAAAGGTGTCGAGCTAAATTGTTTTGCATTGTTATGTGTTGAGCTGTTGCACAACTCACCATTCACAAATTGTAATATGAGTAACGTTTACCACGGCCTTGCTATCTATTTAAAGTATAGGGTGCACTAAAAAGATATCGGCCACACTAAAAATTCTCTAGTTATTAAATTTTTCCATGGACTTGTAATACCAAATTGTGTGCTATTCTGAGCATGGGCCCGTGATATTGGTAGCACTCTTGGTAGTGCTCCACATATAATCTCGGGCATAGTTATATGCAAGTAAAGCAGGATTTAGCCAAGGACTGAATGTGAGGAGTGAAAGAAAGATCTGAGTCAAATGTGACAGCAAGACATTGGGCATGCGGGGTAGGGGTAATGATGGAGTCGTCGACAGTTATAGAGAGATGGGGGTGGAGATTTTAGAAGAAGGAGGAAAAATAAGGAGATCAGTTTTGGAGAGATTTAGCTTAAGGTAGTCAGAGGAAGAGATGTGAGAAAGACAGTTAGTGACATGGGTTAGCAAGGAAGGAAATAGGTCTGGTGCAGAGAGGTAGATTTGGGTGCCATCAGCATACAAATGATATTGAAACCCATGGAACTTTATTATGGAACCTAATGATGATGTATAGATTGAAAAGAGAAGGGGACCGAGGACTGAGCCTTGCGGTACCCCAAAAGAAAGTGGTGATGGGGCAGAGGAAGCCCCAGAGAAGGCTACACTAAAGGTACGGTTAGAAAGGTAGGAAGAGAACCACGAGAGGGCTGTGTCACAAATGATGAAGGATTGGAGGGTTTCGAACAAAAGAGGGTGGTCAACAGTATCAAAGGGTGCAGAAAGATCAAGGAGGATAAGCAGAGAGAAGTGGCCTTTGGATTTTGTTGTAAGTAGGTCATTGGTAACCCTAAAGAGTGCTGTCTCTGTAGAGTGATAGGGGCAAAATCAAGATTGCAGTGGGTCAAGGAGGGATTTTAATGTAAGGAACTAGGATAGGCATGCATGTACCAGCTTTTCAAGAAGCTTTGAGGCAAGAGGGAGTAGGGAAATAAGGCAGAGGTTGGATCAATAGAAGTTTTTTTTTTTAGGATAGGTGTGACCAGTGCATGTTTTAGAGATAAGGGAAAAATACCGGTGCTGAGGGAGAGGCTGAAAATGTGTGTGAGTATAGGGGTAAGGGTAGAAGAGAGGGAGGAGAGTAGCTGTGAGGGGATTGGGTAGAGGGGACAGGTAGTCAGGTGAGAGCACATTATAAGTGCAGAAACTTCTTCCACTGTAACAGGGGCGAAAGAGCTACATTTATGGCTATGTGGGTTTTGTTTGATTGTGAGCTTTTGAGGGGTTGAGAGACTGGAAGTATGTTGGGAGCTGATTTCGTTTCTGATTAAATCGGTTTTGTTATTGAAGTGGCTGGCAAAATCTTGAGCTGACAGAGAAGTTGTATTAGGAGGTGGGTGGAGTATTAAAAGTGGAGAACAGATGTTTTGGGTTTGAAGGAAGAGTAGAGATAATATTAGAGAAGTAATGTTGCTTATAAAGATTAAGGGCAGAGTAGTAGGAGTTCAAGATAAACTTGTAGTGAAGAAAGCTTAACTGCGAGATTTTCTCCAGTGCCGCTCAGCAGTACGGGAACATATGCGTAGGTACCGTGTCAGAGGAGTGCGCCAGGGCTGAGGGTGAGTGTGTAATTTCCGAGCTATGGTTGGAGGGGCCAGATTGTCAAGGACCAATGCAAGAGTGGAATTATAGTGGCAGAAAGATTGGTCAGGGCTGGAAAAGGAGGAGATGGATGAGAGGGGAGGTTGGAGAGAACTAGCAAGCTGTTACCGATCTAATGACATAATTCTTCTATGAAGTTTGGTGTGAGGGGTAGAAGGAGGGAGAGTTGTAGGGAGGGATGAGATGTTGCAAGTAAGGAAATTATGGTCAGAAAGAGTTAAAGGGGAGTTTTACATTTACATTCAAATGTTCTTTACATAGAAGAAAATGTTCTTTGTATTTTTAATTCTCTCATATAATTTAAAAAAAAAAATTCAGATATACAGGTATATAGAAATATTTATTTAAAAATAAAAACTTGATTTTCTTACATGTGAAGAACAATGGAATTTAATGTATTCGTAACTACTTTCAGATTTAGCGCAGTTGGACTAACTCAGTGTTGGGTTAGAGCATGAGCAATAACTGTTAGGGGTATATTTATCAAAGCGTCAATCTCAGTGCATTCGCCGGCGTCAATATGCTCGCTGCTGCAGATCTGCATATGATACCCTTATTTATAAAAAAAACCCATCAAAAACACACGCGTCAAGTACGGTGCGATGAGCATCGTACTGTTGTTAACTAACAGTCATCGATGTCACGTTATTCAGGTTTTTCCCAACTTTATTTATACCATTTCATTACTGTCCATGAACAAGCACATTTCTCTAATCTTTTATTTTTCTTCTGTTAATATCCAAGAAATAGCTACATGTATACCTCAACAAAAAATATCTCATAGAAAGTTGTATTTATATTTATTTATTATACCAAAAAATCTGTTATATGATACTTTCACATAAATGAATGTGTATTTGTATTTCTAGAAGTAATGATATGTGTTAATCTCATTTTTTTTTTATAAACGATTATTAATACTAGAATTTGTACATATATCTTTGCATATATATATATATATGTGTGTGTGTGTGTGTGTCATGTCAGAAATATTTTGCAAACATGTTTACATGTCCCTAAATTCCTTTTTTGTTTGAAACAATGTTGTCTTTCATATCTTTGTGTTTATTTATACCACTATATGTATATAGTGTAAATTTATTATTATTCTGTGCAGGAATAATTGCGAATATAACATGTAATTAGAGTATAATATGTATTTATTTGCAATCAATGGATATTTTAAGAGCTGGGCCGGTTTTCTATCTGTACCTGTGTAACACCTCCTGATTGAAATCCAGTTTTAAAAACCACCCCTTCACAGGTGTTATAAAATGGGCTGGCATATAAGATGACATTTCTTACTGAAAAAGAAATTCAAGAGAAGGAAGAAATACACTGAAAATAGCATGGCAGTAAAGAGGTGATTTTAATGTCTGCTGTATCTGAATCATGACAGTTTAATGTTAGGTGGGCTATCCCTTTGAGCTATCATCTTAAGATTATATTGAATCAAACATCAATTCGAATTTTAAAATCATTGTCTAAAATATTACATTGTGTGTCCTAATGTCAGCATCAATGTTTATCTTTAATACTACTTTAACATATACATACTTTTAAAGTTTAATACACAATGTAACACATGACACTTACAAGTTCTGATGAGTGATCAATGACACACGTTTCGAGCAATTTGATTCTTTAGTGATAGTTTAAAATGTATATTTGAATCAGATTGGCTGATGTCATAAATCATGTGATTATGCATATTCCAATCAAAAGTGGTTGAAAAATTCACTTGTGGGTGGGTTGTTTTGGAGTCTGCGTCATAATTGGTGTTGAGTTAAAATTGGTGCAAAGTGGCTTAAACAAAGTGGCTTAAACATGGTGCACATAGATTTTTCACAAAAAATAAAAAGGAAGTTAACTATCTTATGTTGTGTATATATATTTTATTTATTTTATATTTATTAGTGCAACAACTTTGGGGCAAAACTTTTCAGCAAATTTGTAGAAATAATGTTGTCCCCTTGCTTTGTAATGAGAGACAAATTTGTAGCATAATCCATAAGTAGTAATGTATTTTTCATTTTTATCCCTATATCTACTAGTGCACCAAATGTGGAGAAATAATATTGTTTGATTTAGAAAGGGTATACAATTTTAATAGTTTCTAATTTACTTATATTATGTAATATACTTCATTCTCTTGCAGCATCGAACATAAGCTTTCAATTTTTTCGGACTCCCATTGAGTTCTATGGCATCCGCGACCTCAAAGGTGGTGGATTGAAAACTAGGTACGCTGTGTCGGAATACACGTGAGCGTACCTGTTAAATGTTTGTTAAATTGGGAAAAGGGTCAAACAGAGTCGAATCTGAATTCAAAACATCTGTAATGACGCAAGCATCGATCTGCGTCTGATTAAGATCGCGGGATCGTATATTACGCCACAAATTTCAACATTCGCCGATCTTGACGCTTTGATAACTACAGCGGATCAATCTCACGACAAATACGACACGGGATTCAAGCGTATTTCCAGTTGACGCTTTGATAAATATACCCCTTAGGGTTTTATTAGTAGCACTCCCCATAGAAGTCTATGGGGAGAAAACTTAGCACCGTTGCAGCATCCAAAGTCTTGAAGTTACAGCTTTAGAGACTTTCACTCTTATCTCTATCTTTTTACTTTCAACTTGTAATAGCATGCAGTAATCTTTTACTTTGAATGCAGTTAGCATGCGAGCAAAAAAAATATTTAGCCACTTGTAATCAGGCTTATAGCTAGATAAGTAGTTAGATACTGTAAGTAGATATATAAGCAGGTATTTAAATAGATAGATAGATAGATAGATAGATAGATATATAGATAGATAGATGAGAGATGATTAGATATATGGATTATTAGATAGCTAGATAGATAGATAGATAGATATATTAATAGTTCTACACTTTTATATGTTGTTATTGTTTGATGTAAATGTTTTTTTTTTTTAATATCAGCCCACTAGAAGCTTCTTTATTGATTAATAGTATCCCTTTTTTACTCCTACGGAGGTCATTATAGCACCTAAGACATTGATGCTGCGTCCGTATTGGGCCACTGACCCTGTAATATGCAGTGAAATCCAAACAAAATGATCTCCTTAGAAAATCCTCAATTTTATTGTTTCAAATAACAGGAACAGACAGTGTCACACTGTCTGTTCCTGTTATTTGAAACAATAAAATTGAGGATTTTCTAAGGAGATCATTTTGTTTGGATTTCATATGATTATTGGCAAGTTGGCAGTTGCTTGCATTTGGTCTCCTTCCTCTTGGGTCCCTGTGCTGGATACTTATATTTGATTCTTCCTGTAATATGCAGTAGCATCTCATAAACTGTACGGTCACGGCTGTCCTGTGGAACACCCCTAAGCCCACCGATGTGCTAGGAAAGAAACGGTCCATATTGTACACAATAGTCAGCAGTTCTCCTGTTGTGAAAGGTAGAGGTTGTGACATTTTACATTCCTAGCCCCTGAAATTAAATTAAAATTGTCGCTGAATAACTTTATTTGTGCTTTTTGTGGATGCAACAATGGACACTCCACTAAAGATATGTGAAAATTTGTATACATGTAACATTCCGTTGGAATTATGATTATTATTATTCTATTGCATGTTTATGTTAAAAAATGTGTGGAATTAATATAGTTGTTACGTAAAGGGGTTAAACTTGTTATTGTGTGAAGCTTCAAAACAGATGCATGTCGACATGTTCAGTTTTTTATTGAGGAAAATCAAAAAAGGGATATTACTGTTTTTACAATAAGTACACACATTTAAAATAAATGAAAATTTATTAACCAAACTATTATAAAAAAAATCTATTACTTTCTACATTTCAATTTTTTTCCTATTGGAATAGTACGGTAATTAATTATCTTCAGACACTGCATTTCTTGAATAAGCATCTTCTATATTCTCAGAGATATCTTTGTCTTCAAGGATGGATGGTACCTCTATGTCCACCTTGTCTCCTTGGTGCAAAGCAATATTATGTAATATAAAGAATAACATTATGATCCATGTTCATCTTTTCTGGGGAATACTGTTGCATCCCCCTGAGTGGTCAAGATACCGGAATCTACTCTTTAGAATCCCAAAGGTGTGCTCTGTACAACTTCTCATTCTTCTGTCTGCTTCATTATGTTTTATTTCTGCTGCAGTTTTGGGGTTGGTAATAGGCGTCAGCACCAATTTCTACGTGTGTACCCTGCTTCACACTGGGCTATGGATGGCTTTCATGGCAGCTATATGGACTATTCTATAACAGATATTTCCCTAAAGTAAACAATGCATAATTACATTTTTAGATGATATACATAATAATACTGAACAACTGCTTGTGATAATTTTAATTGCACAACCAAGTTATATTTAATGCCACTCATGCTGGACAGACACAACCACAAGCTAAATATAAGTATATTTAGAATTTATGCCTTTTAATAAAAGTATTCTCTTTACCAAGTAGCCATCCATCTAGCATTTAATTGTTTTTGAACTTAGCATAAAGTCCAGATTGATGCAGAATATAGTAGTCGAAACATGAACCAATGCAATATATGTGCAGTCTCCAGCACCTAATACATTTGGAATACCTGCAATAAGGAAAAATATAGTTTCACTGAGTGCCATTCCTTGTCTGTTTTAGGGAGGCAAACATGATTCTTAAAAATTGTGTACATGGCGTCTAATACAGTTCATAGGTGTCTGCAGAACATAGGTTGACTCATACCGACCACAATACTGAACACAGATTGGAACGACCAGGTGGCTATAAAATTAAGAATGGCTAACAATTTCAACTTGCCAGGGATAGCTCTTGTTCTGAAGGTGACTCGATCCAAATATTTCTGTATCTGATACAAATCATAATTGATTGCCTTGACAGTTGGAACCTCTGTAATATCACCACTGGCAAAAAACAATATTGGCTCTCTTATGTGCCGTCTTTGGGCTAGATTACAAGTGGCAAGCTAACGTTAGCATGGTTGCAATATTGCAATATCACGACCGCACATCTTGCGCGCGTATTACAAGTTGAAGGTAAACGTGCACTGCCAAGCACAATCTAAATTTGTGCTCATCGAGTTAAGGCAACTGAAGACCTTGCATAAATTGTTAGGACTCAGTCTCCCAAAATACAAACTCAAGGTCACGCGATCCTAACAATCTCATCTCCGTTAACCCACAGCACTTATCTCCTCTCTTTTCTTGTGCCCTCTGGACTGCTCGCTCTGTCTGTAACAAACTTACAACAGTTCCTGACCTGTTTGTTTCTAACGCTTTCAATCTTCTAGCAATTACTGAAACCTGGCTATCTTCCTCTGACACTGCTTCCATTGCTACTCTAATGCACGGCGGTCTCCACTTTAGCCACACGCCTAGGCCAGGTGAGAGACATGATGGCAGTGTTGGAATCTTACTATCCCCCTCCTACTCCTATCAGCACCTGCATCCTCATCATCTCTCTCCTTCTCCTCCTTTGAAGTCCACTGCATCTGCATTTTCTCCCCCCTCTCCCTCAAGGTGGCAGTTATCTATCGCCCCCCGGGACCAACCTCCCAATTCCTCGACAACTTTGCTGCCTGGCTTTCTCACTTTCTCTCTACAAATACACCTGCTCAAATCCTAGGGGACTTCAACATCCCCATTGATAACCCATCTGCTGCCTCTAAGCTTCTCTCACTCACAAACTCCTTTAGTCTCTCACAATCCACTCTATTCCCTACTCACCGTGACAAACACTCTCTTGATCTGGTATTCTCCTACCTCTGCTCCCCTTCTGATGTCACCTGTTGCCCATTTCCCATCTCAGACCACCATCTGCTCACCTATAATCTCAATGTACATGCTAAACCTATTTCCCCCCCCCGCCTCTGCACCTGTAGAAATCTGCACACTGTTGATCCTCTCCAACTTTCTAACCTTATTCAAAAATGCCTTCCCCACACTTCCACGGTATCCTGCCCTGATCTTGCTACAAATCACTATAACAATACTCTCTCCTCTGCATCCAACACCCTTGCTCCTCCACAAATATGCAAAACCCCACGCCGTCAGCTCCAGCCCTGGCACTCTCAGCAAACACGCTATCTACGAAAATGCTCCTGTGCTGCTGAACGTGCCTGGAGGAAATCCCGCTCTGAACACGATTTCCTACACTATAAGTTCATTCTTTATTCTTACTCCTCTGGCCTTCACTTAGCCAAGCAAAACTACTTCTCTTCTCTCATATCTTCTCACTCTTCAAACCCTAAACATCTCTTCTTCACTTTCAACACTCTCCTCTATCCAACTGCACCACCCCCTTCATCTGACTTTAGTGCTCAAGACTTGGCAGACTACTTTTTCAACAAAACACTCACCACCTAAAAATCAACACGTCCAAGACTGAGCTTCTTCTAATCCCCCCATCTATTTCTACTCCAGTTTCTAACTTTACTATCACTGTTGGTGACACCACTATCTCCCCATCACCCCAAGTCCGCTGCCTAGGAGTTACACTTGATTCCAATCTGTCCTTCATACCCCATATCCAATCGCTCTCTTCATCCTATCACAACCACCTATGCAATATCTCCAAAATTTGTCCTTTTCTGAGTGCTGAAACTACTAAACAGCTAATCCAATCCCTAGTAATTTCCCGGCTTGACTACTGTAACAACCTACTAACTGGCCTTCCTCTCTCCCGCCTCTCCCCCCTTCAATCCATCCTAAATGCCTCTGCTAGGCTAATCCACCTCTCCCGACGCTCTGTATCCGCTGCACCCCTCTGTGAGTACCTTCACTGGCTCCCCATTCACAGCAGAATTAAATTCAAAATTCTCAGTCTGACCTACAAAGCCCTTATCAATGCAGCCCCCCCATACCTGTCCTCACTCATCAACAAATATACTCCAGCCCGTCCCCTAAGATCCAACAATGATATACTCCTCGCCTCTTCTACCATCACCTCCTCTCATGCTAGACTACAGGACTTCTCTTGTGCGGCACCAAGCCTCTGGAACACACTTCCTCGAACTGTCAGACTTTCCCCCAACCTCTCCTCCTTTAAACGCTCCCTAAAAACCTTCTTGTTCAGGGAAGCCTATCACCAAATGAGCAAATAATGAATTCCACTTGCCTAATAGCTGCCCACATCTAACTCCACACTAACATCATTCCCACCTTTGCAGTCCCCACATCCTGTTTCTCACCCTCCTACCCATTTAGATTGTAAGTTCCCACGGGAACAGGGCTCCCAATTCCCCCTGTATTTGTTTGTTAAATTTTGTCTGGTGTCTCATATTGTACTGTCCTTTTACCTTTGTTACCCATGGACAGCGCTGCGGAATCTGTTGGCACTTTATAAATAAAGAATAATAATAATAATAATAGCATAAATACATTAAGATAAAGTGTTACACTCATATATACACTATCAAATATAAAATATTTATATAAATATTAGTTCAAATGTATATATATATATATATATATATATATATATATATATATATATATATATATATATATCTTTATATATATATATATATATATATATACAGGGAGTGCAGAATTATTAGGCAAATGAGTATTTTGACAACATCATCCTCTTTATGCATGTTGTCTTACTCCAAGCTGTATAGGCTCGAAAGCCTACTACCAATTAAGCATATTAGGTGATGTGCATCTCTGTAATGAGAAGGGGTGTGGTCTAATGACATCAACACCCTATATCAGGTGTGCATAATTATTAGGCAACTTCCTTTCCTTTGGCAAAATGGGTCAAAAGAAGGACTTGACAGGCTCAGAAAAGTCAAAAATAGTGAGATATCTTGCAGAGGGATGCAGCACTCTTAAAATTGCAAAGCTTCTGAAGCGTGATCATCGAACAATCAAGCGTTTCATTCAAAATAGTCAACAGGGTCGCAAGAAGCGTGTGGAAAAACCAAGGCGCAAAATAACTGCCCATGAACTGAGAAAAGTCAAGCGTGCAGCTGCCAAGATGCCACTTGCCACCAGTTTGGCCATATTACAGAGCTGCAACATCACTGGAGTGCCCAAAAGCACAAGGTGTGCAATACTCAGAGACATGGCCAAGGTAAGAAAGGCTGAAAGACGATCACCACTGAACAAGACACACAAGTTGAAATGTCAAGACTGGGCCAAGAAATATCTCAAGACTGATTTTTCTAAGGTTTTATGGACTGATGAAATGAGAGTGAGTCTTGATGGGCCAGATGGATGGGCCCGTGGCTGGATTGGTAAAGGGCAGAGAGCTCCAGTCCGACTCAGACGCCAGCAAGGTGGAGGTGGAGTACTGGTTTGGGCTGGTATCATCAAAGATGAGCTTGTGGGGCCTTTTCAGGTTGAGGATGGAGTCAAGCTCAACTCCCAGTCCTACTGCCAGTTTCTGGAAGACACCTTCTTCAAGCAGTGGTACAGGAAGAAGTCTGCATCCTTCAAGAAAAACATGATTTTCATGCAGGACAATGCTCCATCACACGCGTCCAAGTACTCCACAGCGTGGCTGGCAAGAAAGGGTATAAAAGAAGAAAATCTAATGACATAGCCTCCTTGTTCACCTGATCTGAACCCCATTGAGAACCTGTGGTCCATCATCAAATGTGAGATTTACAAGGAGGGAAAACAGTACACCTCTCTGAACAGTGTCTGGGAGGCTGTGGTTGCTGCTGCACGCAATGTTGATGGTGAACAGATCAAAACACTGACAGAATCCATGGATGGCAGGCTTTTGAGTGTCCTTGCAAAGAAAGGTGGCTATATTGGTCACTGATTTGTTTTTGTTTTGTTTTTGAATGTCAGAAATGTATATTTGTGAATGTTGAGATGTTATATTGGTTTCACTGGTAAAAATAAATAATTGAAATGGGTATATATTTGTTTTTTGTTAAGTTGCCTAATAATTATGCACAGTAATAGTCACCTGCACACACAGATATCCCCCTAAAATAGCTAAAACTAAAAACAAACTAAAAACTACTTCCAAAAATATTCAGCTTTGATATTAATGAGTTTTTTGGGTTCATTGAGAACATGGTTGTTGTTCAATAATAAAATGAATCCTCAAAAATACAACTTGCCGAATAATTCTGCACTCCCTGTATATTCTTTATATATATATATATATATATATATATATATATATACACAGTCATGGCCAAAAATATTGGAAACCCTGCATTTCTGTCAGATACACCACTTTGGCCAGATAATTGTTGCAATTACAAATGTTTAGGTATTCTCATGTTTATTTATTTTGTTTGTATTGGTATGACACAAAAAAGTGGAGAGAAAAAAAGCCAAATCTTAGACATTCCACGCAAAACTGCAAAAATGGACTGGACAAAATTATTGGATTCCCTCAATTTAATATTTGGTAGCACATCCCTTGGAAAAAAGAACTGAAATCAATAACTTCCGGTAACCATCAATGAGTTTCTTACACCTCCCTACTGGAATTTTGGACCACTCTTCTTTCGCCAACTGCTCCAGGTCTCTCAGATTGGAAGGGTTCCTTTTCCCAACTGCTGTTTTGAGATCTCTCCATGGGTGCTCTATGGGATTGAGATCTGGACTAATTGCTGGCCAGTTCAGTACTTCTGACAGAGAACCAACTTTCTGACACTGGGCCCTACATTGCACCTCAGAAGTCATTGGTAGTCTTTAGATTTCATAATACCATGCACCCAGTCAAGACATCCAGGGCCTGAAGCAGCAAAGCAATCCCAAATCATCAGTGAACCTCCACCATGTTTGAGTGTAGGGACTGTATTCTTTTCTTTAAAAGCCTCATTTATTTTTCTGAAAACAGTAGAATGACAGGATTTACCAAAAAGCAGCAATTTTGTTTCGCTGATCAAACCACATTCTCCCAAAAGAATTTTGGCTTCCTCAGGTAAGTTTTGTCAAACTCCAATCTGACTTCTTTATGATTCTGTGTCAACAGTGGGGTCCTCTTGGATCTCCTACCATAGCGTCCCTTTTCATTCAGATGGTGACGTATAGTGCAAGCTGACACATTTGTACCCTGTGCCTGAAGGTCAGCTTGAATTTTTCTGGAAGTTGATCGAGGTTCTTTAGCCACTAATATTTTTGGCCATGACTGTTTATATATATAAACACACACATATACATTTTGGAGCCCCTTCTACTTAAATACCTTTAAAGGGACATTATACACTAAGTTTTTCTTTGCATAAATGTTTTGTAGATGATCTATTTATATAGCCCATACAGTTTTTTGTTTTTGTTTTTTTAGACTCCTAACCAAGCCCCAAAACTTTAGGAGAATACTATCAGATATCTACTCCAGCTTGCTCCTGTTTGTGTAAAAGGTCTTTTCATATGCAAAAGAAGGGGGAGGGTCTTATTTCCCACTTGCAGTGGGTTTTCCAGCTACCTTTTCAACAGAGCTAAACTGAGAGCTTTTAAGTAAGTTTTTAAACAGTTTTATACTGGATTTTTATATCAGTATCCGTGCATCTTATTATTATTAGATGCAGTTTTATCAAAATTGGTGTATACAGTCACTTTAAGCTTAAAAATAATTTCTGTTCAATTTTGAAATGAAAAAATGTGTTTTACTGCTTATTTACTGTAAGAAATGTTGCGTTCAAATGTTCTTCACATGGGGGAAAGTTTTCTTAGTATTTTTAAAAAGATATTCCTATATATAGCTGTATACATCTATATTTATATAGATATTTAGATATAGGTATAGATATACATTTTACTCAAAAATCATCATATATATTCTGTATATTTCTATAGAAATATATATTTAAAAATTTAAAAAAAAATCTTCTATGTGAAGAACATTAAAATGTGAAATATTCATAACTCACGTCAGGTTAAGCCCACTTGTTCAAATGTGGTCAGGTTAGCAGATGAGCAATAAGTCTTAGCTTTTTCTGAACAGCACGCTCCATTGAAGACTATGGGGAGAAGATGTTAACAGAATTGCGATATCCAGTGTCCAAAAAATGTGCATGTTACATACCTAGGTATCTCTTCAACAAAGAATAACATGGGAACAATGCAAATTTGATAATAGAAGTAAATTGGAAGCTTCTTTTTTTTAATTGTATTCTCTATCTGAATAATAAAAGAAAAAAAATGGGTTTTATGTCCCTTTAAGAATAATGACCAATATGACTGAAAACAAATCCTAACATTAATTTAGAAATATTTTTTTAATTAGTAAAAAAAATTAATCAAAATATTTTTTTTCTATGCATTATATCCTTAAATGTATAGAGCATAAAAATATTTCCTTAATCTCTGCACTAGTAGCAGTTCATAGTAAAAATATTACACCAGCTTTGAGTTTGTGTAAATAGTAGGCTAGTGACAGTTTACTGATAACATGCAATTAACAGTGTTAGTTGGTATTGTTTTGCACACTCCCTTAGCTAATAACAGTGACCACTCTTGCTTGGCTGTCAGTTAGTTAATTGCCAAAAGGATTTTGCTTGCATGCAAACTGCAATTGATAGTGACAGATTTGTGTTGATTGTGGTCTAATTGTGATCCATTACAAAGGATTGTAACAATTATATAGCCAGAAATGTATTAATTCATAAATTATGTATCAGGTAGTTCTAAAACAATGAAACAAGTGACTAGTTTGTATACACAGAGGGAAAGCAATGGTATGTCACCTCATAGCAGCTTTGAATGTGTTTTCCTTTTAATTTGATGGTGGTTGTTTTCAAGAAAATTTGAATGAATTTGGCCTGTTATTTTAATCTGAGAGTTGTATTTACCATATACTGTATTTATTTCATATAAGACACTTTTCCAGGAATCTATATATTAAAGGAACAGTCTACTCCAGAATTGTTATTGTTTAAAAAGATAGATAATCCTTTTATTACCCATTCCCCTGTTTTGCATAACCAACACAGTTATATTAATATACTTTTTACCTCTATGATTACCTTGTATCTAAGCCTCTGCAGACTGACCCCTTATTTCAGTTATTTTGACAGACTTGCATTTTAGCCAATCAGTGCCCTCTCATAAGTAATTCAACGGGTGTGAGCACAATGTTATCTCTATGGCACACATGTACTTACGCCCTCTAGCTGTGAAAAACTGTCAAATGCATTCAGATAAGAGGCGGCCTTCAAGGGCGTAGAAATTAGCACTTGCGCCTACCTAGAATTAGCTTTCAACAAAGAATACCAAAAGAACAAAGCACATTTGATGATAAAAGTAAATTGGAAGGTTGTTTAAAATGGCATGCCCTATCTAAATAATGAAAGTTTAATTTTGACTAGACTGTCCCTTTAAAATGCCTCTGATCTTTATGTTTCACAATAAGCTTTGTGTAATGATGCTGACAGGTACTCAGGGAAATTATATACAGAGTTACAATGCCAGAATATAATGTGTGCAATTATGATGGTGGGGTCAAGTGTCAGTAGGTACATGGTGATGCATGGTAGCCAGGAGGTGAACAGAGAGAGACATATGTGCAGAAGAAAGGGCCAATACAAAGTGATTAAAATAATATACTGTATGAATTAGTTGTGCAGAGGAAAATGATTATCCAGAAACCCCCTCTCGTTGGTTTGGGGGATATGAGCAATGATGATGATTTCCATTAATGTCACTGGGTGTTCCCATTATCTTATTCCCATTATGATGTTTAAAACAATTTAAATAAGCGATAATAAGAATCAGTGCCTATAATGTATTTGTATTGAACTGTAAAAGAAAATTACCATATTTATCTGACATTAACATATTTAATCATTGTAATCTGCTATTAATTAGGATATTTAAAAAAAATATATAAATCCCATAATCGTAGTTCAAACAAAAGTACATTAAATAAAACATATCAATATATATTGATTTCTCTATAATATCTCTTTAATCAACCCATTATTTTATACACTCATATGACTGTTATTTTTTGCCTTTTATAATTTATCTCTAGGCTTTGAGCATGGTTTGTGTATTTTAAAAATCCAAAGGTATAAAAAACTGTTTTACTGTTTACTACCCAACCCGCACAAAAAGCTAACTTCTAAAGGAGTTAGCGCATGAGCGAGAGTGTTAAATATCGCTCCACTTGTAATCTGCCCTAAAATTAGTACAGGCAGAAAACTCTTTATCTTGGGACCGGAAAAAGTTTGGATTTTAGAATAGTTTAGAATTTTTGCATCTTTAAAATGGGACAGTTTTGAGAGGGGATGGAACCAAGTGTAATCAACAATATCTTATGTCATTTAGGCAATATACTACATGTTATAACACAGCTTATACATGTAACCTAAAGGTAGTTTAATTTAATTTTTAATACTTTTGTATGCATAGTACTTTCAGAAATATAGTACTCTAAATAGAAAGGTCATATCTTATGTTTTAAGTAAATATAGACTATTATTTGCATTTTAGAACACAAAAAGCAAACCCAAAGATATATGCAGAGAGGATTGTGATTTAAAGACAAAAAAAATTAGTAATTATTATAATTTAATTAAAAAAAATATATTCATTTAAAAGTTTGGATTTCAGAATGTTTGAAATTTGGAATTCCAGATTAGGGGATTTGTACCTGTAACATTATTACTTATTATTTATCATGTATTTTTTAAGGCCCAATTATATCATTAGAATAAATTTGAGTGAGACAAAAGGAAGTTAGGATCATGCTTTTAAGAGAATATACAGTCTAAACGGTCACAGGTTGAGTTATTTGTAGCGTTCAACAAGGAAATGCATGTGCCAACCAGGAATGAAGGTATTCAATAGATATTTAATATAAGTTAACTGAAAAAAGAAAAAACAGAGGCTCTGACATGGCCTAGTAATGCAAAGATAAGTGGCTCAAATAAACACAAATCCAGATGTATACTCACAAGAGCAGTGCACCCTATGGTGCTATTGATGCAGGCCGGAGCCTCGCAGTGTTCCAGCTCACTGTGGGATTGAAGTGGATACCCAGAAGATGTCCCTGAGGGGATTGATAGTAGATATCCTATGTGGACACAAAGTATATGCACATAGCCCAGTATTGTTAAGACAGAGAGACAAGTAAGTAAAGAATAAACTTACAAGATCCAATGCACCTCCAGGTGCATTAACAGCAGGCTGGGACATAACAGTCGCCCAGCAGACTGGAAAACTCCCAGCAGGTCCTGGTCTTCCTCAGGTGGCTAATAGCAGCACATCCCAATTATGTACTCACAAAAAAATACACCAAAGGGCAAGCAAGTGTATTAAAATGTATAAAAATTTAATAAAAGCGACGCATTTCTCATAATGAGAACACAATCTGATAGGTGCAACAATTAAGACAATTCTTTAGTCACAACTGTGTATAATTAGTTGGTATGGTAACCTTTGTAAACAATCCATTCAGATTCAGCACCACTTTTTGATGGTAAGTTACGTATATATATATGAGATGATCAGAAGTCTTATTTATGTATAAAGCGCCCCAATTTTTTTTTTTAAATGTTTATAGTGTGATAGTCACAGATCTGACTGTGATATGGATAGACTAACCATAAACACCCCTTTACTTCATATAGTGAACACTTTAGTCTTTTCCTTTTACATCCACCCAAAACTGTATGTATTGTGATTGTATATTGACATTGTTTAATCATGCCAAACCACACTTATTTATTAAGAATGCCTTTAATCTCCTTGTGTAACACTCAAGGACACTCAAGGACAATTCTCCAATCTGAAGGTTATATGTCTGGCCTGACACAAACCACAAATTATTTACATATAACGACTAGAGTAGTAAAATTTTATAGCCACCAGTACTGTATATAGTTCTTATGTATAGTCACACGGTTTACCCATGAATCTCCCACCATTACTGTAGGAAAAATGTGTGTAATCTGATGTTACATAATGTTCGGCTATTATTTTTTTTCTATATGTCAAATTCTAACATTTATTTTTCTTTGTTAGATATCGAAGAGGAGGATGATTCTTCTAGAGAGGTGATATTGAATTGAATCTTGTTCCTGTTAGAGCACATAGTCCAGAGGTTAGATCTCCAGACCTTGGAACCTTAACTCCTGACCTCTCACAGATGGCACAAGATCAGGATTTTGCTATTCATGAGCCTGTAGCAAACCCCTCAGATGACGATGACAATCCAAATCCACCTCATGATGTTGTTGCAGAGCAGGAAATTGAAGCTTTGGAACCTGCACCTGCTCAACCCATACTCCAAGAGCCGGCACCATTGGAAGATGCCTCTCTCAATGAAATGCTAAATCTTGCAAGAGGATATAGAGCAGATAGTAGACAGGTTCAGGATATTTTGTCTGCACATTTGATAACTATAACCAGCAACGATTGGAACTGGACCGTGAAATCTTTCAGTGGCAAAGAGAAATGGACAGGGAAAGGAACCAGCAAATAACCAGGGCCTTGGCAATAGCCGAAAATAACATGCAGATGGCTCAAACTACTATGCACTCTATGTTAGATATCATAAGAGATAGACAGCAGAACCGAGAGTCGCCTGATCCTAAGAGACAAATGTTCCATTAGTGCAGTTAGCCCTTATTACGTTACTTGTTTATACTAGTTGAAAGGTTTAACTTATTTTTTTAATTTTTTTTTAATCATACAAATTTTTATTATTGTTTTTTGTACATATGTTTATTAAAGTTCTCAATTTTTATTTTATTTATTTATTTATTTATTTTTCAAATTAGTTGAATTTTTTTTTTTTTAAATGTGAAACAACGACAAAAAATATTACCAAAAAATTATATTTATTAAAACATGAATTAAAAAATAAATAAAGGAACACAAAAACAGTAGAAAAAAAAAGGTATGACCGTGATGGCCCTCCTGGCCACTACATTATCTTTTTGCTTTAATTGACCTTTTAGACCTAAAAACAGACAGTTGTAATGTCATAAAAGTGAAAATTAAGTTAAAATTTCAATTAAAAAAAATTGAATATATATATATATATATATATATATATATATATATATATATATATATATATATAATTAGTATCAATACTATTACAATTCAATTACAATTCAATCATTGCTTAGATGTTTTCCATAACATAAGTGTTGTAGAGATTTTGAACCTGGACATTTAAATTCTTTATAGAATCCATTATTTGTTTAATTTCTTCACAAACAGAAGATTGTATTTGTGATTCAACTTTAACCCCGGCATCTATATTTAAAAAAAAAAGTTATAGATTGTGCCACAAGTTTTACAAAAAGGGTGTTGCAATGCAGTAAGCACTAAATAATTACCATTTTGATTAGAGGATGTTTTTTCCATAGTTGCACTTGTCTGTGTAGATTTAGAAACCTGAGATATTTCCAAGTCAACCTCAATATCAGAAATATTTTTGGAGTTGTTGTCACTACTTGCATCTGTAACATATATTTGTAATTAGATACATATATAGATTGTTAGATTTTAGTATAATTTTTATTTATAAAGTAAGCATAGAGATATCAAACATTTACCTAGTTGCTTTGATGGTGAAGTTTCTGACATCATTTTAGGATCATTATTTTCATCATTGTCACTATCTATGAACAATTACAGATTAACACAACTAAACACAACAATTTATTTTATATATATTTTTAAAGGTACAGTCTACACCAGAATTTTAATTATTTAAAATTAAATGTTATCTATATTACACACATAAACTAGTACTCTCTAACTGTGAAAAACTTTCAAAATGCCTTGAGCTAGGAGGTGTTTTCCATTGCTTTATAAAACAGTTTGAGTCTTCCTAGGTTTAGCTTTAAAAATATACCAACAAGCAAAATTGATGATAAAAGTAAATTAAAAAGTTGTTTAAAATTGCATGCCCTATCTGAATCATGAAACTTTAATTATGAGTATACTGTCCCTTTTAGTATTAGAAAAATACCTTCAGTAGAAGATAATTGAAATATTCTTCTAAACCGGTTTTTCTATGTTTTCACCACTCTTTTATTAGTTTCTATTATAAAAAAATAATCTAAATCATGATTATGTTAATAAGAAGATTAAGTTTAGGAATTTAATTCAGGGTTCCTTCTTTACCTTGAGGTGTATGTACGATTGTTAAGCGTCTGACACCTCCTTTATGTGGAGACAATTCTCGGTCAAGCAAAGACAGTGGTAAGGGCGGGGATCTAGCCTCACTGTGAGGTGTCAAATTTAGAATAGGCCTTACATAACGTGGAGGAGGAGCACCACAAATATTTTATTTCTTCTTATCTGAATTATTTAAAACAGATAAAAAAAAACAACAAAAAAAACGATATATTGATTTTTTTTTCACATTTCAAATTATTTAAGTTTAATAATAAATATTCTATTATTTAAATATTTTAAGTTTTCTCTTTTACTTTGATTTTAATCGATTTATAAAACATACAAAGAGAATACATCTATTGAAATAATAGAATAAAATCTGATACTGATACTGAATACAAATAAACAACATTTTACAATTGTGATTAGTATTTAACAAGTGGTATACAATCATCAATTCTAATAATTGGTGATGTATGCAGGATGAATCTTAACTTTGTATTTTTATAAATGTATTGTAAATATTTTAATAAATAAAATCAGTTATAAAAGAAATTTTAATTTTGTAAATAAAAGTTTCAGTCACACATCATTGTTTCTTAGTTTGTTCAAATTGTAAATCTTAGATATGTTTATATTTTTTGAAATTCCCAAAAAGTACATATTCAAAAACAATACTTAATAATGTTAATAGATATATTCAAATAGCCAGTATGTATATCAAAATGATAATTATTGGACACTGAACACAAAATTGTTCTTACATGATTCATATAGATGATAAAATGTTTATCACATTTATAATTTAATCCTATTAACTTTTTTCTTTGTTTTCCTTGTGATGTACATTTTAAAAAACATCACATTTTAGGTTCAGCAACATGGATAGCAATAGCTTATTGGAGGCTTTCATTTAACCAACAATAAACAAGCGTAACCAAGTTTCTGAACCAAACATGGGCAGGATCCAAGGAATAACATTCATGCTTTTTAAATAAACATAGCAACAGAACAAAACATTTCTTTAATAGGATTTAATTATAAAGTTGATAATAATTAAATGTTCAATCAGAATTGTGAAAGAAAATATAGGTGATTAGTGTCCCTTTAATAAAAAGTTTAATGGTTAAGTCATGTATAGCAACACAGTAAAGTGCACAATGATATCTAAACAGCGCACTTATTTAAATTGATATATATATTTTTTTAATAAACTTACATGTCCTTAAAAGGCTCCTAATGAATTGGTAATATAGTGGCTCTCTACGTCTAATATCACTGTAGCGTCTCAAACATTGATGTCTGGTCCTTTTAATTTTTGAAACCCAATACATTCTGTGCATCATTTTGTATATTGTTTTGTCCCTTTCATCTTGCATGACTCCTCAGACACTTCCTAAACGTTTAGGAAAATATCGGTCCATCACATACACTAGAATTATCATTTCACCAAATGTGAAAGGTGTTAGTCTCTTCATCCTTCCTGGTCGCATAGCAACTTTCTAAATGGGTGTGTCGCATCTATAAAGCTTTTGAATCTCGCGTTATTTAGTGTTTCTAAAAAAAAAATTAGATATTGGTAAAATGTTAGAAATATTTACATAAATTATTTTGAATTTTGTACTATTTATTGTAATTCTACGTTTATTTATTTATGGTTACAGATGAAAAAATATATATGTGAATAATAATTTATGGTATATGTTTTTTTGGTTTTAAATAGACTTGTTTGTCTTATTTCAATAAAGTTATCAATATATTTTTTTTCTTTCTATTTGTAATATAGTATAGAGTGTCATGTAATTATAGATCGTTATAAGTTTTTGGGTTATATAGTTAAAGGGACACTAAACCCAAATTTTTTCTTTCATGCTTCAGGTAGAGAATACAATTTTTAAACAACATTCCAATTTACTTCTATTATCTAATTTGCTTCATTCTTTAGAGGCATCTATGTGCAGCACCCAATCAGCAGCTACTGAGCCTATCTAGATATGCTTTTCAGCAAAGAATATCAAGAGATAGAAGCAAATTAGACAATAGAAGTAAATTAGAAAGTTGTTTAAAATTGCATACTCTATCTGAATCATGAAAGACAAAATGTGGGTTTTATGTCCCTTTAATATCTAATATGTATATTTGAAAAACAAAATAAACTTTGATTATTAATCAATATTTTATGTAACATCTTTAAATAATTTATTTATATTAATATTTAGCAGCATGGACTAATAAAGAAGTTATTTTCTGAATTTTTTGTTTTCTAATAATAACTACTACTTGCAATTTATAGCGTTTTTTAGTGCATTCACATCAATTCATATGTTAGAAAAAATAAGCAAAGTATTCTATGTTATCCCACAAAAACTAAATTCATATGTGTATATCGATATTTTCAACATCTAAGGATATCAATTCAATTAATGTTTTTGGCTAGCATAAGTCAGTTCCTTTATGGCTAACTTTTTTAAACCTGTGTCATATTGATAGAATTGTTACTATCAATAACATACAATTGTAAATTATTTTTTTTTTTAACAAATAACTAGTGAATTTGAAATAATTACTCACACCATATTTCCAATGAAAAATCAAAATTTTTATTCACAATTAAAAATAAAAATTAAATTTTAATAATATAAAAATATATATCAATCAATTAAATTATATTCATGAAATCAATCATTAAAATAGTTTTCAACAACATAATTTTTGACGGTAATGGCCTGTCTTGTTGGTGCATCGTTGCAGATGACCTAAGGAAAGTCCTCAAAGGAGATTTCGTCAGCATCATCAATTTCACATCCTCTTCAAATTGCAATGTTATGAAGAATACAGCATACCAGAATTGTTTTTGCAACCTTTTCTGGAGCATACTGCATCACACCACCTGAATAGTCAAGACAATGTAAGCGCATTTTTAACAATCCAAAAACTCTTTCAATGATGCCTTGGGTGGATCTGTATGCCTCGTTAAATTTAACCTCACATCTTCTTTGAAGATTATTGTATGGTGTGAATAACCATTCTCTACTGAGATAATCAGCGTCCCCTATGAAAAATAAAAATGTTTAAAATGAACATTTATAATATGATGATAAAGCTGATACATTTAAAGAGAATTCAGTTTGTTATAGACAGACTTACATATATCACCATCTAACACAATAAGATAATGAAAGTGACATTTGAAATACAACTACACTTATCTTACAAAATATTTTTTTTTTACATTTAATTACCTAAAAGCCATCCTTTAGGCATCTCTCCATCCTCAAACTTTCGATATAAACCAGACTGACGCAAGATACAAATCATGGCAGGATCCTGGGAAGTTAGAACGGACACTGATTATTTTCATGTTATGGTCACACACCATCTGAACGTTGAGAGAATGGTACTGTTTTCAGTTACGGTAAACTTCCTCACGTTCTCGTGCTGGTTTGACTGCCACATGTGTGCAATCAATGGCTCCAAGGACATTGGGCATTCCTGGCATTCTATAAAAGTTAGACTTCGCAGATTGCCACTCTTCAGGTGTCAATGGAAAGCACACATACCGTGGAAAGACCACCATCAATGCATTAATGACTTTTGTTAGGTGTCTAGAAAAAGCAGACTGGCTGATGCCAATTATGATGCTAGACACAGCTTGGAATGAACCCGTGGCAAAAAAGTGTAAGGCTGCCAACAGTTTTAATAGTCAGGGTATGGATTGTGAACGCGCTGTCATAGGCTCCAGGTATTATGCTATTTCATTGTAAAGTTCCATAATAGCTTCTCTGTCCAAACAGAATCTCTGGATAACCTCACGATCAGAAAGGGCTTGAAAACCCATATGAGGAAAGAAAACTCTAGGCACTCTCATTCTTAGACCTCTCTGCCTTGGCAATCCAATATTTCCCGGTGCCTGTATAGCCCTTCTTCCTTGTAATTGAATCAATCTGAATAGAAACATATGTAAAAGTGTCTCCATCTTCATTCACTGATCCAAAAACCAATAATGAATAACAGTGAAAGTTGTAGCGGACTGATTACTTGTAACATTAATAGTTTCCGATAATAGCGAATTTACGTGCGATCGATCACGTAGTAAGTGAAAAAAGGGTTAGGAATGATTAGTTGCGTAAAAGTATGATCATTGATGAAAAATAGTGGTTTTTCAATTTGGTAAATAAGAGACATAGACCGTGAGCGAATTTTGACACGGAAATACAGGCGCAGGGTCACTTCGATGTTTAGTACATGGTGCCCACAGTGTTCAAATAATTACTATCTGGTGTGGTGTTGGTTTTATGTCTATACGTTGCCTTCTTTTTTATTTGTAACTTTAATATTTTCAAAGATTTGTTGCATATGGCTTATTTAAAATAAAATGACTGAAAACAGAAAACTATATCTGACTTCAAATTTGTCACATTCTTTTATATGTACAGTACAATTGCCTCTAATAATATTGATTGTTGCATTTGGGATACTTAGGGCAAAAATGTATGACCTTAGGGGTACTTGCTACAAAATGTTTGAGAAACACTGGTGTACGTCACCTTCTCCTACAACAGTTGGCAACTCATGGGCAGGGCCCTCTATTTATCTAGTCTATTCTTGCATGCTACTACTAAATATTGTACCTATGTTTATAGAGTTACAGAATCTGTTAGAGCTCTACAAATAAATGATAATAACAATAAAAATATGATTACACTTTAGTACCAGATGGTTGATATTTTGGACTTAATTTGAGTACAGAGTTTAATGCCTTAATTTGCATCACAAACACCCCGGATTTTCCTAGGTTTTATGAATTTAAGGAAGACATTTGCTTTATCAAAATTATTTTTAGCCCTAATATGTTATAAAAGTTTTAAAAGGTATTTATTTGTTTTATTCATTATGTTTATGTATTTTTGTGAAAACAAATAAAATAAATGGAAAAAGGTATAACCCCTCCCCCCAAAAAAAAAAACATACTTAAACAACTCAGATATTAAAACAAACACAATTAAGTTAAATTAAGGTTGTTTTTAATAATAGATACAACATTTTCTAATGGCTTTAGCCTATGAAGTTTGAAAGATATAAATGTGCAACTAAAATCCAACAGATTGTTTTCTGTCTTTCCTACGAAATGTCTTGTCTTCACAGTGATAGTGACTAGTTTTACTTAAAAACTGTGTCACAAAACAGTGCAGTCATTCATTACAGATCTGTCTTCCTCTACTGATCCATGTGGGTAATAAAGTTTAAATGGATTTTGTACCATATGCTGCCTGCCATATTTTCAACATATGTTTCCCCAATGAAATGGCTTTTGTAGTTATGATGTAACAATAAAGGGAAAATAACTGCTTAATTCAATACGAAGAAATATTTTAGTCTTGACTAAGTGAATACATTTACAAGAAAAGGAATGCTATGAAAAAAATACTTAAAAGAGTTTATTTTCCAAACATTTTGCTATGGGAAAAATTATTAAAAGAAGTCAAATACCATATTTTATATAGAGTTAAAATGAAAATGAAATGCTAGAAATAATTACAGAATTTCCCCAATTCTTGATGAATAAAAGCAACACAGGAAATTCTGTCTGATTTATACCCACTTTAAATTCTACCACCTATACTGAATAATTTCTGGCAAATTATAAAAAAATCAAAATAAAAAGTAAATCTACATTTCACGAATTAATTAACCATAATTTTGACGAGCTTCATGGAAAGCGTTTATGGCCAGATTACGAGTGGAGTACAAACGTTTGCGTGTAATCAATATTGGGTTTTTGTGTTCGTTTAAGCGCAGGATGAATTGTGCTTGTATTTAAAGTTGAAAGTAATCACAATTTACACTAGAATGATTACCACGATGGCAGAGCTGTGGTAACTGTTTCATGAAACTAAAAAGTGTCAAAAACACATAAAAAATACATTACAAAGTACACTTACACTCATAATAACAATATCTAATAAAAAATATTCCAAATAAAATATTGAACAAAAAAAGTTCTAAGGACTCAAAATTTTGAGATCTCAGGTTTTAGGAAAAAGAAGACATGCAAAGGACTTTAACATTGAGATACATACATATACATTTCTAGATATGTGTATTTTATATATATATATATATATATATATATATATATATATATATATATATATATATATATATATATATATATATATATATATATATATATAAAAATATATAAAAAGACAAAGTGAAGTGTTACAGAGGTCTGAATGCAGGGGGAGGAATGCATTCAGACCTCTGTAACACTTTGTCTTTTTAGCCTGTGTTTTAAGATATAATCTGTAAATTCCATCAAATTGGTCAGTATTGCTTCAGACTTGAAAAAGGAAGACACTCTTCCGAAAGCTTGTCATCTTATCATCTTAGAAATGTATAGTTAGTCCAATAAAAAGGTATCATTGCTCAATGCAATACTCTTGTTATTTTTATATCTAAATCTCAGGACTAACACGGCTACTCCAATCAATGTATATATATATATATATATATATATATATATATATATATATATATATATATATATATGTCTTTATATGTGTACAGATGTTTTTATGTTTTTATATGTGTATATATGTATTTACAGACATATATACACATCTAAACACATAAATACATATGTACACATATATAGACATATATAGAAGTGCATTAAATACCTTTGCAGTAAAGTAGAGGAAAACATGAAAAATCATATTTATGCAATATTCATTTTTAATAAAGATTTTAATTATGCATTTATTATAAATATTTCAAATTCCAAAATTCCAATGTTCTTTACATAAGGGAAAATGTTCTAAATATTTATATTTATATATATATATATATATATATATATATATATATATATATATGTACATATCTATACCTATATAATCATGTGTGTGTATATACTGTAGGTATATATTGAAAAAAAAAAATCATATATATATAGAAATATGTATTATGAATAAATACATCATATTCTGCTATGTGCAGAACATTGGAATGTGAAATATTCATATGTTCATGTTGGGTTAGTGAATATGAGAATATGCAATTGGGTGTGTGCTCGGGTAGGGTGTTTTTTTCAACTTTTTTCCCCATTGACTCCTATGGGGGAATAGGCTATCGTCTGTGCAATATTGTAAGTTCATTTTTTTGCATGCACCAGGTTACTTTCAACTTGTAATACCAGCGCAAACTGTCACACGCAAAAGTTTACCTCTAGCGCAATTAGCAATATAGTAAAAGCGTTAAATAGTGCTTCACTTGTAATCTATCCCTTAAAGGGCTGTTCTAATGATAAAATGACACTCAAATTCCACAAAAGGGTTAAACACATAGATTAACTACTTCCCACCTGACAAATGAGTGCATGCAATTTTATCACTATTATTGCCATTTTAAGTTACACTTTAGTCAAAAAAAAACTTTCATGAATCAGATAGAGCAGCAGTTTTAATGCACTTTCAAATTTACTTCCATTATCAAATTTTACACAGTCTCTGGGGAACAAGATCCTACTTAGCATGTGCACAAGCTCACAGGGTATAGGTCTACTAGTCTGTGATTGGCTGATGTCTTTCACATGATACAGGGGGCCGGAAAATGGGAAGAAAAATTAATTTGTCCAAAAATCTACTGTTTATTTGAAATTCAGAGGTGTTAAATCATTGTCTTTTTATTATGCACATATTAATAATGTAATTCTATTACATCAAGCGGTCTTTTAAAAATGACCATGCTCACAATAAGAAAAAAAGGAAAGAACAGGGACATTAAAGGGATACTAACCCCATTTTTTGTTTTCTTTCATGATTCAGACAGCGCATGCAATTATAAGAACCTTTCTAATTTACTCCTATTATCCAGTTTTCTTTGTTCTCTTGCTATATTTATTTAAAAAGCAAGAGTCTAAGCTTAATTGGAGGCTAAATGTACCCACCATTCAGCAAGCACTGTCCAGAGTTCTGAACCAAAAATTGGCCGACTCCTTAGCTTAGATTCCTGCTTTTTAAAAAAAAAAAAGATAGCAAAAGAAAGAAGAAACATTTATAATAGGAGAAAATTAGAAAGTTGCTTAAAATTGCATGCTCTATCTGAATCACGAAACAAAAGAAATTGGGTTTAGCATCCCTTTAAACTATTTATATAACACACTTAAATATCAAAATAAGAAGAATATTGCAGTATGCAGTGATACCTTTTTTATTGGACTAACATTACATAGTGAAGATAAACTTATGAGAGTGTGTCCTCTCTTCCTCAGGTCTCAAGCATTACTTGTCTTTTACTATGTAATGTTAGTCCAATAAAAAGGTATCATTTCATACTGTTATTTTGATCTTTGATTACTGAACTAATCTATATCATACACTTGAAAGAACATCATTTAAGCCACTTAAAAATGTTAAGATAGTATATATGATCATCTGTTGAACTGTGATGCTAGTTGTAAGAATAAAAATCATGTGCTTAAGTGTCTCCTGATTTCTTCCATACTTTCTGGTCATACCCCAAAATTTTGGTTCAGTTTTGGCTCACAAATTTGCAACATTCCCTGATCAATTTATATAACATGCAGATTTTCTTAATGTTTTTAAATCAAAGCTAACTCACTAGTTTTAAAAATAAACTAATATACCCTAGTCACAGGGAGGGGGCGCTAATGAAAAAACAAATTAACCATATATATAGGTGGCAATGTGAATCCTGATTCTTATATATGTATATATCACAATAGTAAAAGTATACAATATATATGTAAAGTTATCCTCAAAGTAACAATAATATGTTAATAGCAATGCAATACCAGATGTAAATGTAAGGTATATACATAAAATAACCTACAGAAGTTAATAATAATATGTTGCTATAAATAAGATATTTTCTTTAGCAATGAAGTGTATAGGAGAAAGTCCTCTTTAATTTCAAAAAATCTGTGCTGGCTGCCTCCTCCTCACCGACAGGTCCGGGTTTTGCTATGAAAGATAAGGAAGAACAGAGGGGTGCCTCATGTGTGGTATCGTCAGATGTATATAAATGCAAATCACAATCAAGCCAAATGGGTACTCACATACTCCAGAAGCCCACCTATGTGCTGGTAGGTACAGGCTGTAGATTTAAACAGGTGTGACAGCTCACCCACAATAGGAAACAGTTCCTTTATACTGCAATGCTGGGAAAAGTGGAACACAAAAACAAGCACTACATGTGCAGATCATCCAGGGTACAATTGCAATAACTCTACTAGATTCCAAAGTGGGTACTCACATTTCAGATGAGCACACCAATGTGCTAGTAGGAACAGGCTGGCAGATTATGGAGAGGTGTGTCAGCTCACCCCAGATAACCAATATAGGCTGTGTGTCAGGAATATACTGGTTGAAACAGATCGCCTCTTATATGTCAGTCAATGTGGAAGGTAGACATGTGCGTTTCGATTCGGAACGAATCGAAATTCGGACGAATTTCTTAAATTCGGAGATTCAGATCGATTTGAATTTCTGAATTACGGTAGTACCGAATCTATCGAATAAATTCGAATTAGTTCGGATGTATTCGTTACATTCGGATGGCCATGGATTACACTAGTATTGTACAGTATATTAGGTTATATCACTCTGCTATGGGTTACACCTAATATACAGTACATAATACTAGTCTAATACACAGCACATCCCACCTAACACATACCGAAAAATTCTGAAATTCCGAATTTCTGAATCGAACCAAACCGAATCCAGCCGAATTTATTCGAATCCGAATGAGTCAGAAACAAATCTGAAACAAATTCATTCAAATTTTTCCAAATTCGAATCGATCTGAACCGAAATTCGAAAACAACTGAACCGAACCAAAACAAATTTTTCGGCCATGCACAAGTCTAGTGGCAGCAGGTAAGATGTATCCACTCAGCAGGAATTTTTCCATAAAAAGTATATTTATTAAAAACTATTTTTATAAAACAACACAACAGTGTTAAAAAAGTGGATAAGGGGTATTGACAATATCCCCTCTAGAGATGCAACGCGTTTCTCGGTTTTAAAACCGTTTCCTTAGGCATATAATTCATCTTACTCCTGACTCTGTCTTAAATAACTACTATCTGGCTGACATTGACATCCCCTTAGGGAGGCGTGTTCCCTAATTGATTCAGAACACCTGTTGGCCCTCAAATGTATTAACCTAATTAACTAAACTTTGAATCGAATGTAAACATATCTTAAATCGTTTGTCTAACTATGTTTCTCACATTCTTGTTCATATAAGAACTTGTTTTGTTCCCTACTTTTTAGTATACAACATCTTTACTCATATTAAATTGTACAGTTTGTTTGATGAGCGGCAGTATGTACCTGTCCTCCATGTTAGATTATCCTATTTGTATGAGAAGGTAACAGCATAAACCTTTCTTCCATATGATACAGGTATTTTTGTGTGTATTTCTATCATGACTTTTATGTGTGAAGCTCATTCATTTTTTAACACGATATTTCTAGAGAAACACGTACCCATACTATTACCAACCTGACCCTTGTGGCTCCCAAAATTACAACACTGACCGTTAACTTGATGCACCAAGTGCGATGTCCCTCCATGTTATTATTCAGCTGCAGTGTGAATGTTGCGACGACATGGTATACTTCCGTGTTTTGATCCCAGCTGAGATCTGATTGGTCCATGTATGCTAGTGTTGAAGTGAGGCGTATGTATTTACAGACTAGCCTATCATGGTGTGGATGTGCATTCGTACTCACGCCCCCATCAATAGCTGATCGCTGTCATCAGTATCTTTGGGCAATTCCTTGTCACATTTGCCAGTTTATTCTATAGAATCTTCGTTTGTTTAGGAGCTAAACTTAAATTCCCTTTTCAGTTATTTGAATGGTGCATAGTTACTCTATACTAATTGAACCTAATGTGTAAATATATAGACCTTTAACCCCTTATGGATTACTAAATTCCGTGTGAGTGTGATACCTATTGTAATGTAAATGTTACAAAGTGTGCAGTTTCCACTAATATAGTGTGAAAACGGCGTGCAACTAATCTAAACATCACTAATATAACCATGAGTGTTGCAACCTCTAAATGTACATACAAATCTAAAACTACTTCTACAAATATATATATGTGCATCATTGCTTCTTATTAGAGACAATAAAATCATATTTAAACATTTGAATGTGGCGTAAAGACTATAATCACCTAAAGCATGCTTGCAATAATAATATTAAAAAATAGTGACGAATGCCAAAATGATCATGTGCAAAACACATAGGGGCATATCTATCAAGCTCCATATGGAGCTTGATGCCCCGTGTTTCTGGCAAGCCTTCAGGCTCACCAGAAACACCAGTTATAAAGCAGCGGTCTAAAGACCGCTGCTCCATAACCTGTCCGCCTACTCTGAGGAGGCGGACAGACATCGCCGCAATTCAACCCGATCGAATATGATCGGGTTGACTGACACCCCCCTGCTAGCGGAGGATTGGCCGCGAATCTGCATGGGGCGACGTTGCATCAGCAGTTCACAAGAGCTTCTGGTGCAATGCTGAATGCGGAGAGCGTATTGCTCTCTGCATTCAGCGCGGTCTGTCGGACATTATCCGCAATGTCGGATCATGTCCGACAGGCCCTTCATCAATAGGCCCCTTAGGGTCTTTGTATTATTAACCTAAACAGGTTTGCTTAGTGATGTCCTATGAAAAAATATATTCGGATAACAACCACAGTCCTTGTGTGTAATTTATTTAAAAAGGTCTGTTTTGTGCCATGTTATTTACTTGTAGTAGTACAGTCAAAACATATTCCTTGACCTCTTATTGGGTCCGGTGCGTGTAATAAAAACATTGAAATCTTTAATGGTTATATACCTTACTCCAAGGCTGCTCTCAGGTTGGTGTGTTCCGCGAAACTGTTATTTGGCATATTGTGATACCTTGTATCATTTGATTTCCTGCTGGCGTCTCTCAAGTTACTTTGTAACTGCTGCTCAGCTCTCTGGTTGTAGAGTAATACAGTTTCCTGGTCCGTCACCACCGCTGTCAATTCATGTGACTGTCAATAGCCAATTGGGGTATTTCTTTACTGAACAAGTATATCTCGAGCACGCAGGGCCGTGCACACACACCCGGACTTGTAAACTGAGTGGTGCCAACTCTAATTTGAATGGCTGACTTTTTTTACCTGACTTTAAACAGACTTTATATAATGAGATACAATGTTTAATACAATCTCTTATTTGCAATAAAATCCCTCAAATTTTACTTTCCCATTAAGAACATGTTTATTTACCTACCTTTCTCAAAATCTTTTACATATTTTTAATTTGGAAAAAAAGATTATGTCAATGTAACACCTCATGTATACTGACAAATTTGAAACAAACTTTGAAAGCTGTTGAAAAAGGTATACAAACTAAAATGCTTTTATACTTTTTTTTTATACTTTTATATTGTTTTATAAAAATTGCACATTCCTTTTATCTAAGTTTTATAGCCTGAACAAATGTTTCAAAGGCTAATGTATCTCATCTATGAATGAAGTCAGGGATATAATGTATCCAGCTCATTGCGTGATAAATAGCACCATTTTAGCTCAATGACTTTTTGGTGTAACAATAGAATACAAAGCATAATGCCCATATTAAATTAATTAAAGTTTCATCTAATTCCCTGTAGCCCATCTTATATCCTGTTGGTTCATTATTGTATCACCTTGAGTCGTTAGCTTGAAATAACAGGTCATTAGGCTATGCTAATGTTTCTTATTAAATAATGTTCTATAAAATTAATCAGTTGAAAGTGTGTTACTTAAAATTAATCGGTTGAATCTAAAGATCCAAATGGGTTTAATAGCTAAAATATTACAAACTAAATTTTAATGGGGGATCTAGTTAGAGGTCAAATAATATGCAAACACTAGAACTAGTATCATTGATTTCCTGCAATATGAAAACCACTTTATTTGCTCAGTTAAAGGGACATAAGTCAAATTTGAAATGCACTGTAGTAAGTTGTAATTTATCTAGAAGCATTTTTTTTGGAGTAAACTTTCTTTTCCAAAACATACCTCTGTAAAATGTGATTTGAAAACTTTGTATCACAGTTTTCTCTAGAAAGAGAATGCCACAGGATCAGTGGTGTCATATGATATCATTAGCACACAGCTCACAAATGAATATTGGATGGTCCTGCCCAGGGACTTAGTAACGTATGATAGGGGACCAGTTGGATCACATGATTTTCTGCACTACTGCTCATTACAGAGATGTTAAAGGGACAGTCAAGTAAAAAAAAAACTTTCATGATTCAAATAGGGCATGTAATTTAAAACAACTTACCAATTTACTTTTATCACCAATTTTGCTTTGTTCTCTTGGTATTCTTAGTTGAAAACTAAACCTAGGAGGTTCATATGCTAATTTCTTAGACCTTGAAGGCCGTCTCTAAGCTGAATGCATTTTGACCACTAGATGGCGTTAGTTCATGTGTTTCATATAGAAAATATTGAGCTCATGCACGTGAATTTACCGAGGAGTGAGCACTGATTGGCTAAAATGCAAGTCTGTCAAAATAACTGAAATAAGGGGGCAGTTTGCAGATGCTTAGATACAAGTTAATTACAGCGGTAAAACGTGTATTATTATAACTGTGTTGGTTATAAAAAACTGGGGAATGGGTAATTAAAGGGCCATAATACCCAAATGTTTAAACACTTGAAAGTGATGCAGTATAGCTGTAAAAAGCTGACTAGAAAATATCACCTGAACATCTCTATGTAAAAAAGAAAGATATTTTACCTCAAAAGTTCCTCAGTAGCCACATCGCATTGTAAAGGATTTCTAAGCAGCATTTTAGTGTGTCTGTCCTGGGACAGCTGAAAGGATGAGCCTCTCATATTATTTCACCAATCCGGTAAAGGAAGCTTACTATGAAATCTCATGAGAGTTAAGTCCAATCTCATGAGATCACAGTAAGAGTTCATGACCACTGCACTGCTGATGCTGATTGGCTGCTGTTCATTTCTTCATTTTTTATTTTTTTTTAACTGCAGCTGGGATCAGCTGAGTATAACTTTTTACACAGAACTTTCTCTGCTGAACTGAGGAGATTGTGAGGTAAAATATCTTCCTTTTTTACATAGAGATGCTCAGGTGATATTTTCCTGTCAGCTTTTTACAGTTATACTGCATCAATTTCAAGTGATTTAGCATATGAGTATTATGTCCATTTAAGGGATTATCTATCTTTTAAAACAACAAACATTCTGGTGTTGACTGTCCCTTTAAGCTCTAAAAATGTATATCATGCATATAAAAGTGCACTATTTTAACATATATGTGTTGAATAAAAAAAAGTATTTCAAAGATATTTATTTTGTTTTGGAGGCTTACCAAAAATGCTGGCTGGGGTACACCTTGACATTTTGCAACTAAAACTTTAATGTTTTAATGTCTAAAAACAATATATAAAATCAAAATAAATATGGTTTGTCACATCATCTCCAGGACTTAATTATTGGGGAAGGGGCACTTGTTTTGTGTATGAAACCATGACAAGAGGGGTGAATTGAGCATTCCGTTGGTGGGACCAAGAGGTCCTTGAGCAGGGCCGGGCTGACCTGAGGGAATCCTATACCAAGAGGTGGTGGAAAAAATGAGTTATGATCACAGTTGGGGGCACATGAGGAGCCAGACATTATGAGGGGGGGGGGGGGGCAGTGCAATTCCAGCAGTTTGTCAATGATCTTATATAGAAAATATAATATACAAGAAAATATAGGATGGTTCTTTCGGAGTTCCCCAAACCCTGCATTCTTTTTTTTACGTCAAACCACTTGGGGTGAGGTGGAATAGATGTCTAATTATAAAAATAGTAAAAAAATTATAATAATTAGTTAACAACACAGAAAACAGTAGGATTTAATCTGCAATACCAATATGAGAATGGGCTAGATTCATGGACACTCTGTAACAAACAGCAAATCCCTTTTGTGTCCGAGCACACGTCTTCTAAGTGTCAGGTGGGTTGCTGTTGTTTTAGAATGAAAATAAGCTGGAATTAATGGCTGAGAGGCCAAGCTCACAATAAGCCCTTACTAGAGCACTGGATGTAAACACAGTGTTCAAACACAGGCCAGAGGTAAGATAGCAATAAGACTAAACATAGCAGCTGAACTCTCGCAAGTACTTTAAACAGCTTGTACAAAATAAACAGCAATTAAGTGCAAGAAAGTAACTGTAAGGCTGTAAATTCAAATATCTAAGAAAGACATACCTTTGTAAAAGTTTAGTCTTGCTATCCAGATGACTATAAACTTGCATAAGTTACTTAAATGCAGATCTTCTGATAGCAGAGGAATCAAGGGTTAAAGGGACATAATACTCATACTGCATCAGTTTCAATTGATTTAGCATATAACTGTAAAAAGCTGACAGGAAAATATCACTGTAAGGTTTTTTTCCCTGCTTTGTTTTCCATGGGATACTGGCAGCCATTATACTCACCTTTCTTGCTGAATTTGGTTCAGAGTGTGTGATGCTGCTCATTTCCTGCACGCCCTCTTATGGCCAGACTGTTGTAAATCATCTGTGTGAGACAGGGTGCAGTCTCAGAATTGTGATGTCATCACTTATTATTTAAAGGGCCTCTGTTCAGTATGCTTTGCCCTTGCATTGTCTCAGACCTGTTTGTGAGTTCCTGTGTATTACCTGACTAGTCTGATGTCTCATCTGGTTCCTGATCCATGGCTTTTTTTCTGATTTTGCTGTTCTCCTTGTTCCTGATTTCGGCTCGTCTGACTACTCGCTTTGGCTCCTGACTCGGCTCGTCTTACTACCAGCTCTGGTTTTGACTCCTGGCTTGTTATTTGACTTGTGGACTTTTTATTATTGTTGTTATTAATAAAGGTGTGATTATTTTTGCACTTCTTGTCTCAGTCTGATTCCTAGCACCCTGACATTATGCAAGGGCTATGAATCCTGATGGTGCTAATAATCCACCTTTACCTACAATCATTTCCAGGATTGATGAACAGGATCACAGCTTGATTCAAGTTGCACTAGCCCTGCAAACCCTGCTGACTCGCACTGCACATTTGGACAAGAGTGTCCCACAAGTTATGGCTGCTCCTGTTTCCGCTGATGCACCTAGTTCTACCAGGAGCATGTCCGGTTCTGCACCTCTACCTCAGCGTTATGGAGGTGATCCTAATCAGTGCAGAGGGTGTTTGAACCAGGTGGGCATTTACTTTGAGATGTTACCTCAGGCGTTTCCCTCTGACAGAGCTAAGATGGGATTTCTCATCTCTTTACTCTCTGACATGGCCCTTGCCTGGGCTAATCCCTTGTGGGAAACTAATAAACCTGTGATTTTTATTTACCCTGAATTTGTAGCCCCCTTTTGAAGGGTATTTGATCTTCCAGCTCGCTCCTCCTCTGCTGCCAATCAACTCATGTCCATTCAGCAAGGTATGAGATCTTTTGCTCAGTATGCCATTCAGTTCCATACGCTTGCCGCAGAGGTTGTTTGGAACAATGAAGCCCTTGTTGCCGCCTTTTTTCATGGGCTTTCTGATGTGATTAAAGACGAAGTTGCTGCCAGAGAAAATCCAAAGGCTCTCGAGGCTTTGGTGTCTTTATTAATCCTAATTGACATCAGACTCAGAGAGAGGCCCTCTTTCAAGGAGCGCTTGAATAAGCCTCCTGTACCGTTGTCTCCTATGTTGTCATTCCCACCCATGCCTCCCTCTCATCCCATATCTCCTGGTCCAGAGTCACCACGTACTGCAGTGTCGATGCAGTTGGGATTTATGCATCTCTCTGTGGCGGAGAGGGCCTTTAGGAGGAGGGAGGGGTTCTGTCTCTATTGCAGGTTACAGGGCCACCTTTTAAAGTTTTGTCCTACAAAGCCGGTTAAACGTTCGCACCTCGGGGGCAGACCTTGGGTGGTTTATACTCATCCCCGGAACCGCTAAAGGAGAAACCTTTGGTCATGGTTGTCCTTTCCTGGGTGGACTCCTCCATAGTCACCCAGGCTCTTGTTGACACTGGTGCTGCGGGCTATTTCATTGACAGTGCTTTTGTATGACAGCACTCCATTCCTGTATTTCCTCAGTCTGTTCCGCTTGCTATTGAGGCCATTGATGGCAGGCCTCTTCAGCCTGCACTCGTTACTCACGAAACCACTCCGTTATCCATGGCTGTTGGGGCTCTCCATTTTGAAACCCTCCAGTTCCAGGTGATTAACGCTCCACATTTTCCGGTTGTTCTGGGATATCCCTGGCTCCAAAAGCACAATCTCAGTTTCGACTGGCGTAGGTCCGAAATTTTGTCATGGCCTCCGCAATGTATTTCCACTTGTCTTCGGAAACCAGTCAAAGTCCTGTGCATTTCTTCAGTATCTCAATTGCCTGAGTAGTACCAAGAGTTCCAAGACGTTTATGACAAGGTGCGTGCTGGTACGTTGCCTCCTCACTGGTCTTGCGATTGTGCCATAGACCTGCAACCCGGAGCAATTCCTGCTTGGGGCCGGGTATACCCTCTATCGGTTGCAGAGAATTGTACTATGGAGGAGTATGTTGCCGATGCTCTGTCACGGGGGATCAATCCTTCCCTCCTGCAGGGGCTGGCTTCTTCTTCGTGAAGAAAAAGGGTGGCGAGTTAAGACCATACATCGATTATAGGGGTCTTAATCGTCTTACCATATTCCGCTCATTACGGAACTCTTTGATCGCCTCAAGGGAGCTACAGTCTTTTCTAAACTTGATTTGAGAGGAGCATACAATCTCGTTAGGATTAAGGAGGGACACAAATGGAAATCAGCATTTAACACCAGGAGTGGGCATTATGAGTATCTTGTAATGCCCTTTGGCCTATGTAATGCTCCAGCTGTTTTTCAGGAATTTATTAATGATGTTCTACGAGATATGTTGCAACAGTGTGTTGTGGTGTACTTAGATGATATCCTCATACACTCACCCACTCTTGAAGCTCATCATTCGGATGTTACACAGGTACTTCAGAGACTACGTGAGAACGGCCTGTTTTGTAAACTCGAGAAATGTGAGTTCCATCAGACTCAAGTAACCTTTCTAGGTTGTGTAATCTCTGTTGCAGGGTTCTCCATGGATCCTGAGGAGTCTGCAGTCCTGCAGTGGCCTCACCCAGTTGGTCTTCGCTCTATTCAAAGTTTTTTGGGCTTTGCCAATTACTATAGGAAGTTTATTAAAAACCTTTCTTCCGTGGTTAAACCTATAACTGACATGACCCGTAAGGAGAATGATCCACTCCATTGGTCACCTACTGTCAATAAGGCTTTTGAGAGTCTTAAGACTGCCTTTGCTGCTGCTCCTGTTCTGGCTCATCCTAACCCTGTCCTGCATTTGTTTCTTGAGGTTGATGCACCTGAGACTGGAGTTGGTGCCCTCTTGTCTCAACGTCCTACGCCTGACGGTTCCTTTCAACTGTGCAGTTTGCTCCAGCTATTTTTCAGGAATTTATTAATGATGTTCTACGAGATATGTTGCAACAATTTGTTGTGGTGTACTTAGATGATATCCTCAAACACTCACCCACTCTTGAAGCTCATCATTCTGATGTTACACGGGTACTTCAGAGACTACATGAGAATGGCCTGTTTTGTAAATTTAGAGAAATGTGAGTTCCATCAGACTCAAGTAACCTTTCTAGGTTGTGTAATCTCCATTGCAGGGTTCTCCATGGATCCTGAGGAGTCTGCAGTCCTGCAGTGGCCTCACCCAGTTGGTCTTCGCTCTATTCAAAGTTTTTTGGGCTTTGCCAATTACTATAGGAAGTTTATTAAAAACCTTTCTTCCGTGGTTAAACCTATAACTGACATGACCCGTAAGGAGAATGATCCACTCCATTGGTCACCTACTGTCAATAAGGCTTTTGAGAGTCTTAAGACTGCCTTTGCTGCTGCTCCTGTTCTGGCTCATCCTAACCCTGTCCTGCATTTTGTTCTAGAGGTCGATGCACCTGAGACTGGAGTTGGTGCCCTCTTGTCTCAACGTCCTACGCCTGACGGTTCCTTTCAACTGTGCAGTTTGCTCCAGCTGTTTTTCAGGAATTTATTAATGATGTTCTACGAGATATGTTGCAACAATTTGTTGTGGTGTACTTAGATGATATCCTCATACACTCACCCACTCTTGAAGCTCATCATTCTGATGTTACACGGGTACTTCAGAGACTACGTGAAAATGGCCTGTTTTGTAAACTCGAGAAATGTGAGTTCCATCAGACTCAAGTAACCTTTTTAGGCTATGTAATCTCCATTGCAGGGTTCTCCATGGATGCTGACGAGTTATCTGCAGTCCTGCTGTCGCCTCCCCCAGTTGGTCTTCACTCTATTCAATGTTTTTTGGGCTTTGCCAATTACTATAGGAAGTTAATTAAAAACTTTTCTTCCTTGGTCAAACCTATCACTGACATGACCCGTAAGGAGAATGATCCACTCCATTGGTCACCTACTGTCAATAAGGCTTTTGAGAGTCTTAAGACTGCCTTTGCTGCTGCTCCTGTTCTGGCTTTTCCTAACCCTGTCCTGCCTTTTGTTCTTGAGGTCGATGCACCTGAGACTGGAGTAGGTACCCTCTTGTCTCAACGTCCTGCGTCTGACGGTTCCTTGCAACTGTGCAGTTTCTTCTCTAAGAAATTGTCTCCAGCATAGTGCAATTATGAAATTGGCAACAGGGAATTACTGGCCATAATTTTGGCACTTTAGAAATGGAGGCACCTTCTAGAGGGTACTAGCGTACCAGTGCTCATTCTTACTGACCCCAAGAATTTGACTTATGTATCCAAAGCAAAACTTTTGTTGCCCCGACAGGCCAGATGGGTGCTATTTTTGTCTCGGTTTAATTATGTGATCTTCTACCTGCCAGGTAGTAAGAATGTTAGGGCTGATGCCCTCTCTAGTCAATTTTCGTCTCTGTCCAAGGAGGAGTCTGTACCTATTCCAGTTATACCTCCTGACCATATTTTGGCCACCATACATACTAATTTGACTTCTCCCTTAGGGGAGGAGATCCTGGCTTCACAAACCAGTGCACCTCCTGAGAAACCTAGTGGTAAGTGCTTTGTACCTGAGAACCTTTGAACTAAACTATTGCACACTTACCACTATCCTAAAGCTGCAGGTCACCCAGGCAAGAACCAAATGATTTGGTCTGTCACTCGACAATTCTGGTGGCCAGGTCTTCATTCTGATGTTGCTGCGTATGTTGCCTCTTGCTCAGTCTGTACACAGAATAAAACTCTTCGACGTCTACCTGTGGGTCTTCTTCAACCTATTGCTAATGGTCAGCGTCCTTGGACACATCTTTCCATGGACTTCAATGTTGAGATCCCTGTTTCCAATGGCAATACTGTTATCCTAATGGCGGTGGAGCGTTATTCTAAAATGTCACATTGCATTCCCTTGAAGAAGTTGCCTACTGCTCAGGAGCTTGCTTTAATTTTTGCCTGGGAGGTCTTCCGTTTACATGGGTTACAAAAGGAGATAGTATCGGACCGGGGTAGCCAGTTTGTCTCCAGATTTTGGCGTTCCTTTTGTGCTCAAATGGGGATCTAGCTTTCCTTCTCCTGGGCATATTACCCTCAATTAAACGGGGCTGCGGAATGGTCTAATCAAGCTCTGGAACAGTTCCTCCATTGCTATGTCTCAGATCACCGCAATAATTGGTCTAAACTGTTACCTTGGGCAGAGTTCACTCGTAATAGTGCTATTAATATTTCCTCCCAGTTATCCCCATTCATGGCGAATTATGGGTTTCAACCATCCTTGTTGCCCGATTCATTCATGTCTCAGGGAATTCCGTCTTTGGAGGGGCATCTCCAGCAACTTTGTTCCATGTGGGTGCAGATTCAGGATTGTCTTCATTGTTCTATGCAGCGCCAAAAGTTCCAGGCTGATCGTAGGCGTCTGCCCATGCATTCCTACCAGGTTGGTGAGAGGGTTTGGCTGTCCTCCCTCCCGTGTGCCTTCCAATAAACTGTCTCCCCGTTATATTGGTCCTTTAGGATATATTGACGGGTCAATCCTGTGGCCTATGCTCTTGACCTTCCTCCTGCAATGCGCATCTGCAATGTTTTTCATGTCTCCCTCTTGAAACCAATTATTAAATTGGCGACAGGGAATTACTGGCCATAATTTTGGCACTTTAGAAATGGAGGAACCTTCTAGAGGGTACTAGCGTACCAGTGCTCATTCTTACTGACCACAAGAATTTGACTTATCTATCCGAAGCAAAACTTTTGTCGCCCCGACAGGCCAGATGGGTGCTATTTTTGCCTTGGTTTAATTATGTGATCTTCTACCTGCCTGGTAGTAAGAATGTTAGGGCTGATGCCCTCTCTAGTCAATTTTTGTCTCTGTCCAAGGAGGAGTCTGTACCTATTCCAGTTATACCTCCTGACCATATTTTTGCCACTATACATACTAATTTGACTTCTCACTTAGGGGAGGAGATCCTGGCTGCACAAACCAATGCACCTCCTGAGAAACCTAGTGGTAAGTGCTTTGTACCTGAGAACCTTTGAACTAAACTATTGCACACTTACCACTATCCTAAAGCCGCAGGTCACCCAGGCAAGAACCAAATGATTTGGTCTGTCACTCGACAATTCTGGTGGCCAGGTCTTCATTCTGATGTTGCTGCATATGTTGCCTCTTGCTCAGTCTGTGCACAGAATAAGACTCCTCTACGTCTACCTGTGGGTCTTCTTCAACCTATTGCTAATGGTCAGCGTACTTGGACACATCTTTCCATGGACTTCTTTGTTGAGATCCCTGTTTCCAATGGCAATACTGTTATCCTAATAGCGGTGGAACTTTATTCTAAAATGTCACATTGCATTCCCTTGAAGAAGTTGCCTACTGCTCAGGAGCTTGCTTTAATTTTTGCTTGGGAGGTCTTCCGTTTACATGGGTTACCCAAGGAGATAGTCTCAGACCGGGGTAGCCAGTTTGTCTCCAGATTTTGGCGTTCCTTTTGTGCTCAAATGGGGATCTAGATTTCCTTCTCCTGGGCATATTACCCTCAATTCAACCGGGCTGCGGAACGGTCTAATCAAGCTCTGGAACAGTTCCTCCATTGCTATGTCTCAGATCACCACAATAATTGGTCTAAACTGTTACCTTGGGCAGAGTTCACTTGTAATAGTGCTATTAATATTTCCTCCCAGTTATCCCTATTCATGGTGAATTATGGGTTTCAACCATCCTTGTTGCCCAATTCATTCATGTCTCAAGGAATTCCGTCTTTGGAGGAGAAACTCCAGCAACTTTGTTCCATGTGGGTGCAGATTCAGGATTGTCTTCATTGTTCTATGCAGCGCCAAAAGTTCCAGGCTGATCGTAGGCGTCTGCCCATGCATTCCTACCAGGTTGGTGAGAGGGTTTGGCTGTCCTCCCTCCCGTGTGCCTTCCAATAAACTGGCTCCCAGTTATATTGGTCCTTTAGGATATATTGATGGGTCAATCCTGTGGCCTACGCTCTTGACCTTCCTCCTGCAATGCGCATCTCCAATGTTTTTCATGTCTCCCTCTTGAAACCATTGGTTTATAATCGGTTTACCACTGTGTTGCCTCGTCCCCGTCCTATCTTTGTTGACAACCATGAAGAATATGAGGTCAGAAGCATTATTGACTCTCGTATGTCCAGGGGTCGCGTACAGTATTTGGTTTACTGGAGGGGGTTATGGTCCAGAGGAGCATTCATGGGTATCCCTCTTCTGATATTCATGCTCCCGCCCTCCTCCTTGCCTTCCATACCCATTTCCCCAATAAGCCTTTTGTCCTCCCGCGGGGGAGGGGTCGTTGAGGGGAGGGTACTGTCAGGGGTTTTTCCTTGCTTTGTTTGCCATGTGCTGCTGCCAGCCATTTTACTCACCTTTCTTGCTGAATCTGGTTCAGAGTGTGTGATGCTGCTTATTTCCTGCATGCCCTCTTATGGCCAGACTGTTGTACATCATCCGTGTGAAACAGGTTGCAGTCTCAGAGTTGTGATGTTATCACTTATTATTTAAAGGGCCTCTGTTTAGTATGCTTTGCCCTTGCGTTGTCTCAGACCTGTTTGTGAGAGTTCCTGTGTATTACCTGACTAGTCTGACGTCTCTTCTGGTTTCTATTCCCTGGCTTGTTCCTGACTTTGCTGTTCTCCTTGTTCCTGATTCCGGCTCGTCTGACTACTCACTTTGGCTCCTGACTCGGCTCGTCTGACTACCAGCTCTGGTTTTGACTCCTGGCTTGTTATTTGACTTGTGGACTTTTTTATTATTTTTGGTATTGATAAAGGTGTGATTATTTTGCACTTCTTGTCTCAGTCTGATTCCTGGCACCCTGACAATCACCTGAGCATCTTTATGTTAAAAAAAATAGCTCACCAGAGTAAGCCCTGTGTAAAAACTAATACTTCAGCTGGTGTCCAGCTGAAGGAAAAAAAATGAAGAAATGAACTGCAGCCAATCAGCATCAACAGTGCTGATGTCATGACACTTTGATCTCATGAGATTTGACTTAACTCTCATGAGATTTCATAGTAAACTTCCTTAAACTGAATAGGTAAATAGCATGAGTGTGCATGAGGCTCACTCCCTTGCCTGTCCCGGGACAGACATACTGATTTACTGCTTAAAGTCCTTTGAAATGGGGTGTGAATACTTAGGACATTTTGAGGTAAAATATCTTTCTTTTTTACATAGAGATGTTAAGGTGATATTTTCTAGTGAGCTTTTTACAGCTATGCTGCATCACTTTCAAGTGTTTCAACATTTGGGTATTATGGCCTTTTAAGGTAACTTATGTCAGACAGTCCGGGTCAAGGCCTCACAGGGAAAAGCAGCACAAAATCATTAAACAAAGGCAGAGTCCACAAACAAGCTAAAGTCATAAACAAAGACAGTATAAACAAAGAGTTAAAAAGTGTAGTCAAGGGAAACAAAAGTCAAACCAGTATGTCCAAATAGTAATTACCAGAGTAAAATGAATTAACTTAATATGCAAGCAACCTCATGTTACAAAAAGAGCTAATTTAGACTACTGCAATTAAGGCCTAATTGAGCTTCTTGTCCTCCATAAAGGTATAGTACACTTAACTGAAGCAGGGACAGAAATCACTCTTTTAGGCAAACACCTATCATGACACACTCATTAAGCTGCCGAGACAAGATTATGTTCAGTATTCAGCGAGGCGCATCTCACCTTTTTTTTAAGCCAATCGTCAGTGAGCTTTCCTGTCTCTCTACACATTGGATCCCTGTAATTGTTTTTTACTGTATATACCACCTATGTTCATAGCGCTGTTGGCGCTCTACAAATACCTGATAATAATAATTAACATAAACAGTAGTGTAAATGGGGTCTTTCTATCAAGCCATCAAATTTGTTGCATTCAACGGCACCAATACGCTCGCCTAACATCGCGGCTGTGGACCTGAATACAATCTCCATATTTAAAAAAAAAGCCGTGCACCAAGTACGGGGCGATGAGCAGGGGACTGTTGTTAACTAGCAGTCCACGATCTCGCTGCTATTTGTCTTTTTACCAACTTTATTTATACCCTGTCACTAAACGCTGCCACTATACTAAAATGTTTAACCCCTATCCCGCCGCTCCCGTACCCCACCGCAACTAAATAAAAATATTAACCCCTATTCCACCGCTCCTGGACCCAACCCCTGGCCTCCCACATCACTACCACTAACTAAACATATTAACCCCTAAACCGCCAGCCCCCCACACCGCCATAAACTAAATTAAGCTATTAACCCCTAAACCTAGCAACCCGCTAACTTTACATTAAAATTACAAAATCCCTGTCTTATAATAAATTAAAACTTACCTGTAGAATTAAATTAAACTATATTAAACTATTAATAAACCGACCCTAACTATTATACTACAATAAAATTAAACTACCAATTAAATTAACTATATTACATATTATAAAACCCTAACCCTACTCAAATTATTTAAATCTACAATTAAAAATGACTAAATTACAAACAAAAATAAACGCTAAGTTACAAAAAATAAAAAACACTAAGTTACAAACAAAACAAACCACAGTAGCAAAAATAAAAAAAGAATGACACCTAATATAATAGCCCTACCAAAATAAAAAAAAACCTAGCACACAATAAACTACCAATGGCCCTTAAAAGGGCCTTTTGCGGTGCATTGCCCCAAAGAAATCAGCTCTTTTACCTGTAAAAAAAATACAAACACCCCCCCAACAGTAAGACCCACCACTCACACAACCAACCCCCCCAAATAAAAACCCTATCTAAAAAACCTAAGCTCCCCATTGCCCTGAAAAGGACATTTGTATGGGCATTGCCCTTAAAAGGGCATTTAGCTATTGTACCTGCCCAGACCCTACTCTAAAAATAAAACCCACCTGAAAAACCCTTAAATAAACCTAACACTAACCCCCGACGATCCACTTACAGTTTTTGAAGTTCCATTTGAAGGATCCATCCAGTCGGCAAGAAGTCTTCATCCAGGCGGCAAAAAGTCTTCATCCAGGCGGCCTCTTCCATCTTCATGCAGCTGACAAAGTCTTCATCCATGCGGCCTCTTCTATCTTCAACCAATCAGCGTGCAGCGGGTCCATCCTGAAGACATCCAGCGCAGAGCGGGTCCTTCCTGAAGACATCTGACGAGGAGCTCCTCTTCAATGCGGTCTCTGCCGTAAACTGGATCTTGAATGCAAGTGATATCATCCAATATGGTGTCCCTTGCATTCCTATTGACTGAAAGGTTCCAATCAGCCAATAGGATTAGAGCCGCTAAAATCCTATTGGCTTTTCCAATCAGCCAATAGAATTTGAGCAGCTCTCATCCTATTGGCTGTTCCAATCAGCCAATAGGATGAAAGCTCTATCCTTTAGAGTAGGGTCTGGGCAGGTAAAATAGCTAAATGCCCTTTTAAGGGCAATGCCCATACAAATGCCCTTTTCAGGGCAAGGGGGAGCTTAGGTTTTTTAGATAGGGTTTTTATTTGGGGGGGTTGGTTGTGTGTGTGGTGGGTTTTTTTTTGTTGGGGGGATGTTTGTATATTTTTTTACAGGAAAAAGAGCTGATTTCTTTGGGGCAATGCCCCGCAAAAAGCCCTTTTAAGGGCCATTGGTAGTATAGTGTAGGCTAGGTTTTTTTATTTTGGGTGGGCTTTTTTATTTTGATAGGGCTATTAGATTAGGTGTAATTCTTTTTTATTTTTGATACTGTGTTTTTTTTGTAAGTGTTTTTTATTTTTTGTAACTTAGCGTTTATTTTTTTTGTAATTTAGCAATTTTTAATTGTAGATTTAAATAATTTGAGTAGGGTTAGGGTTTTTTAATATGTAATATAGATAATTTAATTGGTAGTTTAATGTAATTTTAGTATAATAGTTAGGGTAGGTTAATTAATAGTTTAATATAGTTTAATTTAATTCTACAGGTAAGTTTAGGATAGGGATGTTGTAAATTAATGTAAAGTTAGCGGGTTGTTAGGTTTAGGTGTCACTAGCTTAATTTAGTTTATGGCGATGTGGGGGGCTGGCGGTTTATGGGTTAATAGGTTTAGTTAGTGGTAGTGATGTGGGAGGCCAGGGGTTTAGGGGTTACTACATTTATTTAGTTGCGGTAGGGTCCGGGAGCGGCAGGATAGGGGTTAATACATTTTATTTAGTTGTGGTGGGGTCCGGGAGTGGCGGGATAGGGGTTAATACTTTTATTTAGTTGTGGTGGGGTCCGGGAGCAGTGGGATAGGGGTTAATACATTTTATTTAGGTGTTGGCGATGTAGGGGGCGGCAGATTAGGGGTGTTTAGACTCGGGGCTTATGTTAGGGTGTTAGGTGTAAACGTTACTGGTCTACCATAGAAATCAATGTGATATCTGGCAGCATCAAACATAAGCTTTCGCTGCTTTCAGACTCCCATTGATTCCTATGGCATCCACGGCCTCCAGGGTGGCGGACTGAAATCCAGGTATGCTGGCCCGGAATAGCTGCGAATGTATCTGTTAACTATTTGATAACTTTTTAAAAAGTGTCAAATAGTCCTGAATTTGTATTCGGAACATCTGTAATGTTGTAAGCATCGATCTGCGTCGGATTGAGACCGGCGGACCGTATGTTTTGTCACAGATTTCAACATTTTCCGGTCTGTAGTGTTTGATAACTAGGTCTGATCAAGCTCGCCACAATTACGCTGCGGAATTCCAGCGTATTTGCGGTTGACATGATATTTCAAATGGCAAACGTGAATCGCAAGAAATGTGGAAAAACAATAAAAACAACCAAACACTTTGAAAATACATTTGCAAAATGGAATGTCTAAAGGCGTGGCATTGTTAAATATTGGCATGTCTGTTTAATTATGTTAAAGTAGTCTCGCTGGATAGAACAGTATGGTATTAGCATTCTCGCAGACACGAAAAAGGGTTAAAGAGGAGCATGGTCCGGATTTTTTTCGCTTAAAATGCAATTTAGCATGCAAGATTTAAAAAAGATTTGATGGGCTGTATGAAGTATTGTGCCTTCCAGTCATCGTCATTAAATTAAAGCTCACAAGGATGTTTCTCTTTTTATTGTACTGAATTTCTTTCAAGTTTTGTAGATGTGCAAGTGGGCTGTTTTATAGAAACTTTTTGGTTTGTATTTGTTTGTTTAGTTATGGCTTTAAAATGGGATGTTATGATGCCTGTATCCTTCACAGATGAAGTGGTTCCGTGCAGCGGGAAGTTAACCGTTGCAACATAGCAGCGCCTTCATTTATTTCAGTGGAGTTGATCTTATCAGTTGCTGCTCATATGGTAGAAATTTCTTTCAATCTCACTATTTTTCTGTTGAGAATTTTTTTCAGTGAACGGGTTTTATGAAATCAAGGACAATGTGACTTTTTAAAAAAAAACTAGAGGCCATTACATGAAATAAGGAGAAATAACTGTCCCAATAGTATTTAGGGGACATTCTAGTGTAAAAATAAAATGCTTTTTAAATTCCACTCTTGTATTGCATGTTTAACCCAACAATTAAGGCTGTGCTCATGTGCAATTCCAACCAATCAAGAACAGGCATATATGCATATGCTTCAATCAATAAGTGTTTCCTCCTCTGCACTAGAATTGGGACTGTTCTGAGTGTGCATCTTTGACTATGTGTTTAACCTTTTTGCTGTGGTAAGACACATAGTAAAAGAAGGGATGCAATAAAGCATTTTGTTTTTTTACACTAGATTGTCTCTTTATAAATATAATATTTCCTGACTGCCTTAAGGAATGATCTTCGCCTCAAACAAAGAGGTGGCTTACTGAGATAGACAAGATGGATGGGAAAAAATGAGTAATGTTGTGAATGCTGGTTGAGTAATCTTTAGTGAGGCAGCCATTGCGCCAATGGACACAAATAAAAACCTTTACAGAAACTGATCCATCTAATACTTCCAAAACTAGGTAGAAATAATTAGAATACAGGATGTAATAATCCTATCTTCAATGAGGAGCAGGAGAAAGGTACAATGCAAAATACTTCTGCATACAAATAATATCCCTTTTTACAGGGTATCAGTTGCAGCTAGGGCTACCATATGTCCCTTATTAAACGGACAGTCCAGTATTTTAGCAAGCTGTCCAGTAAAATCTTAACAAATAAGACCCTATGGGGCCTATCTATCAAGCTCCGAATGGAGCTTGGGGCCCCCGTGTTTCTGGCGAGCATGCAGGCTCGCCAGAAACACCAGTTATGAAGCAGCGGTCTAAAAACCCTGGCTCCATAACCTGTCCGCCTGCTCTGAGTAGGCGGACAGACATCGCTGCAATTCAACCCGATCGAGTACGATCGGGTTGATTGACACCCCCCTGCTGGCAGCCGATTGGCCGCGATTCTGCAGGGGGCGGCATTGCACCAGCAGCTCTTGTGAGCTGCTGGTGCAATGCTAAATACGGAGAGCGTATTGCTCTCCGTATTCAGCGAGGTCTGGCGGACCTGATCTGCACTGTCGGATCAGGTCCGCCAGACTTTAATAAATAGAGGCCTGAGTGTCTAAATGCATTACAGATATGGAGCAGAATCAAGTGATGGGGCAGTCAAAGTAGTCAAATCCCTTTTATTTACATATGTTACTGGCAGCCAAAGAGGTGAAATGCATACCTCCAAACTGTCCCGATTTTCGTGGGACAGCCCCAATTTTAGGGTTCTGTCCCGCTGTCCCGGGTTGCTATCCATCTGTCCCACATTGCCCCATGTATTTAAAAAAAAAAAAAATTCTATTGGGCCCATATTCAGAAGCAGCTGGATTTTCTCTCACAGGGTTATATACCTGTTAGATTCCTTGTGGAAAATGAATGGTGTGTGGGTTAAGTAGGAATAAGAAGGCTGTATACCCTCTGACCTCAGGTAATGGTGACCTCTAACCCCTGGTAGTGATGACGTCTAACCCCTGGTGAAAATGCTAGCATGCCTTCAGTTTTACACGAAAAGCAGTGCAACACCAGGGTAACGAACAGTGGCAGCCTCAGACTGCCAGCTAATGTGCTTGCCAACCCCAGGACCTCATACAATGAGTTATAGATACCCATATATGATGTAGTGTGTGTGTCTATCTGTATCTATAAGTGTGTGTGTGTGTATCTGCATGTATAAGTGTAAGCTATGTAGTGTGTGTATCTGCATGTATAAGTGTATGCTATGTAGTGTGTGTGTGTATCTGTATGTGTATGTGTATGCTATGTAGTGTGTGTGTGTATCTGTATGTATAAGTATGTATCTGCATGTATAAGTGTATGCTGTGTAGTGTGTGTGTGTATCTGTATGTGTAAGTGTGTGTGTATCTGCATGTATAGGTGTATGCTGTGTAGTGTGTATCTGTATGCATAAGTGTAAGCTATGTAGTGTGTGTGTATCTGCCTGTATAAGTCTATGCTATGTAGTGTGTTACTGTGCATTTTTGCTAACTTTAAAGGCCAGAATCTAGAATATTAATGAGGAAAGCAGAGAGCAGTTTTAAAGAATCTATTATTAAATGTCCAATTAAGATAAAAATATTTAGCACTGTCTCTGCAAAGGTTAATTAAATACAGAGCTCACATAGCTATACCAGTGGTATGAGCTTGTGTTTGATATGACTTTATTTAGAATTTTATTTATATTACTTTGGTCTTATGATTTTTAAGCCCCGTCCCTGCTCCTGCAACCACATTTCAAATTTTTGCCGCGGGGGTGTCTTTCTTTTGAATTTTGAAATGTTGGGAGGTATGCAAATGTATTATTTTTTTGTTATTGGCAGCCAAAGAGGACAAATGTATTATTTTTTGTTCCTGGCAGCCAAAGAGGTCAAATGTATTTTTTTTTTTGTTACTGGCAGCCAAAGGGTAAATTTGCTGCTCAGTTTGGAAAACTATACATAAGAGTGGCTAATGTGTAGCTTTTAGGGGGCATTGAGTGACCCCAGCTATCATTGGGCCCAGTCACCAACTTATTGTCTGGTATTTTTGTGGAGGTTATCTGTCAGCTCTAGTTGCAGCAAAACAGGTTTTACTTAAAACTTGTGATTATATAATATGTAAACTCTAACAAAAACCTAAGCTACCCATTGCCCTGAAAAGGGCATTTAGCTCTTTTGCATTTCCCTGAAAAGGGAATTTAGCTCTTTTACAAAAAGCCCAAACCCTAAACTAAACCCCCACCCGAAGATCCACTCACAGTTGCTGAAGTTCCGCTTGAAGGATCTTCATCCCGGCGGCTCCATCTTCATCCCGGCGGCTCCATCTTCATCCAGGTAGCATCTTCTATCTTCATCTCGGCGGCGTCTTCTATCTTCATCCCGGCGGTGCGGGTCCATCCTGAAGACATCCGGCATGGAGCATCTTCTTCATACGGTCGCCGCCATATACTGAATCTTCACTGCAAGGGACGCGATTCAAAATGGTGTCCCTTGCATTCCTATTGGCTGATTTGATTTTGCAAATTTAAATCAGCCAATCGGATGAGAGCTACTGAAATGCAATGGACGCCATTCTGAATTGCATCCCTTGCATTGAAGATTCAGTATACTGCAGAGATCGGGTTTTTTGTCTTCAGGATGGACCCGCTCCGCTCCACCGGGATAAAGATAGAAGACGCAGCCAGGATGAAGATAGAAGGTGCTATCTGGATGAATATGGAGCCGCCTGCCATCTGGATGAAGATGAATCCGCCGGGATGAAGATGGAGCCACCGGGATGAAGATCCTTCAAGTGGGACTTTAGCAACTGTGAGTGGATCTTCGGGGGTTAGTGTTAGGATTTTTTAAACATTTTTGTGTGGGTCTTTTTTTTAGTTTAGGGTTTGGGCTTTTCATAAAAGAGCTAAGTGCCCTTTTAAGGGCAATGCCATACAAATGCCCTTTTCAGGGCAATGGGTAGCTTAGCTTTTTTAGATAAATTCTTTTTGTATTTTGTGGTTTGGGGCGGAGGGGGTTTGTAATGTTAGTGAGTATTTGTAATTTTTTTTCTGGTAAAAGAGCTGTTTAACTTAGAGCAATGCCCTACAAAAGGCCCTTTTAAGGGCTATTGGTAGTTTATTCTAGATTAGGTTTTTTATTTTGGGGTGATTTTTTTTTTAAATAGGTATTAGAATAGGAATAATTTTTATTATTTTTGATCATTTGTTTGTTATTTTGTGTAAAGTTTTTTTTGTTTTGGGTGGGTTTTTATTTTTAGATTAGTGCTTGGGCATTTTCATAAAATAACTGAATGCCCTTTTAAAGGCAGGAAAAATAGCTAAATGCCCTTTTAAGGGCAATGAGCATACAAATGCCCTTTTCAGGGCAATGGGTAGATAATGTTTTACTTTATTTTTATTTTGTGGGTTTGGGGGGTGGGGGTTTGTATACTGTTATGGGGTGTTTGTTTTCTTTTGTAGCAAAAGAGCTGTTAACTTTAGGGCAATGCCCTACAAAAGGTCATTTAAGGGCCCTTGGTAGTTTATTCTAGATTAGTCTTTTTTATTTTGGGGTGTTTTTTTTTAAAGGGTATTAGAATAGAAATATTTTTTATTGTTTTAGATAATTTTTTTTGTTATTTTTTGTAATGGTAGTTTTTTATTTTAAGTAATTTTAGTGTTTTTAATTTTTTGTAATGTTATGTTTTAGTGTAAGGCAGCTTAAGTTTTATTTCACTGGTAAATTTGTATTTATTTTAACTAGGTAGTTAGTAAATAGTTAATAACTATTTACTAACTTGTCTACCTTGTTAAAATAAATACAAACTTACCTGTGAAATAAAAATAAAACCTAAGCTAGCTACAATATAACTATTAGTATGTATTTAGTTTTAAATAGGTATTATTTAGTTAATAATGGTAAGTTTAATTTAGCTCTATTTTAATTATGTTAAAGTTAGGGGGTGCTAGGTTTAGGGTTAGATTTAGGGTTACGGCTAGGGTTAGGATTACGTTAGGGTTAGGTTTAGGGGTCAATATAGTTTAATTTAGGTTGTTGCAATGTGGGGGGCTGGCAGTTTAGGGGTTAATAGGTTTATTTAGTTGTAGTGATGTGGGAGGCCAGAGGTTTAGGGGTTAATAACTTTATTTAGTGGCGGTGATGTCCGGAAGCGGCGGAATAGGGGTTAATAGATTTATTATAGAGTGGTCGATGTTGGGGTGCACGGGAAAAGGGTTTAATAACTTTAGTATAGTGGCAGCGATATTGGGAGCAGCAGATTAAGGGTTAATAGCTTTATTTAGGTGGCAGCGATATCAGGAGCAGCAGATTAGGGGTTAATAACATTATGTAGGTACCGGCGATGTCGGGGATGGCAGATTAGGGGTGTTCAGACTTGGGGTTTATGTTAGGGTGTTAAGTTTAAACATTATGTTTTTTTCCCCATAGACATAAATGGGGCTGCGTTACAAAGCTTTTCTTTCTGTGATCGCAGGTGTTAGGCTTTTTTCTGACTTGCTCTCCCCATTAATGTCTATGGGGAAAGAGTGCACGAGCACGTCAAAACAGCGATTGGATTGTATGCGGTATGGAGCTCAATGCAGCCATATCGCACGCACAAACGGACTGTTTGAATACTTGTAATGTATGCGCTATAGAGGGTTGAATAATGCAACTTTTGCTGCGTTCGTTAATTTCCCTATAGCGTGCATAACTCGAAATCTAGGTGTATATTTTTTATGTAAAAAAAAAAAATGAAAAGAAATGTAGTACAGAAAAATGCATTTACAGAGTCCTAGTGCTCCATTTATCAAGCAGCGGTCCTTAACCTGTCCGCCACCTGTCTGATACGATCGGGATGATTGACAGCCCCTGCTAGCTGACAATTGGATGCCGGTGAACAGGGGGCAACATTGCACAAGCATTTCTGGTGATGTCCAGCAGACATGAATCACTACAGCAAATCATTTACACTCGACATTTGATAAATGGAGCCCTTAGAATTTAAAACAAAATTTTATAAACTAGTTTTTTTAATCTATGTTAATTTAAGAATCATCACTATTTGGGACTCTCATTACATCATTCCTGTCTATACTGCTTTCTTCTGTATAACAAATATAAATACAGTAAAGCCTAATAAAGAGTCATATGTAGGAATAAGATCACACCTCTATTTTCCTTCATTCCATTTCTCTGTAGATTAAGAGAAAAAAAAAATATATAAAAGGCTTTTACAGCTCAGCTTATGAGAATCATGAACCAAGAGCGACATTACAGGGGCCAATTTGTTTTCGGTTGGTTTTCAGCCCAAAAAGGGAAAGTTGTATTGTATACATGAAATAGGAGAAAGAAGTGCAGACTCATCTAAGTGAAGTATTAAAAACAATAGGATTTATTAAAAGGATAATAGCACACTAATACTCTAAAATCTCAAAGGATTATGAGGTATGATAAAAGCATAGCATGATAATAAGCAGTCCCACAGAATAGTCCAGTAGGGAGACCCAGTAGTAACGATTCACACACTATTGAACACTGTTACAAGGATAAGAAGTCAAGTGCTGGATATCATCTGCAAAGCTTCTCTCTCCTACCACTAGAAACCAGTGTGTAAACTGTAGAGAGAAGGAACGCCACAAAGCTGCCAGTCCGCTCCCTCGAAAGTCGGCTATGTGGACAGTGAAATCAATGCAGCATGTAGGAGTTGGGCGTGGCCTTATGTGTTTTGTAGGGGAACTCCCTACTTTGTCAGAGGATGCCCACTTCATCAATAAACTGTCTATCAAAGCATCCTGAAATGTATCACATGTGCAAGACGTCACAGTACTCCTCAAAAGTGCTTAAAGAGAAAGAAGCACTTGATAATGGAACATGCATATGAGTAAGGTTGCGTAAATATACTATAAAAAAACAAAAGTATATGGAAGATCATGAAATTGTCTCAGTAAGACCCCATAAACCAAAAAGGCAAATCTTAGATATAATGAATCTAATCTAATCTAATAAAATCATATAATACACAATCCAAATCCAAACCACTATGCTAATGGTACTAGGTAAAAAAACCTAGAACATAATAATGTACAGTATATACAGTGTATACAGTATATATATATATATATATATATATATATATATATATATATATATATATATATATATATACACACAAACACACACATGTAGCTAAATGCTTCTCATGAAATTAAAAATGCTGCCAAATCTATGTCCCTGTTCATACATTTGGGTTCAAGTGTTCCCAAGGTATGAATCCAAAATGTCTCTCTGAGGCATAGAGCTGTAAGTCTATTACCCACCCTAACATCATTTTTTACCAATTCATTGGCCTTAACTTTTAAACAACTAGTTTCCCCATGGTGGACCTCAGGAAAATGAGCTGAAACCCCATGAGGCCAAATCATCAAAGGTCTTGCGGACCTTATCCGACAGTGCAGATCTGGTCCAGAAGACCTCACTGAATGCAGAGAGCAATATGCTCTCCGTATTCAGCATTGCACCAGCAGCTCACAAGAGCTGCTGGTGCAACGCCGCCCCTTCAGACTCTCGGCCAATCGGCCGCCAGCAGGGAGGTGTCAATCAACCCGATCGTACTCGATCGGGTTGAATTGTGGCGATTCCTGTCTGCCTGCTCAGAGCAGGCGGACAGGGTTATGGAGCAGTGGTCTTTAGACCGCTGCTTCATAACTGCTGTTTCTGGCGAGTCTGAAGACTCGCCAGAAACACGGGCCCTCAAGCTCCATACAGAGCTTGATAAATGGGTCTCATTGTATCAAAACTCCCTGCTCGATGTTCCTTAAATTTTCTTTAAATCGAGTATTCAAACTAGGCTTTGTCCAACCTATATTGACCATCTTATACGAGCAAGATAGGTGATATACTACATGGGTACTCTTACAGTTAATATTCTCTTGAATTGGAAATCTTTTTTCTTCTCTAATGGAAAAAATCTCTTTACAAATAGGGTCAAAATGTTTACAGCACACACAATCGTTTCTCCCACATCTCGTAAAACCATTGGTTCCCCTATGTAACCAATTCTATTGTTTTTTTTATCTTTCAACTTACTAGGAGCCAAAATGATTTTCAGATTTAGATTTTTTCTAAAGACCATCTGTGGTCTTTTTGGTAGTACTCTATTTAGCACTGGATCCTGCAAAAGTACAGGCCAGTGCTTATAAAGGGATTTTTCTATTTGTCGTGAAGCTTGATTATATATAGAAATAAACATTGTGTTCTCATTACTGTCACTTTTTTTCTTTATTAGGCTTCCTCCTTAATAGTGCTGGTCTTTCTAAACTCCTAGCTCAGGTATATGCATCTTGAATAAGTGTGAGGTCATATCCCTTACCCAAAAAAATTATTAATCAAAACAAAGGAATCCCTGTCATAAGTTTCCACGTCCGTACAATTCCATCTGACTCTTTGGAATTGATCAAAGGGGATATTACAAAGCCATTTGTGATGATGACCAGTCTTTGCATGATATATGCATTAGTATCTATATCTTTGCATTATAGGCTTGTTTCAATTTCTTGATTCCTATGAGTAATTTCTAGATCCAGAAATTTTATTTTGTCTTTACTTTTGATTCCGTAAAATTTAAATTCAAAAGGTTTCAGTTGACATAATTCATTAGACCCTCAATCTCCTCTTTCTGTCCTTGCCAAATAATGAGTATTTTGTCCATATAGTGACACCATTTCACTATCTGTTTTTCTTGCCACCAATCCATATACAAGTTAGCAAAATTTGAGGCAAAAGTAGTCCCCATCGCCGTTCCAGTGGTTTTCAAAAATAGTTCCCCCTCAAAAAGAAAATGATATCAGTAGTGTCCCTCATATGAGACTGAAGACATAGTACCATTTTTTTTTTATTATGGTATCAACCATCAGAAGGTTTATATAGGTAGGACCAAGCATAGTTTGAAGACTCGATTTAGAGAACATTTGAGGAACATTGGGCAGGTAGTTTTGACACATGGGGTTTCAGCTCATTTTATCGAGGGCAACCATGGGGACACAAGTAGTTTAAGAGTTAAGGACATTGAATTGGTAAAAAACGATGTTAAGGGGGTAATAGACTTACAGCTTTATGCTGCAGAGAGTCATTTTGAATTCATACCTGGGGAACACTTGAACCCAAAGGTATGAACAGGGACATTGATTTGGCAGCATTTTTAATTGATAAGTAGGATATAACTATATGTGTATATACTATATACTGTATATATATTTATATATACATTATTATTAGCTAACATTTTTACCTAGTACCCTTAGCATAGTGGCTTGGATTACTTACAGGCAGTGTGGCTTTGTGGTCACTCTCGGTAGTTTCTCCTATTCATGTGTGTGTATTATATTATTTTGTTATAATAGATTCATTATAGATTAGGGGTTAATTAATTTAATATAGCTGGCGGCAAAATTAAGGGTTAATGTAATTAATATAGATGGCGGCGGGGTAGAGGGATTAAATTAGGGGGTAGTTAATATAGCTGGCAGCGGTGTAAGGGGCTCACATTAGGGGGTAGTTAATGTAGGTGGCGGCGGGGTAGGAGCTCAGATTAGGGGGTAGTTAATGTAGGTGGTGGCGGGGTCCGGGAGCGGCGGTTTAGGGGTTAATAACTTTATTAGGTGGCGGCGGGGTCCGGGAGCGGCGGTTTAGGGGTTAATACATTTTTTATTGTTAGGATACTGAGGGGGATAGTGGATAGAGGGTTAGATGTGTCGGGCTATGTTTGGGAGCTAAATTGGTTCAGCCAATTGGATTGAACTTGAATCTGATTGGCTGATTCAATCAGCCAATCAGATTTTTCTACCTTAATTCCGATTGGCTGATAGAATCCTTTCAGCCAATCAGAATTCGACGGACGCCATCTTGGATGACGTCATTTAAAGGAACCTCATTCGTCGGGAAGTTGTCGTGCCGGATGGATGTTCCGCGTCAGAGGAGCGAAGAAAGAAGATTGAAGATGCCGCTTGGAAGAAAACTTCACCCCGATGGAGGACCTCTTCTTTGCCGCTTGATTGAAGACATCGCCCGGATGGAAGACTTCTTCTCTGCCCCTTGATTGAAGACATCGCCCGGATGGAAGACTTCTTCTCTGCCGCTTGATTGAAGACATCGCCCGGATCGGATGAAGAGTTCTGCCCGGCTGTGTGAAGACAAGGTAGGGAGATCTTCAGGGGGTAGTGTTAGTTTTTTTTAAGGAGGGTTTGGGTGGGTTTAGAATAGGGGTATGTGGGTGGTGGGTTGTAATGTTGGGGGGTGGTATTGTGTTTTTTTTTACAGGCAAAAGAGCTGATTTCTTTGGGGCATGCCCCGCAAAAGGCCCTTTTAAGGGCTAGTAAGGTAATAGAGCTGTTAACTTTTTTAATTTAGAATAGGGTAGGGAATTTTTTTTATTTTGGGGGGCTTTATTATTTTATTAGGGGGCTTAGAATAGGTGTAATTAGCTTAAAAATCTTGTAATCTTTTTTTATTTTTTGTAATTTAGTGGGGTTTTTTTTTTGTAATTTAGTTTAGTTTATTTAATTGTATTTTAGTTTAGATATTTGTAGATTATTTAATTTATTGATAGTGTAGATGTATTTGTAACTTAGGTTAGGATTTATTTTACAGGTAAATTGGTAATTATTTTAATTAGGTAGCTATTAAATAGTTATTAGCTATTTAATAGCTATTGTACCTAGTTAAAATAAATACCAAGTTACCTGTAAAATAAATATAAACCCTAAAATAGCTACAATGTAATTATTAATTACATTGTAGCTATCTTAGGGTTTATTTTATAGGTAAGTATTTAGATTTAAATAGGAATATTTTAATTAATAATATTAATATTAATTAGATTTATTTTAATAAGAATTTAGTTAGGGATGTTAGAGTTAGATAGGGTTATTATACTTAATATATTAATATATATATATATATATATATATATATATATATATATATATATATATATTTAATATAATAACAATATTAACTATATTAACCATAATATAATTAGGGTTAATATATTTAATATATATAATATAATAACAATATTAACCATATTAACCCTAATATAATTAGGGTTAATATAGTTAATATAGCTGGCGGCGGTGTAGGGGGATTAGATTAGGGGTTAATGTATTTAATATAGGTGGCGGCGGTGTAGGGGGATTAGGGGTTAATACATTTATTGTAGGTGGCGGCGGTGTAGGGGGATTTAGATTAGATGCAAAAGAGCTGATTTCTTTGTGACAATGCCCTGCAAAAAGCCCTTTTAATGGCTGGTAAAAGAGCTGATTTCTTTGGGAAATGCCCCGCAAAAAGCCCTTTTAAGGGCTGGCAATAGAGCTGTTACTTTGGGGCAATGTCACGCAAAAGGCCCTTTTAAGGGCTGGTAATAGAGGTAATTACTTTAGGGGGATTAGATTAGGGGTTAATGTAATTAATATAGCTGGCAGCGTTGAAGGGGATTAAATTAGGGGTTAATGTAATTAATATAGCTGGCGGCGGTGTAGGGGGATTAAATTATGGGTTAATGTAATTAATATAGCTGGCGGCAGTGTAGGGGGATTAAATTAGGGGTTAATGTAATTAATATAGCTGGCGGCGGTGTAGGGGGATTAAATTAGGGGTTAATAATTTTAATATAGCTGGCGGCGGGGTAGGAGCTCACATTAGGGGGTAGGTAATATAGCTGGCGGCGGGGTAGGAGCTCACATTAGGGGGTAGGTAATGTAGATGGCAGAGTTATAAGGGGCTCACATTAGGGGGTATGTAATGTTGCTGGCGCCGGTGTAGGGGGATCACATTAGGGGGTTATACTTTTAATGTAGGTTGCGGCGGGGTCCGGGAGCGGCAGTTTAGGGGTTAAATACTTTATTAGGGATTGCGGCGGGGGATCGCGGTTGACAGGTAGATAGACATTGCGCATGCGTTAGGTATTAGGTTTTATTTAGCAGATCGCGGTTGACAGGTAGATAGACATTGCGCATGCGTTAGGTGTTAGGTTTTATTTGGCAGGTAGTTTAGGGAGTTACAGGGCTCCAATAGACAGCGTAAGGCTTAATACGGCTGCATTTTGTGGCGAGGTGAAAATGGAGTAAGATTTCTCCATTTTCGCCACGTAAGTCCTTACGCTGTATATTGGATACCAAACTGTGCAGGTTTGGTATACCTGCCTATGGCCCAAAAAACTACTGGCGAAGGCAGAAATATACGAGCGTAACTTCTAGGTTACGCCGTATATAGGATACCAAACCCGCCGGTTTTTGCGGGCGACGCTGCATATCGGATCGAGGCCCAGATCTCTATTGCATTTCACACAGGGGGAAGTCACAAATTTCAAGCGTTACTACAACAAAAATGACAGATAAATAAATAACAAAGGTATCCTGCAATCCAACAAAGTTTATTTAGTATGCTTAAAGGGATATGAATCTCAATTTTTGTTTTTCATGATTCAGAGAGAGCATGCGATTTTAAACACCTTTCTAATGCACATCTATTATAATTTTTATTTGTTCTCTTTGTATCATTTTTTGAAAAGCAGGAATCTATGCTTAGGAGCCGGACCATTTCTGGAGCACGATATGGCTGCGGTTTTGCAAGAATGCTATCAATTTGCAAGAGCACAAAATAGTGCTCAAGATGCCTACCAAGGAATCTCTTCAACACAGAATATTGTGGGAATGAAGCAAATTTAAAGATGGAATCACAAAAGAAAAATTTGAGGTTCATATCCCTCTAATTTAACAAGTTATGTGGGAACCGAGTTTGTTTTTAATGGGGCTTTAATGCATCTTAATTGTAAGTACAAAATAATTGCAATAGTAATATAACAGTAATGCTTATCTGGGTAAAGTAATTTAACAAATTATTAAGGCAGCCAAATCCTACAGACCTGCAGTGATGGAGAGGAATGATTACAGCTTCTGCGCTGCTGATATTTCATCATTATAGAGTGTGCATTGAGGAATTGTCCTGGGATTGCTTAATGGCACATTCACTATAAGCCATAGACAGCTCAAGGTTTTGTCCCACCGCCTAAGCACCTTCTGTCATACAAATAAACACGGTTTGGCATTTGCTGTGCAATAACACTTGACTGTCCTTCAGGACAAACAGGCTAATTACTTGGAAAAGCAAATTATTAACCTCTTAATTGCCAAAGGTCAGATTTGCATAATAACGCTGTCACAAATGTCTCCTTTGTAACTGTTTTACTTTTTTATTTTCCTGTAATGGTTTTGCATTTTTTAGATTTTAGAAGTCTGGATTAGTTTGCATATCTGAAGATGACACAGAAACAACTTAATCTACTACACTATACAAATTTGTTACACCCTCTTTTCATTTATATTTGAGTCATAGATTTAAAAAAAATAAAAATAAAAAAAAACTCTATTCCTACTATAAAAAAAATAATCAGAAGTTGCAAAGTCTCATACAGTAATTATGTATGTAACAAAATAAAAATATGAAGTATGTTTATTTAATCAGTTAAAAACGTAGTGATTTAGAGCCTGATGTTTAAAATATTGTCACAATAGTGCTGTGTTATAAAGGTATCCGTATCACAATCAAGATTGCAGGTAAAATGTGCTTAAGGTATCTAATCACTGTTAGAAGGTAATTTTGCAAAGAGGCTTTTACTAGATGTCACTGTAGAGGGCCAGGTTCTCTGTCAGTTGCGGATTGCTAAAAGCAGAATTGCCATGTGAAGAGAGGGTTTAATGTAAATGATTCCTTTAGACCAGTGTTTCCCAAACCCAGTCTTCAGGACCCTTAAAGGGATAGTAAACTCCAAAAATGCTATTGTTTAAAATGATAGATAATCCCTTTATTGATATAGAAATATAATTTTTACCTCTGTAATTACCTTGTATCTAAGCTTCTGCTGACTGTCTCCTTATCTCAGACTTGTATTTTAGGCAATTAGTGCTGACTCTTAAATAACCTCACGTGCATGAGCACAGTGTTATCTATATGAAACACATGAACTAACGACCTTTAGCTGTGAAAACCTGTCAAATGCATTCAAATTAGAGGCGGCCTTCAAGGGCTTAGAAATTAGCATATGAGCTTACCTAGTATTAGCCTTTAACTAAGAATAACAAGAGAACAAAGCAAATTTGATGATAGAAGTAAATTAGAAAGTTGTTTAAAATGACATACCCTATCTGAAACATGAAAGTTTAATTTGGACTTTACTATCCCTTTAACAGGCCACATATTCATTATATCTTAACTAGAGCACAGGTGAAATAATTAGTTCGCCCATCAGCTGATTATTTCACCTGTGCTCTAGTTAAGATATAATAAATATCTGGTCTGAATAAGGGTCCTGAGGAGTCGGGACTTGAGTTGGGAAACACTGCTTTAGACAGTACTGAATGACAATACAATTTATATGTGTGAACTAAAACTCTTTTGTTACAATACAAAGGTGAAATTTGTACATAAATTATAATCCTATATAAACTGAGAGATTGTAGGTATATTATACATATGCATATATATATATATATATATATATATATATATATATATATATATATATATTTATAGAACGTCCCAAAATGGATTAGCACTCTCACCTTGTACAGACAACTGCCAGGGTGTCAGGAAATGTGGATTCAATTCAAATGCAACACAAATATCAGCACTCACTGGACTTATATGAGAAAAACATAATTTATGTAAGAACTTACCTGATAAATTCATTTCTTTCATATTAGCAAGAGTCCATGAGCTAGTGACCTATGGGATATACATTCCTACCAGGAGGGGCAAAGTTTCCCAAACCTCAAAATGCCTATAAATACACCCCTCACCACACCCACAAATCAGTTTAACGCATAGCCAAGAAGTGGGGTGATAAGAAAAAAGTGCGAAAGCATAAAAAATAAGGAATTGGAATAATTTTGCTTTATACAAAAAAATCATAACCACCACAAAAAGGGTGGGCCTCATGGACTCTTGCTAATATGAAAGAAATGAATTTATCAGGTAAGTTCTTACATAAATTATGTTTTCTTTCATGTAATTAGCAAGAGTCCATGAGCTAGTGACGTATGGGATAATGATTACCCAAGATGTGGATCTTCCACGCAAGAGTCACTAGAGAGGGAGGGATAAAATAAAGACAGCCAATTCCGCTGAAAATAATCCACACCCAAAATAAAGTTTACATTTTATAATGAAAAAAACTGAAATTATAAGCAGAAGAATCAAACTGAAACAGCTGCCTGAAGTACTTTTCTACCAAAAACTGCTTCAGAAGAAGAAAACACATCAAAATGGTAGAATTTAGTAAAAGTGTACAAAGAAGACCAAGATGCTGCTTTGCAAATCTGATCAACCGAAGCTTCATTCCTAAACGCCCAGGAAGTAGAAACTGACCTAGTAGAATGAGCTGTAATCCTTTGAGGCGGAGTTTTACCCGACTCGACATAGGCATGATGAATTAAAGATTTTAACCAAGATGACAAAGAAATTGCAGAGGCCTTCTGACCTTTCCTAGAACCGGAAAAGATAACAAATAGACTAGAAGTCTTTCGGAAATTCTTAGTAGCTTCAACATAATATTTCAAAGCTCTAACTACATCCAAAGAATGCAATGATTTCTCCTTAAAATTCTTACGATTAGGACATAATGAAGGAACCACAATTTCTCTACTAATGTTGTTAGAATTCACAACCTTAGGTAAAAATTTAAAAGAAGAAAGAGCAGATAACTCAGAAACTCACAAGAAAGAGCAGATAACTCAGAAACTCTTCTAGCAGAAGAGATGGCCAAAAGAAACAAAACTTTCCAAGAAAGTAATTTAATGTCCAATGAATGCATAGGTTCAAATGGAGGAGCTTGAAGAGCCCCCAGAACCAAATTCAAACTCCAAGGACGAGAAATTGACTTAATGACAGGTTTTATACGAACCAAAGCTTGTACAAAACAATGAATATCAGGAAGATTAGCAATCTTTCTGTGAAAAAGAACAGAAAGAGCAGAGATTTGTCCTTTCAAGGAACTTGCGGACAAACCTTTATCCAAACCATCCTGAAGAAACTGTAAAATTCTCGGAATTCTAAAAGAATGCCAGGAAAAATGATGAGAAAGACACCAAGAAATTTAAGTCTTCCAGTCTCTATAATATATCTTCCTAGATACAGATTTACGAGCCTGTAACATAGTATTAATCACAGAGTCATAGAAACCTCTTTGACTAAGAATCAAGCGTTCAATCTCCATACCTTTAAATTTAAGGATTTGAGATCCTGATGGAAAAAAGGACCTTGCGACAGAAGGTCTGGTCTTAACGGAAGAGTCCACGGTTGGCAAGTAGCCATCCGGACAAGATCCGCATACCAAAACCTGTGAGGCCATGCTGGAGCCACCAGCAGAACAAACGAGCATTCCTTCAGAATCTTGGAGATTACTCTTGGAAGAAGAACTAGAGGTGGAAAGAGATAGGCAGGATGATACTTCCAAGGAAGTGACAATGCATCCACTGCTTCCGCCTGAGGATCCCTGGATCTGGACAGATACCTGGGAAGTTTCTTGTTTAGATGAGAAGCCATCAGATCTATTTCTGGAAGTCCCCACATTTGAACAATCTGAAGAAATACCTCTGGGTGAAGAGACCATTCGCCCGGATGTAACGTTTGGTGACTGAGATAATCCGCTTCCCAATTGTCTATACCTGGGATATGTACCGCAGAAATTAGACAGGAGCTGGATTCCGCCCATACCAGTATTCGAGATACTTCTTTCATAGCCAGAGGACTGTGAGTCCCTCCTTGATGATTGATGTATGCCACAGATGTGACATTGTCTGTTTGAAAACAAATGAACGATTCTCTCTTTAGAAGAGGCCATGACTGAAGAGCTCTGAAAATTGCACGGAGTTCCAAAATATTGATTGGTAATCTCACCTCCTGAGATTCCCAAACCCCTTGTGCTGTCAGAGACCCCCAAACAGCTCCCCAACCTGTCAGACTTGCATCTGTTGAAATTACAGTCCAGTTCGGAAGAACAAGAGAAGACCCCTGAACTAAACGATGGTGATCTGTCCACCACGTCAGAGAGTGTCGTACAATCGGTTTTAAAGATATTAATTGAGATATCTTTGTGTAATCCCTGCACCACTGGTTCAGCATACAGAGCTGAAGAGGTTGCATGTGAAAACGAGCAAAGGGGATCGCGTCCGATGCAGCAGTCATAAGACCTAGAATTTCCATGCATAAGGCTACCAAAGGGAATGATTGTGATTGAAGGTTTCGACAAGCTGAGATAAATTTTAGACGTCTCTTGTCTGTCAGAGACAGAGTCATGGACACTGAATCTATCTGGAAACCTAAAAAGATTACCCTTGTCTGAGGAATCAATGAACTTTTCGGTAAATCCTCCAACCATGATCTTGAAGAAACAACACAAGTTGATTAGTATGAGATTCTGCTAAATGTGAAGACTGAGCAAGTACCAAGATATCGTCCAAATAAGGAAATACCACAATACCCTGTTCTCTGAAGACAGAAGGGCACCAAGAACCTTTGTAAAAATTCTTGGAGCTGTTGCTAGGCCAAACGGCAGAGCCACAAACTGGTAATGCTTGTCTAGGAAAGAGAATCTCAGAAACTGATAGTGATCTGGATGAATCGGAATATGCAGATATGCATCCTGTAAATCTATTGTGGACACATAATGCCCTTGCTGAACAAAAGGCAGGATAGTCCTTATAGTTACCATTTTGAATGTTGGTATCCTTACATAACGATTCAATATTTTTAGATCCAGAACTGGTCTGAAGGAATTCTCCTTCTTTGGTACAATGAAGAGATTTGAATAAAACCCCAGCCCCTGTTCCAGAACTGGAACTGGCATAATTACTCCAGCCAACTCTAGATCTGAAACACATTTCAGAAATGCTTGAGCTTTCGCTGGATTTACTGGGACACGGGAAAGAAAAAATCTCTTTGCAGGAGGCCTTATCTTGAAGCCAATTCTGTACCCTTTTGAAACAATGTTCTGAATCCAAAGATTGTGAATTGAATTGATCCAAATTTCTTTGAAAAAACGTAATCTGCCCCCTACCAGCTGGGCTGGAATGAGGGCCGTACCTTCATGTGGACTTGGGAGCTGGCTTTGGTTTTCTAAAAGGCTTGGATTTATTCCAGACTGGAGATGGTTTCCAAACTGATACCGCTCCTGTGGGTGAAGGATCAGGCTTTTGTTCCTTATTGTGACGAAAGGAACGAAAACGATTATTAGATCTAAATTTACCTTTAGATTTTTTATCCTGTGGTAAAAAAGTTCCTTTCCCTCCAGTAACAGTTGAGATAATAGAATCCAACTGAGAACCAAATAATTTATTACCCTGGAAAGAAAGGGAAAGCAAAGTTGACTTAGAAGACATATCAGCATTCCAAGTTTTAAGCCATAAAGCTCTTCTAGCTAAAATAGCTAGAGACATATACCTGACATCGACTCTAATGATATCAAAGATGGCATCACAAATAAAGTTATTAGCATGTTGAAGAAGATTAACAATGCTATGAGAATTATGATCTGTTACTTGTTGCGCTAAAGCTTCTAACCAAAAAGTTGAAGCTGCAGCAACATCCGCTAAAGATATAGCAGGTCTAAGAAGATTACCTGAACATAAGTAAGCTTTTCTTAGAAAGGATTCAATCTTCCTATCTAAAGGATCCTTAAAGGAAGTACTATCTGCCGTAGGAATAGTAGTACGTTTAGCAAGAGTAGAGATAGCCCTATCAACTTTAGGGATTTTGTCCCAAAACTCTAATCTGTCAGATGGCACAGGATATAATTGCTTAAAATGTTTAGAAGGAGTAAATGAAATACCCAAATTATTCCATTCCCTGGAGATTACTTCAGAAATAGCATCAGGGACAGGAAAAACTTCTGGAATAACTACAGGAGATTTAAAATCCTTATTTAAACGTTTGGATTTAGTATCAAGAGGACCAGAATCCTCTATTTCTAATGCAATTAAGACTTCTTTAAGTAAAGAACGAATAAATTCCATTTTAAATAAATATGAAGATTTATCAGCATCAACCTCTGAGACAGAATCCTCTGAACCAGAGGAACCATTATCAGAATCAGAATGATGATGTTCATTTAAAAATTCATCTGAAAAATGAGAAGTTTTAAAAGACTTTTTACGTTTACTAGAAGGAGGAATAACAGACATGGCCTTCTTAATGGATTTAGAAACAAAATCTCTTATGTTAACAGGAACACTCTGAGTTTTAGATGTTGACGGAACAGCAACAGGTAATGTAACATTACTAAAGGAAATATTATCTGCATTAACAAGTTTGTCATGACATTCATTACAAACAACAGCTGGAGGAACAGATACCACAAGTTTACAGCAGATACACTTAATTTTGGTCGATCCAGCATCAGGCAGCATTTTTCCAGAAGTATCTTCTGACTCAGTGTCAACGTGGGACATCTTGCAATATGTAATAGAAAAAACAACATATAAAGCAAAATTGATCAAATTCCTTAAATGACAGTTTCAGGAATGGGAAAAAATGCCAGTGAACAAGCTTCTAGTAACCAGAAGCAATAAATAATGAGACTTAAATAATGTGGAGACAATAGTGACGCCAAAAATGACACCACATCCGGAACGCCGACACTTTTGGCGCAAAAAAACGTCAAAAAATGACGCAACTTCCGGTGACACGTATGACGCCGGAAACAGAAAAAAAAAATTTGCGCCAAAAAAGTCCGCACCAAGAATGACGCAATAAAATGAAGCATTTTCAGCCCCCGCGAGCCTAACAGCCCACAGGGAAAAAGTCAAATTTTAAGGTAAGAAAAAAATTATTTATTCATATGCATTATCCAAAATATGAAACTGACTGTCTGAAATAAGGAACGTTGAACATTCTGAGTCAAGGCAAATAAATGTTTGAATACATATATTTAGAACTTTATATAAAAGTGCCCAACCATAGCTTAGAGTGTCACAGAAAATAAGACTTATTTACCCCAGGACACTCATCTACATGTAGTAGAAAGCCAAACCAGTACTGAAACGAGAATCAGTAGAGGTAATGGTATATATAAGAGTATATCGTCGATCTGAAAAGGGAGGTAAGAGATGAATCTCTACAACCGATAACAGAGAACCTATGAAATAGACCCCGTAGAAGGAGATCATTGAATTCAAATAGGCAATACTCTCCTCACATCCCTCTGACATTCACTGCACGCTGAGAGGAAAACCGGGCTCCAACCTGCTGCGGAGCGCATATCAACGTAGAATCTAGCACAAACTTACTTCACCACCTCCATAGGAGGCAAAGTTTGTAAAACTGATTTGTGGGTGTGGTGAGGGGTGTATTTATAGGCATTTTGAGGTTGGGAAACTTTTCCCCTCCTGGTAGGAATGTATATCACATACGTCACTAGCTCATGGACTCTTGCTAATTACATGAAAGAAAAGCACTATAAAAGTGACGTTTCAGGGTACAACACCCCTTCCTCAGACGTCTGAGGAAGGGGTGTTGTACCCCAAAAATGTCACTTTTAGAAAAAAAATTTCTTATATAAGTCCAATGAGTGCGGATATTTTTGTTGCATTTATATATATTTATACATATATTTATATATGTGTTTGTATATGCGTTTGTATATGTATGTGTGTGTGTGTGTGCGAGTGCGTGAGTTTATGTATCATTCTGTAAAATAATATCTTATGTATTTAAAGTAAGTTTGTTATTTAAATAAACACACTCATATTTACACATATGTGTGAAATACTTTATTTTATTATATTATACTTGTTAAGCTTTTATCCAAGTCTCAACACTTTTCTTCTGATCTCCAGTTATGCTACATTTTTTAGCGCTATTATGTGTTGCACTCGAACGCAAGACAAAACTCGTCACTTGTAATGTGAATGATGATAGCGCACCCTTTGTTATCTATTGAAAGTATAGTGAGCACTAAAAAATGTTGTCTCTGCTAACATTTTCTAGTAATTTTTTTCTACCATTAGCAGATTGTGCACTGTTCTTAGCACAGGGTAACAATAAGGATAGCGCACCCTGTGCTATTGATAGTGCTACACTTGTAATCTAGGCCTATATGTTGTGTAAACATGTTGAAAACATACCCAATCCACACTGCTGACAGCCGCACTCACTGGTGACGTGCTCAGAATGTTTAAAGGAGGCGAGTCCTATACTTTCCAATGCATGGCATATCGCTATTTATCTATACAGCAAGGGTCAGCACACTTTTTTTATAAAATTTTGCATGGCAGGAGCTTTACGAAACTGGTGATACTGAAAGAAGCATTTCTTTTCGGACTTGATGACCCTTTTATCATCACCCTTAGTGTTAATTAAGTTAGTAATTAAAAATATAAAAAATAGTTAGTAAGTAAATGACAGCACTTTAGGAGTTATTGGTCATGCTTTATTAAAGGGATGTAAAACGCCATGTAATTAAACATTTCTGTAGTCTTGAAGAACCCCTGAATGTGCAAACATTTTGAATCATCAACACCTTGTTTGCTGTAATTGTTTTTGAATGGACAAACTCCCTCACTAGTTACTGGAGTAGATTAGGCTTGCCATTATTTAATTAATAACACTTTGCATTGGTTTGCAGTTCATTATCTTATCATATATGATGAGACCAGATAGGAATATATTTGTAGCAGGGCTAGGCGAGAAGAATGTGCAATTTCTATTCCCATTATTGAAAAATCAACATTTTTCAGTGATATATTACTTGAAAAGTGCCCCAAAAATTATAATAGTGTTTTACCAATTAATTATTTTGTATTACAATAGTATTTCATATTTTTTTAAAGATATACACTTGAGGCAAGGGTCATTTTAAAAGGTAATACATCTCTATCTTCAAAGCTTGACAATATCCTTAATTTGTCTTCCAAAACTATAATAAATAAATATTCCAATTTTGAAACTTTTATTCTTGTGTTTTTTATGACCTTGTAAAAGTAAATTTAAAAGCAGTTTCCCAATCCTCATAATGCTTCATAATAATAATCTATACATGGCAATTGCTTACAAAGGTATAGTATTTTCAGGGAGCTGGGTATTATCAGTTATACAGCATAATATAACAATGTTTGTGACCCCCATGGGAAATGGTAATTGTTTGGGTTTCATTTGTCAATAAAAAATGCAACCACAATAAAAAAATAAATAAAACCTTATTACCATCTTTTAAAACATGAATGCTAAAATCTATACTCATTAAAATCATTATGCAGCTTGGTTCAGTATAATTTAACAATGAATAAATTAATTAATCCATTTTAATATTGTATTATGTCTAAATGACTCTTGGGTGCTTGTGCGGTTCTGTGATACTATAGCTCATTTGCATAGTAATAATTGAAAGCAGAAATGAGGACAAGCACAGGTAAATGATTTATTGTGGCATACAATGGAATATTTCATAATGTTTGTGTTGTTATCTGTGTCTGACTTTCACTATAATGCCCATTAACCTTACAAATAAGTTAGAGTGTCTGCGTAGCACATAAAGAAAACACTTATTTAATTTGTATGAGCTTGACAACAGTTCTTAGTCATTGCCTAAAAATGAATGATGTTCTTGACAAGCTCAACTAAGTGTGTTTGAATTGAGCTTCCAAAGGGAACATGTTGTACTAAGCATCGGAAAGGCAATGAAAGGTCAAAGGTCATTTGCAGGAACGTTCACACCATTAATAAGTACCACGGTTCTTCATTGTAAGGAGTGGCCTGTATTGAGCAGTGTCTCATCTGGACAAGGTGGGAAAATTTATAATAATGGCACCCTTCTCATGCTGAGGAAGATTCTTTAGATTTGATTAATTTTCTGAAATTGGTAATAAACAAAAATCCTTACATAAAATTGTAAATATGTTGTGTACAAAGTATCACCAGTAAAATGTATTAAAAGAAATTGAACTTTATAGGTTATGCAATTAAATCTAATTCAACTTTCAATAGTTACTTACAAAACTAGTTTTAATTGCAGTATGTATGCTTAAGAATCCAAATAATGTATCATAAGAACCTAGATTACGAATTTTGTGCTATACCGGGTGAGTAAATAACGCAATATATTGAGCGGTTTTGCACTTTCCATACCGCTGCCATTTCGAGTTACTGGAAAACCTCCTTGTGCAGTGCGCTATGGTGTGTTAAGCTCCATACTGCTCAAAAGCCAAGGGCTGAGTTTACATGCTCATGCACACTCATAGACATCAATGGGGAGAGAGTGTTAGAAAAAAACTAACACCTGCGATCGCGGAATGACAAATCGCCGTAACGCAACCCCATTGATGTCTACGGGGAAAAAAAAATTACGATTAAACCTTACACCCTAACATAAACCCCTAGTCTAAATACCCCTAATCCGCCGCTTCCCGACATTGCAGACACTAAATAAGCCTATTAACCCCTAAGCCGCCAGCCCCCCACATTGCAACTAATGAATAAACCTATTAACCCCTAAACCGCTGGGTCCCCACATTGCCAACACTATAATAAAGTATTAACCCCTAAACCACCAGCACCCCCATATAATAAAGTATTAACCCCAAAACCACCATCACAACTAATAAACTAAACCGCTGGGTCCCCACATCGCCAACACTATAATAAAGTATTAAACCACCAGCACCCCCTATAATAAAGTATTAACCCCTAAACCACCATCACAACTAATAAACTAAACCAATTAACCCCTAAACCGCCATCCCCCCACATCGAAAAACACTAAATTAAATTACTAACCCCTAAACCTAACACCCCCTAATTTAAAATGAAAAGTTTCAATATAACTATCTTAAAATAAATAAAAGCTTACCTGTGAAATAAAAAAATAAATAAGATTAAACTATAAATTAAACTGGGGGCGTGTCCAAGCAGCATACTGCAACGGTCGCACATCCAGGAGCTCCAGTCGAGTAGCCCTAAAACCACTGTTTATAGGCACCATTATACAGCTACTTAACTATATCTCACACCACCAACAATAGTTAACCCTAATTAGGGCTCACAGATGCAATAGTGGCTGTTTCCTTGACACCTGAATCCAGGTTAGGATGGTAGGCTCACAACAGGCGGCGCTTTCTCTTCGGCAAACACCAAGGTGTTTTACCCCAACTGGACATTAAATCTATCAACCAAAGTGCAATAAGGCATCCACCCTCACAAATGAGGTCATTTTCAATTACCCTTATTGAGACACCGCACTCAGATGACATCTAATATGGCGAACATTGCAGGAGAATATCAATCGCAACAACCCGATGAGTGTTTCAGAAGGCTCAAATATCTAATTGAACAACTGATTACTAGAGCACCATATAATTACCTGATACAGTTGGTACATGCAAACGAGACTGAATCTTCAGAAGCAAAGCAGCTTGAGAACACGATATCTCAGATCTGCTTAATGCCTTCACAGCCACAGTGTGGCACACAGCCAACACAGAGAGCCCTCATGACTCCTCGCATAAGAAATCTACTGAACCGCCACTAAAACCCTCCATCATCCTAACAATTCAGCCTACTGACATCACTAAGCAATATAAAGAATGCTGTAAAGACTAGACATGTGCATGGCGACAAAAATCGGTTCGGTTCGGATCGATTCGGATTTTTTCGAATTTCGGTTTCGGAGCGATTCGAATTCGGAAAAATTTGAATCAATTCGGTTAGAATTTGTTTCGGATTCATTCGGATTCGAATAAATTCGGTTCGGATTTGTTTCGGATTCATTCGGATTCAAATAAATTCGGCTGGATTCGGTTCGGTTCGGAAATTCTGAATTTCGGTAAGTGTTAGGTGGGATTAGACTAGTATTATGTACTGTACATTAGGTGTAACCCATAGTAGAGTGATATAACCTAATATACTGTACAATACTAGTGTAATCCATGGCCATCCGAATCTACTGAATAAATCCGAATAAATCCGAATAAATCTGAAGTTATCCTGATTTATTCGGTAGATTCAGCACTATTTTAATTCAGAGATTCGGTTTGATCCAAATCTCCAAATTTTCTGAATTTTCCGAATTTCCGAATCGAACCGAACCAAATCGCACATGTCTAGTAAAGACTACCTTCCAGAGAAAACCTCCATCGGGGGGGGGGGGCCGAGATCACTGTTCATAGAGGAGAGGGGGACACAGCACACGGCAATGAAGATATCAGGACAAGATAAGATAGAGCTGTTTCCACAAAGCTTTGAAAACTTGCCTGCTCGACAACCACCAGAGACATTATGGAAACCTACCAAGCGGTTCTCTATATACATATCTTCAAGCAAGTCTCAGTGGCGTTCCTATTTAATTACCCCAGATGTGACTTCTCTCTACCCGTTCAGTGATTGACATATTTTGGAAAAAGGTGTAGGGTAGCCTGCAGATGTCCTCCCTAGACTATACTCACCTTCCTATCACAGTTACTTACACCCATCAGAAATTTGTTAAATGTTGGACTCTCATACAGGTTCTAAAGTGGATTGTTCTTCAATTATCCTTGTAACTATACTTTTAATGTTCTCTCATGTTGTTTGTTAGTTTATTATGCTGATCTAAAGGCCCAATGTTTTTATAAACCATATCTTCTTGAACTTAACACATCTAGTCAATTACAAAAACTCACCAACCATTTATAGCATTATTAACCAGTGTGATTAGGCGATAGCAGTTCCTCACCATACTGTACCCTGAGCTGTGAACCGCAGCATTAATTTCATCATTTTTCATTAGTCTCTATGCATGTTCTGAATGTTTTTTCTTTTAATCAAAATAGTGCATATGATGTTCTCTGTAACTACTTGTGTCTTGGCGTTCATCCTGAGGGCTTGAGGGGGACTTTAGGGGGGACATACTAATACTACTTGAATGTGATATGTATGTCAACGCTACTAATCCTCCATTTTGTATACTTTTAAACTATATTGAGACTCTGTCATCACTATACTGCTAGTAAAGATCTCTGTAAGCACATACAGCTGTCCTGGAGGTTTGTGGGTGCCCCTAGATGACAACTCCTATATTACTTATAAGTCAGAGGCTAGCATTATCTACCTCCCATCACTACTGATAACTATTTCTGTACAATGTGTTCCTCCTCTAAAAGGCCATGAGGGAGTTAACATCAATAAACACATAACCTAAATATATGCTAGCTCAAGATAGACAAAATCTTAAACATAGCATGATGTAGTCACTCTCAGTGGTTTAGAATATATAAACACATAGATTGTTCATATTTGGAACTGGAATTAACACTTAAACTGATCTAACACTGCAGTTTATACTGCTAGGAAGCTCTGCTATATCCTTACTTACAGCAAAGCTTATCGCCTTGTATAATAGTATTTACAATGTTTTAAGAATACACAGCCGAGTTAGGGGTTCTTTTCTTTTTCCTTTAATCCTTCCTATATTTTATTATTTCACCAAGCAGCTTCAAATCAATATTATAATTTCAATAACAAACAAAAAACTCTGAATAATGAAATACGATTCAGTGGTCCAAAAGTCGCCAAATTACTCTAGAAGAGAGAAAAATTGGGAATCATATATATTGCATGTTTATTATTACCATACAGATATGATAAACTTTGTGTTTTGCTTTTTCTGTATATGTAACTTTCCCTCAATAATAATAATACAAAAAAACAACAACAAAAAACTATAAATTAACCTAACATAACTATTCTAATAAAATAAAAAAACTACCAATTAAAAAAACTAAATTATAAATTTAAATAAACCTAATACTACAAAAATAAACGCTAAAATTACGAAAAATAAAAAGGGCATTCAGCTCTTTTACTGCCCTTAAAAGGGCTTTCAGCTCTTTTATTGCCCATCCCTAATCTAAAAAAAAAGAACACCCCAAAAAAATTGAAAAAAAAACCCACTAGCCCCAGAAAATCTACGCATGGATCCTGAAGTCCTGACATCCATCTTCATCCAGGCTGCGAGAATTCTTCATCCAGGCAGCATCTTCTATCTTCATTCCGGTGTTGCAGAGTGGTGGAGGTGCGGAGGATCGTCACCGGCTGCGCGGACAACCAACGTGGAGGATCCTCTTCATAGGTCACCGCTGTACACTGAAGCTTGAATGTAAGGTACCCGTTTAAATATAGGGTACCTTGCATTCCTATTGGCTGACATTTTCAAATCATCCAATAGGATGAGAGCTACTGAAATCATATTGGCTGTTCAAATCAGCCAATAGGATTTCAGTAGCTCTCATCCTGTTGGCTGATTTAAAATGATTCCAAAAATCATCACATATATAGAGAAATATTCATTTACAAATAAATAGAAACATATTCCTTTAACAAAAGAACCTTGCAATATGAAATATTCACATTTTCATGTAAACTTTTCATGTAAAAGTCATGGGCTTTGCGCAACAGATTTTTTTTGCAACTTGTAATACCGTCTCAACCCCAAATGCGAAAAAAACATAATGCGCACAGTGTTTTCACAATTGCGAAAAACAGATTTTTCCCTGTTACTTATAATCTTGCCCTCTATGTATTGTATTTTAGTATACAGACAGATACAAGATACAGAAGCATGTGTGTGTACAGAAAGTGATAAAATAATGAGATATGATTTTACCTGCAAGCTTAACCCATTTTAATGGGTTGTGGTTTCAAAGAGCAAAACAAGCTATTTCACATACACAAATAAACCCAAAGAAGCACTTTCTCATACATTTTATATTCTGTAGCTGGTATAACAAGACATTGGAAATACATTAAGGAATACAAATTACACTGCACTGTCCCTTTAAATAAAGACATATGGATGTTTAATGATGTGGTCTTTAATATTATATATAGAAGAAACACCCTAAATAGGTATATTAAATAGTAGGGTAAAAGTAATTCATATTTATATCAACAGTATATTGTTTAAAACAGTGAATAATAATAATAATATATTAAAGGGGCAGCCTACACCAGAATTTTTATTTGTTTTGAAAGATAGATCATCCCTTTATTACCCATTTCCTAGTTTTGCATAACCAACACAGTTATATTATAACACTTTTTACCACTGTGATTACCTTGTATCTAAGCCCCTGCAAACTGCCCCCTTATTTCAGTTCTTTTGACAGACATCCATTTTAGCTCATCAGTGCTGACTACTATGTAACTCCATGTGCATGAGCACAATGTTATTTATATGACATACATGAACTAACGCCCTTTAGTGATGAAAAACTATCAACATTCATTCATAAGAGAAGGCCTTCAAGATCTAAGAAATTAGCATATGAACCTCCTAGGTTTAGCTTTCAACTAAGAATTCCAATAGAACAAAGAAAAATTGGTGATAAATGTAAATTGGAAAGTTGTTTAAAATTACATGCCCTATCGGGGCGGAGCGAGGCCAAGCTGGAAATGGCCGCAAAAGACTGAAGCTCTGAGCAGGTTAGACGAACCTTAGCCAAAAAAGAAGAGTCGGACTCCATAATAAAGGACCACTTTATGGTATATCACCTATCTACACTTGGGGGATAGGCAGATGCAAGAAAAACTCCGATGTAAAAACCGGGAGGCGTAATGCAAAGCGAAAACGCTGTGTAGGCCCAAGCCCTGACAGCCTGTAAAACCGGAGGGGCGCAGATTTGCAAGTTTCTCAGAGAGATGAAGAGTTGCATGGTTCACATTTTTAAGAGCTCTGGAGACCAAACATAAGCAACAGGTATGAATCACATTTGTTCAAAACAGTAAGCAAGGTGAAAAAGGTGCTTAAAAATCTTAACGCTGCAAATTATATGACGACCCACGTGGCACATGATAACACCGGCACTTTCAAATCCCCCATAACAGTTACTTACCTCACATATGGACTATAAAACATAAGATGTGACGAACCTATCTTCCTACCCATATATAAGCATTACTAATCAGAAATAGGCCACTGGGGATGGCCCCAAAAAGGCTCAATAAGCAGACCAAACCGAGCAAAGTATTAAAAAATCAAACACTCTCACCAGTGCCTGTAAGCAACTTTTTTCAACCTCAAGAACATTCCCATAGGGAAGCAGACAAAACTACAATGGAGATGCAGCATAGTTCCTTGTCGGTGGCGATATCAAAAGAATATGCAGACCAGCTAAAAATGGACATTGCCAAGCTGCCTACCAAGGCTGACTTTGACGGTCTAAAAGACTTAATACAATCTGAATTGTCTTCCATGAAACATGACATAAAGGAGATAGGAAACAGGATAGAGTCCATAGAAGAAGCCCAAGATTCCACAGATAAAATAGTGGACTCATTAACAACTCACGCAAGAGAGCAAGAAGCCTATATGGAAGCTATGGATGACAAATTAGAAGACCTTGACAACAGGGGACGTAGAAACAACCTGAGGGTAAGGGGAGCACCAGAATCCATTACCCCAGCAGAAATACCGGAATACCTACAAGGGCTGTTTAAGCACTTACAGAATGACCAACAGGCTCCTGACATGGAGCTGGACAGGGCACACAGAGCCCTTCGGCCCCCTCCACCACCGAATGCACCCCCACGAGATATCATTCTGAGGTTTTTGAGGTACACAGATAAGGAGAAGATATGGCTTCAGGCTCGACAACTGAGACAAATAACATATTTAGATCACCACCTACAAATACTTCTGGACCTTAGCCCCATAACAGTGCAGAAAAGAAAAGAGGTCCGCTTTATAACTAAAATACTACAGGAAAAGAATGTGAGATATAAATGGGGATATCCCTTCTGCCTACATGTGCAACATGAAGGAAGATCAGTGTCATATAGATCACCCAAAGACCTAGAGGACCTATCTAAACTACTGGACATCTCTTTTAGTCCACCAACCACAGCTGAAGAAAGGTCAAGATTGCCAACTGCTGCAGCTTCTTTCAGCAAGCAGATGAACCAAAAGCCGACCTGGTCAAAGGTTATAACGAAGAAAAGGAAGGAGAAAAGACCAAAGCCCTCTACATCGTCCAGCAGCGATCCAGGATGATTAACAGGACAATGAATTTGTGGGTGAGATAATTCTATATTGAACTTAGAGAAAAATCACATAGGACATTAAAATGTTAAGTGAAGCAAGTCATATGGACATTGTTCAACGAAAGAGAAAAGTTAACACTTGGGTTAAGTTTGTAAGGTACCCAGTTCTGATAACCAGATCTGGTAAATGGTTTATCAAATCGTTACTAAAGCATGTATATAGAGTTAAATTAAGTTTGGTTCTGTCATGATACTATGGACTCTGAAGAGACCCCTAGAAATGTTAGAAAGGTTTTAAATGGATAAGCTTTTCACCCCTTCTCTTCCCCCCCCTCCCCATAGAAATGTTTATATTGGCAAGAGGAGTCAACCAGCAATCCCCCCTAGCTGGGATTTATAGCACAAGATAGATTGTGCTCAGATTGTAATGTTTGAATTGTTTGAAATGTTTATGTTACACAAAGTGAATGCAGTTCTTTGTTTTATTGCCTTAAAAGTCTTAAGCTACTGTTTTAAAGATGCCACAGGTCAGGAGCAAATGCATGGGCGACATGATTGCCTTGAATGGAAACACTACACAATTAGGGAACAAGATAAATTCCAAGTGTTAAGCAAGGTTATATTTAAACTTCTTAATGAGTCAGATGACAGAAAACACGCAGAATAGCCTTAACATCCTAACGGCAAATGCAAAAGGCCTCAATAGCCCACACAAAAGAAGCGTAGTGCTAAAAGACATAAAAGAGAAAAGGGGGGACATAGTGTTTCTACAGGAAACGCATTTTGTAAAAGGCAGGGAACCTAAGACATTTAAATTTAAATATGGTGAAACGTTCTATGCATCCAATTCTACCAAAACAAATGGGGTGGGAATCCTAATCAAAAGAAATATACCCTTCCAGCAGATCAAGGTGCATAGGGACAGGGAAGGGAGATACTTGATTGTCATAGGTAAGCTATTTAATACAGTGGTGACCATGGTCTGCACGTATGCCCCCAACACTAGACAAGATGCATACTTTAAACATTTAACTAACTTACTATTAGAAGTGTCAAAAGGTACCCTAATTCTTGGAGGGGACTTTAATCTTACACTCGACCCCTATATGGACAATTCCAACCACACTTCATCTGTCCCCAACAAAATAATTAACACAACACGACAGTGTCTAAAGGACCTCACAGTTCACGATGCATGGAGAGTGAAGTATCCAGACGCAAGAAATTACACTTTTTATTCACACCCCCATGCCCGATACTCTCGCATTGACTACATCATGCTAGACGTAGCCAGCTTAGCTAGGGTAAAGGAACTCACCATTTACCCCAGAACATGGTCGGACCATTCGATGGTAGGCTGCACTATATACTGGCCCCTAATGAATAAAATCTCACACACATGGAGAATAGATGACAATTTAATTAGGGACCCAGTCTACACATTCAAAATAGAAAAAACATTAACTGAATACTTTACACTGAACCAAGCCTCCACATCAGATAACAGGCTCTTGTGGGAAGCTCACAAATCAGTGGTCAGAGGCGAATTAATAAGCATGAAAGCTCACAAAATAAAGGAAGAAAGAATTTATCTACACAATACCCTTACTAGGCTTTCAGAGCTAGAAAAACAACACAAATATAACACTAACGATCATACATTACTGAAAGCAATAGAGGATTGTAGAGCCACGATACAAACCATTATAGATAAGGAGTGTAAGCAACACGCAATAAAATTGAGGCAAACATATTTTGAAGGTAACAACAAGAGCAGCTCACTATTCGCCAGAAAACTCAAAAGGAAAATTAATAAAACATATATTTTACAGACAAAAGACATCAAGGGGAAAGATGTATACACGACTACCCAAATAGCTGAGGCATTCAGAACATATTATGAACAACTATACAACATTAGTAAAGCTGGGGAATATCCACCACAATTGAAAAAAAGCTCACTGACACAGGAATACCTAGAGAAACTAAAGTTCCCCACACTGAGTCAGGAACAGATAGATTCACTGGATAGTCCGTTCTCTTATGAGGAAATCAAGATAGTAATAAAAGACCTCCCTACGGGGAAGGCCCCAGGACCAGACGGTTACTCAAACAGCTACTACAAACAATACAAGGACATTTTAATACCACAACTATTAGACTTGTTTAACAGCATCAGTGAGGAGAACCCATTCCTAGACACTAACCTGGAAGCCCATATAGTGGTCTTGCCTAAACCAGGCAAACCTCCAGACAGGGTGGAGAATTTCAGGCCCATTTCACTATTGAACTCGGACCTCAAAATATATGCAAAAATTCTAGCCAACCGTTTAAATCAGGTATTGCCCCAGCTTATTAAGAATGATCAAGTAGGTTTCATACAAAACAGAGAGGCCAAGGATAACACAGTTAGGGCAATACATCTCCTAGAATACACCCAGCAACAGAAATTGCCCCTGGCCCTGGTCTCAACAGACGCGGAGAAAGCGTTCGACCGCGTCTGTTGGACATTCCTCAGGGCCACATTACAAAAATTCCAACTGGGAAAAACCACCATATCAAGGATTTTCGCCCTTTACCATTCCCCGTCAGCTAGGGTCAGAGTCAATGGCCACTTGTCTAATCCATTCAGTATATCAAATGGGACCCGCCAGGGTTGCCCCCTATCCCCATTGCTGTTTGCCTGCATAGTGGAAGCCCTGGCCTTGGCAGTTAGAGACAAACCCTCAATCCAGGGACTAGAAATAGCGGGTTCTACCCACAAGATCTTATTATATGCTGATGATATTTTATTTTTCCTTACCAATCCCGCAACCTCTATACCCTCCCTTTGTGAGGAACTAGACAATTTCCAAAAAATATCCAATTTTCTCATCAATAAATCTAAGTCAGAGATGCTTTTGCTAAACCATGATCCCCCGCAATCCCAAAATATTTGTCAGATATGTCCATTCAAAAAAAGAGGGAACTCCCTAAAATACCTAGGCATATACTTAGCCCCAACAACTGAAGAAATGTTTCAACTAAACTATGTCCCCATCCAACAACAGATCATAGCAGATCTCTCAGCTTGGAGATCAAAGAATGTATCCTGGTTAGGGAGAATCACAATCCTAAAAATGAATGTCCTTCCAAGGTTATTATATATCTTCCAAACCCTGCCCATCCCCACACCCAAGAACTTCACCAATTCACTACAATCCAAACTATTAGCATATGTATGGGAAAATAGGCCAGCAAGGATCAATAAGCAACTAATGTGTATGCCAACTAAAAGAGGTGGATTGGGGGTCCCTGACTTGGAAAAGTACCGTACGGGAATATTCCTGCAAAGGATCATTGATTGGTACACGAACTTCACAACTAAGGCTTGGGTAGCATTGGAGCATGATATTGCAAATAAGACACACCTGGGGTCCCTCTGCTGGCTACCGCCAAAACAGACCTCTTTAGAACATCACCCTAACTCTATCATAGCAGAGACATTCCGGGTCTGGAACCATATTCTAATATCATACCCGAATATATCCTCAAGAACCTCCCCGCTAACACCCCTTACAAATAACACAGACTTTATACCGGGGCTGAATTTCCCCAGCAAAACCCTATCCAACAAGAGAAGAACCTTAGCGGCATATCAGTTAGGTAATGAGCATAAATTTTATAACCTAGAAGAGTTAGCAACAGAGGGAATTGACCTCTCAAAAAATTGGTTACTATTACGCCAATGCCAATCATATATAACAAAACACCCTGATCGAAGGAATTTAGTGAGGCCCATGACGGCATTTGAATCACTATGTAGAACAGACACCCCACATAAAAAGACACTAGCTATTTCTCATGCACTACTACAAATCCCACCTCATGGCTACACCCCGTATTACATAGACAGGTGGAATACAGAACTGAACCTAGACATGACACTAAGAGAGGTCTCAGAGATTTTCACGAATGTAACTAAGGTCTCCTCCTCCAGCCGGCTAATTGAACTAAATTTAAAGATAATCCAAAGATGGTACTACACACCGGCTAGGATACATAAACTCTATAGGACGGCAAGTGATACATGCTGGAGGTGTGAAAATGGCAGGGGGAACATGGCACACATCTGGTGGGATTGTACTATGATAAAGGAAGTGTGGGAAAAAGTGGCAAGGGAGACTTCAGAAATGGTGGGGGTTACGATCCCACCAGATCCTCGCATCTGGCTATTTAATATTATTCCAAGAAAAACACAAACACAAGTGAAAAAACTAATCTTTATGGCAAGTAATGGCATGAAGACATTACTTGCAAGGCACTGGAAACAAAAATACACCCCCACAGTTGCTGACTGGATCCACACTTTCCAACACATCTTACAATTAGAGGAATATGCATACATTAAATCGAGGACAGAGGTGTCATACGGCTTAATGAAGATCATGTGGGACACATATATAGCAAATAAATTTCATAATTAGCATACGCGAACTAAGTTGTGTTTATGCTTTATTAGGAGATTGATATAGGACCTAAGGCTCCTGACAACTGTGGCAACAGAACGTTTCTAGATACTTTTTGTTAGACGCATTTCACTGCATAACTGTAAAATGTAAAAGAAAATGTTAAACGGTTTGTTGCAATTCCTTTTTTGACCTCTGTATTGTACGAATTTTATTTGACAATAAAACTGTTTATACAAAAAAAAAAAAAAAAAAAAAAAAAATTACATGCCCTATCTAATTCATGAAAATTTATTTTGGACTAGACTGTCCTTTCAAGAAAACATAGGAGTCTGATATAGATGTAAATAAATTAATTTATTAAATATGATTTCAATATATCTGTGTGGCCATCACATATAAAGGCATAGGGTCAAAATAAGTATGTAAAACTATAGGGTTAGAGTTGATAAGCATATTCTGAGAAGCTAATATTCTTCTAAAATCTATAAAGTTGCTTAAAGCTAAATAAAAATGAGGGAAACATTGTACTTAACACCTGGCAAAAATTATGAGCGCTTGTAAAACTGAATAAGAAAGTATGTAAACCTGCAGTAAAAAGGAAACCATAAAAACGCTACACCAGCATAAATTAATAATGCTTTTTGCCTCCATTTTAATCTTTGCTTGACTCCATTTGGAGTTTGTATCATAAAATCTAACATGACTGCATGCTCAATCCAACATGCACAGATTTTCTGTTCAACTAAATTAAATATTTTTCTCTTCAGATATTTAATTTTAAAGGATACACACAAAAAAAACTAAATTATAATCTTCAAATTAACAACAACAAAAAAGGAAATGAAAATGTCTAAACCCTGTCTAAGTCTATTAAAAAAAGTGTGGCAGTGTATCTATACTATACTTGTGTTTGTAATGTCCATCGCAGTCGGCAGTTGCTCAAGCATCCTCAAAGGAATGTTGGTTGTGCGCGCAGCAGTCTCGCGGTGACAGACAGCTTCAGGAGCTCCAACTCTCAGCTGTAACATAACAGCTGAGAGCTGGAGCTTCTGAAGCTTCAGGCATCTGCCGCATATGGAGCCGGAGCGTGATCGGTGCTCCGCTTCCATATGAGGCCAGATGCCTGATCGTTACAGATGGTGACACTGTGTGTGTCACTGTCTGTAATGATCTTCTGCTGGTGGAGGTGTGGGCAAACTGACCTGGCGGACAACCGGGCATGAAGGGGGCGGGGCCGGCCGGCATGACAGGGAGGGGCTGGGGCATGACGGAGGCGGAGCCGGGGCGTGACGGGGCAGAGCCGGGACGTGACAGGGAAGGAGCAGGGGCATGACGGGGGCAGAGCCAGGAGAGAGAGTGCAAAAAAGAGAGAGCAAAAGAGAGGGGGAGAGAGAGTGCAAAAAAGAGGGGGAGAGAGCAAAAGAGAGGGGTAGAGAGAGAGCAAAAGAGAGGTGGAGAGAGAGCAAATGGAGGGGGGAGAGAGAGCAAAAGAGAGGGCGAGAGAGAGCAAAAGAGAGGGGGGAGAGAGCAAAAGAGAGGAGAGAGAGAGAGCAAAAGAGAAGGGAGAGATAGAGCGAAAGAGAGGGGAGAGATAGAACAAAAGAGAGGGGAGAGATAGAGCAAAAGAGAGGGGAGAGAGAGCAAGCGAGAGGGGAGAGAGATAGAAAATGAGAGGGGAGAGATAGAGCAAAAGAGAGGGGAGAGAAAGCAAAAGAGAGGCGAGAGATAGAGCAAAAGAGAGGGGAGAGAGAGAGCAAAAGAGAGGGGGGAGAGAGAGAGCAAAAGAGAGGGGGAGAGAGCAAAAGAGAGGGGGGAGATAGAGCAAAAGAGAGGGGGAAGAGAGCAAAAGAGAGGGGAGAGAGAGAGAGCAAAAGAGGGGGGAGAGAAAGGATATGTTTATGCACAAACAGACAGACAGACAGATGGATAGGATAGCTGCCTATCTATCTATTTATCTGTCTATGTCTTTTTGTCTATCTATCTCTATGCCTATCTGTCTGTCCTTTTGAACAGATAGATAGTTAGACAGATGGATAGACAGATAAATAGATAGATACAAATACAGATAATAGGTGTATAAATGTATATGCATGTAAAGCATATTAGCACTTAAGCTGTAAAAGCAGGGCCGTCTCAAGATATTGTGCTGTCTGGGTCTGAGAATATGATGACAATCCCCCAGTAGTAACATTATTAATTAACATATCATCTTAATAGCCTCGCTGCCTACCTGCATGCAACCAATGCTTATACGCAATTGCACAATAAGTGGGATGTTATGGAAGAGAAGCACTGGTACCACCGTGAATGTAACCCATGAATGGTTCTGTGTCTTTGTGCAGGATGATGTTTTGCAGCTGGCAGCCTGCGACTTCCCCTCACAGAGACAGAAAACAGGAGTGGTCTGGGTCTGGCAGTGACTTACTCTGTCACTGAAGTGCTGCCCCTTGTCAACTGCTGCCTGGGCCCCATGGTTGAGCCGGGCCCTGTGTAGAAAGCAACCCCCTACTCTATGTCATTAAAAGCATAAGTACAATAATGGTCAGAGACAATCAACTACAATATAGCAAAATATCAGTTAAAAGATTATTCGTTATTATTATTATTATTCATCATATAAAATAGCAATAACCATAAGGAGCTATCTGATAATAGTCTGTGAAAAACTAGTGAAATACACTGACTATACACCTCAGGGTCTATGGCGAACTCTGAACGCCACTTGTCCCTCAAATCTCTACTTTTTATCATCTGTGTTCTATACAAATCCCAGACTGGGAAAGGCATTTATCAAGACTGACAGAGTCTTGATAAAGGCCTATTATGGGCCTGAAACGCGTAGACCGACTGGTAAGCCTTATTCCGATATTTTTCAGATTATTAGTACGTTATTGCGCTATGTTGATTTATCTCTTTTAGGTGGAAGACGTTCCGTTCATCCATTGCAGACACTTAAGCCCTAATTTTGTAGGGGCAGCATTCTTCTCCTATAGGTCTCAGTACCTGCTTTCACATAACCTCTCAAGGTGCAAGTCACATTGCTATCGAATTTCATCTACCCTACACCACTCGTGCTTCTGATTGATTATTTTTGCACTTCAATATTTTTTATACAAATTTAATTTTTTTCAATATATAATTTTTAAACACCTTTATAACATAATTTTTCAACACCTTTTTAACACAATTTTTTCCACACCTTTTTAAGACAATTTTTGTCAATTTTTTGTCAATTTTTGCCAATTTATTAAGGACACATTTCTTCACTGAGGACTTATTTTTTCACTGAGGATATATTTTTTCACTGAGGATATATTTCTTCACTGAGTATTTTCACTGAGGAATCTCTTTCTCTACACTGAGGACTAATTGGAGACAATTTGGACACTTCACACTACAGCACTTTTTGCACTTTACACCAGGATGGACTAAGTCACCACTTGTTATTTTTTAGGACATATTTTTTAGGACATAATTTAGTATTCATTCAGCGTAGGTGTTTGAACTCCTACAGAGAGCTCTATTTATCGTCAGGCATCAATTCATCAAGTGTTCATTTCTTATATTGCATTGTTTTTATCATATATTGCATTGTTTTTATCCTATTATTGCATTGTTTTATATTGTTATTCATTTTTATATTGTTACTGATTTTCACATTGCATTACTTGTTTTTAGCATGGATCCATGAGTTTTTATTTATATTGTATTAAATTTTACCATTTCTGATTTCACACATTATCTATACTCATTCCTCTGCATATTGTCGTATCCCTTGCCTCCGGTTGGTTAGGCGCCTGGGGTTTCCTCTATATTGCTCTTTTATTAAAAGTCCAGACTTATTTTTAGTCTAGGACGCCTTAACTTCTGCTTGTGGGATAGTGCGCTAAATCCCTTACATAATAGACATCTGTGGGGGAGCACAGTAAAATTCATGTTGGATAATGCTTGAGAGATAAGCTAAGGAAGCTCTAAATTAAAGGGCAAGAAAGTAGTGCAGTAGGTCTGTGCTGTACTTTTAATAAGGTCTTGAAAAAGGCACTATTAGTGCCCCCTGCACTGTCTGTTAAAAGTACAGGGCACACAAAAAAAGTGGTTGCTGCATAAAGATGCTTTGGTTAGATTAATTATTGTCATGTAATACCAGATTGTGCCTTATTCTTTGCTTAGGATCACACAAAATATAACACACCAATATGCTCCACTAATCAATTTCAAATTCAAATCAGCCAATAGAAGAAATAGAAGATTTTTCTATTGGCTGATTTGAATTTGAAATTGAAAATCAGCCAATAGGAATTCAAGGATACCTCTAAATAAAGGAGGCACCGCACATTCAAAATTCAGTGTGTGGCTGGTGATCTCATGCAGAGGACGTTGAGCAGGGAAGATAAGAGAATGGTTGAAGACCGCCCCCGGTATGAAGATTAGAAGATCGCCTCTGGGAGGAAGATAAGAAGATGGAAGAAGATCCCTACCAGGATGAAGATAAGAAGATGGACCGCCACTGGGATGACAATGAAGCGCCGCCGCCCGGATTCATCCATATTAGGGGTTTCGTGTTTTTTTTTTTTTTTTTTTTAATGGGCAGCAAAAGAGCTAATTGCCATTTTAAGGGCAATGCCCAGCCAAATGCCATTTTCATGGCAATTTTTAGAGTAGTTTTGTTCAGATAGACTTTTTTTGAGGGGGGTGTGGGGGGGTTAATTATAGAGGTTTGTAGACTTTTTTTTTTAAGAAAAAGAGCAGACACTTTAGGGCAATGCTCTACGAAAGGCCCTTTTAAGGTCTTATTCTGTAGTTTAGTGTTAGTCTAGGCTTTTTTTTTATTTCGGGTTGTATTTTGGGGTGGTTTTAGAATAGGCTTTTGGTAATTTGCTAGTTGTTTTTTGTAATGATAAGTTTTCGATTTTTTTTTTTAAATGGTAGTTTTTTTTTTGTTTTTAAGTAATGTTAGGATTAAGTAATGTTAGGGATGTTTTTACAGTAATGCTAGATTTGTTAGTTTTAAGGTAAGGTTAGGTCTTTTTAATTTTAAAGATATGGTTATTTTTTTTTAATACTTTTTCAGGTAAGGATAGTCTGTTTTGATGTAACTTAGGGGGTGTTAGGTTAGGGAGTTTAGATGTTAAAGGGTTAATTTGCGATGGGGTTGTGACGGTTTAGGTGTAAATATTGTCGTTGGTCACTTTGTGATGGGGGTTGTACTGGCTTACGGGTTAATAGTGTAGTTGGTTACTTTGCAATGAGGATTGTGGCGGTTTAGGCGCTAATATTGTAGTGGGTTACTTTGCGATGGGAGTGTGGCAGTTTAGGGGTTAATAGTGTAGTGGGTTACTTTGCAATGGGGGGGTTGGTGGTTTAGGGGTTATTAGAGTGTGGGCTTATGGTGATTCTGGTTAGTGCAGTATGGGTGTTTTTTCTACTTTTCTTGCTCTATTGACATCTATGGGGAATTTGTTAGCATTGTTACAACATTCTAATTGTGCTAAAAGTAAGATGATTAACACAGGAGTGATAGATTTTTATTTTCAATTTGTACTACGAGTGCTACAGCTTACTTCTAGCACAATTAGAATACCGTGACCGCGCTAACGTATTCCCTATAGAAGTCAATGGAGCAAGAAAAGTGGGAAAAACACCCATACTTGTGCACTAACCGTAATCACCATAAGCCCCTACTCTAATAACACCTAAAACACCACACCCCCATTGCAAAGTTAAAATATTGTGACCAAGATAAATAAATAATGCTCAACTTTTAATGATGAAAGCTAGGTATGCCAATTTCTAAGATTTCCTCTATTCTCAATGCATTTTGACAGTTTTTCACGGCTAGACAGCACTTGTTCATGTGTGCTATATACTGTGGATAGCATTGTGCTCACTCCCATGGAGTTATTTATGAGTCAGCACTTATTGGCTAAAATGCAAGTCTGCCAAAAGCACTGAGATAATGGGCAGTCTGCAGAGGCTTAGGTACAATGTACAGAGGTAATCACAGAGTTAAAAAGTATATTAATATAACTGTGTTGCTTATGTAAAACTGGCTAATCGGTATTAAAGGGATTATCTATCTTTTGTAACAATAACAATTCTGGTGAAGACTGTCCCTTTAATGCACATAGCGGAATTAGTAGTATAGAACAAAGAAACCACCCGAGTAGGGAGGAACATATTGTACACTTGGGTACAGTTTGTTGGTCTGCAGAAACAGTTTAATGGACTCAGCTCAATATTCCATCATCACTTCTTGTTTACAACCCCCTTGTTCCAGAAACACATTTAAGATAATGAAGATGTTACTAGTCACCGCAAATTACCACTAGCTCCCCTTAACAGATATGTGGCTACAGCACTGACTGACACCAGCAATTTGAATCCTTTCAATTTGATGTGCACTTTGCATATAAAGGAATTGACAACTCACTGAACCTCATCTCTTTTAGGACATTTCATATTCTTTTGTGTGTATTGAAACCTTTAGTCAAATGAATTTTGCTGTAAGTAAAAATAATTTCTGTCAGATTTGCCCAAAATAAGGCTAAGCAGCCACAACACTCAGAACATACAGTGTTTTTGTTATTGCTTTCAATTAAAAAATACTGCTCTACTACTTTTAATATATTATCCACAGAGAGTTCTCCTTTTCTGAACCTACATTTGTGTCCCCTTTGTGAGGACTGATTGTTTGGTATATGTGGCATTTGTATTGCTAAAAAACAAAATCTAATCTAGAGGGTGTTCAGGGCAGACTTGCTAAATAAACTATATACAAAAGCACAGTACTTTAATATTATTTAAAAATGTATAAAAATGTATGATCTATGACTTGATTTTGAAAATGTGTAAGTTTCTGCAAGTTAAACAATACTATGATTAAACTGAACCTTTAGTATGAATATTTAATGTACCATAGTCATAAAGAAGAGAGAAGGAATAGCAAAACATTTGAGCTTATTTGGTGGGATTGTGCCCATTCAGGTATCTTTTAGCTCTCTATGCCATTCACAGAGAAGAAATATACTGTAGTAGGGTAAAGTAACTACAGGGATTTCAGAGGGTTTAAACTAAGACTGGGCCCATATATTTAGGGGGCTCATATGGCTCTTTTATCAGAATTAGCAGGGGCATTGCAGCAGGGGTGCATTGTTAGGCCTGGACCTACCTGCATCATGTCTGGCCTCGCTGTGTGCTCCCCACACCTGAAAAAACAAGGCTTGCAATGTGTTGAAGTGTATGGATTTGCCTTTACAAATATGGTGGCAGAGTTTCCACAATTGCAGCAACATTGCTGTTATAGAAAAAAAAGCCTGCCACCTTATTTGTACAGGAAGGTTGTGTAAATGTATATTCTTGTGTGGGAAGGATGACTCACAGAAAAGCAACTTCTCTTGCTACCATGCGACTGCCAGCTCATCTTCTGCTGACTACAAACAGCTAGAAGGGGCGTTACCCCTCCAGAGCCTTTGCCCTGGGTGCTGAGGTTTACTAATGCCCCTGTAGTAACATTTTAGTTTGACCCTGCTGTAAAAGACAGTACAGTCCCAAATACCAGGAAATTCTCCTCTGAACAAGAGAAAACATCTAACCCCATGTATGCCTCTCAGTAGAGAGTTTGTCTCCTTTGTTATGACTAGACACTACAGTCTCATAATCTGATTTGTATGTCCTCACTTTTAGCTACTCATTCGTAAATGAAAAAAATATTTATAAAAATGCACAGCAGGTATTTATTTTTTTTTTTTCAAAGGACTTGTTCTCTCAGGCTACACATATTTATATAAAGTGATCAAATTGAGATGAGGTCCTTGATCCCGTAGTCTGCTGTAAACATTTGAGTGCAATTCATTGAATTTTTTCGCTATCATGTATACTTTGGCATCTGGCATCTGATTGCCCACACAGGAGTATTTTGTCAACATTTATCGAGCAAGTGCACAGCGGTTGCTCATGCTAATGCCTGTGACAATGCCAGCTACTGAATTTCAAGGAATGTTACAAATAGTTATCTGGCAGAAATAACGTTTGTAATTAGTTTGAATTAACCATATCAATTAAATAAGCTTCCAGCACATTACAAAAAATAATAAAAATGATTTTACCATTTAATCACTTATTTTTTCATACTTCAGTCATACAGATTCAAACTTTTTTGGGGGGGGGGTTCTTCCTATGCAAAGAATCAATTTTTTTTTCATATTTATTATTTTTTATTTTTTTTATTTTAGACATTTTAAGAAGTTGCAGTACTTTAGGGAAATAATGAAAACATCAATTCCTCTCGGCTTTAGGAACTAATCATATATTTTGAGGACAAAAATGCAATAAAAACGTCCATATAATAAAATAGGAATTTCATAATTTTTCTAGTATTCAGTCATGTCATCTGTGTTAAATTCCTTAGAGCCTTTCCTGTTTTATTTATTATGTTTATGTGTGACAAGCGTGATATTATGTTACATGTAAATAGGATATAGAAAATAAATATTACTAAATAACTATTGCTACAACTCTTCAATTGCATTATTTGCAATATAGTTGCCATTCAACCAGGCTAGTTTTAATGAAAACGAACAAAGTGCTTTTCGCTTGATGCTTAAGTGGTAGTCAATAAATAGTAACAAATTAAAGATAGGCTGGAGGGCATCAAAGGTCATGTGACTTAGAAATATTGAAAAAGGACAAAATTTGAAAATAGCTTAATGACGTTTAAATAAATTAAGGCTAATAAGGTCAAACTTCACCTATATTATCAATGCAGTACTCATTTATTTTTGTGTTAAAATGTAATATAGAAAATCACACTTATTTAAAGGGGACATAGATATAATATATCAAAAAAACTGTTTCTATTTTCATTTTTAAAATGTGGTTTCATTTTGTAGTTGATAAGGTTGTTGTTATTATATAATCTAAGTGGAGTGGAGGAACAGCAGTGGATGTGTTCATTATTTTTGAAGAAGCACATAATGATGGTTGTGGTAGGGATATATCAGAGTATTGTTTTGTGCAATTAATTAGATACTTAACCCTTTTGCTGCTGGGCCCTTTTAAAACCCTTTGCTAGATTTTTTTTTTAAAAAATTAGCTTTCATTGCATTTACACTCACAGTTTAACTTTTTTAACCTAAGATACGCATACAAATTATATCTGTTTTTTAAAAAGACCTTTTTAGAAAATAACTTTAGTTTACATAAATATTATAATATGGGGGGGGGACATTATATGAAATGCAAAAAAACAAGAAATTAGTAAATAGCGTTACAGGAGTCATTATTTTCTAAATATTTCAAATACAAACTTTATTTCCCACATTTAGCATTGTTTCACTTTCCAAAAATACAAAAATTTAATATTGTATATTTATATTTTTCAAAATTAAAGGGATATGAAACCCACATTTTTTCTTTAATGATACAGCTAGAGCATACAATTTTAAACAAATTTTTAATTTACTCCTATTTTCAAATTTTCTTCATTCTCTTGGTATCTTTATTTGATAAAGCAGGAATGTAAACTTAGAAGCCTGACCAATGCCATTTTTGGTTTAGAATCCTGGGTAGCACATGCTGATTGGTGGCTACGTTTAGCCACCAATCAGCAAGCGCTATTCAGGTGCTGAACCAAAAATGGTCCGACTCCTAAGCTACCATTCCTGCTTTTCAATAAAGATAATAGGGGAACAAAGAAAAATTTATAATATGAGTAAATTAGAAACTTGCTTAAAATTGCATGCTCTATCGGAATCATGAAAGAAAAAAATTGGGTTTCATATCCCTTTAATAATTAAAAATAGAAGATAAAATATATTATTTTGGTCACTTTGCACCATCTTGCAATTTAAATGGAAGATTAGTAGTTAAAAAAAAATCGTACTATACAAAAATTAGATGCTTTTTAAAATTACACAAATTTAAATTTTCTAATTTTTCAGATAGGTGCCAGACCACATTTTAACTGTCCGAACTCACTCAGTGTAAAAAAACAAACCATAAGCATAGTTGTATCAAAAGTCATCCTATATACAATTTCACAAAATATTACATATATATTTTTTTTAATTATTTTTATTGAAGAGAGTCCAGGCATACAACAGGTAAACAGTTACATACATATGATCTATCACTTGCTGGAATTACAATATAAATGGTTTGAAATATGCGTGGTGTACAACAAATGCGAACAAGATATATTAATTTCAAGATTTTAACATCCTGAGCAGTGCTGAATTGGATTATAAAACAAGTATGTATGCATAGCTCATTTTGACCAAAACTTCTTCGATATCTGTTACCTGAACTTTCATTTTTTAACTAATTTAACTAAACTAAACATTAAACTAAACTAAACACAATACCCAAATAGATCTAAGAGTGAGTGTGCTAGTGCTGTGGTGGGGTAAGATCTTAGGTAGACAGCTCTTAACTAGGTATAGGTGACATTGTTAAGTGAGTATGTTGCTTGACACAGTAAGAATGCAGTATAATTTACAATTTGATCTAAACTAAGCTGTCCTGAGTATTTGAGCTCTTTTCCACATGATAACAACACAATCATAAAGTGTGAATAATGTGTTAGTCTTAGTACTCTCAGTGTGAGTGTGCAGTATGGCAGAGGGTTGGTAGTTACAGAAGGATCAATTCGCCTTTTTCCTTGAGTTGTGATAAAATGTAACTACGCACATATGCGGTTGTTCTTTATACGTTGTCAGAAGCATATTACATGAAAATTAAAGTAAAGTAAACCTGGGTAATCTCATTCCTAACCGTTAACAACACACCAACACAACATTAGCTGAGCAATATAACAGGTTATAGTAATCCCCCAAGAAACATGGCTGGTGTATCCAGAAGTATACGTTACTTAATATGGCAAGATAAATATGGGAGCTAACTCCTGTTTGTGCTGATACTTACTTTCTAGAAGTATGGCCATTAAAAGCAACCTTGGGAGGGGCAGGGGGTCGTAATGTTAGTTGCTAGAATTTAATACAAGTCTACAGATTTTTTGTGTTAGAATGCTCAATTTAAAAAATAGTATTGTGGTGCATGGACTGCTAATAGTAACAGACACATTGAACTAAGATTAGTCAATTCTCCTATTAGGCTAACTGTAAAGATAGGCAATACGTCTGAGTATATAAGAGGAATTACCTTTCCCTCAGGGCAGTGAGCACTAGAAAAGTGAATTTTAAAACGTGAAACAATCAAACTTTCATTAGTTAATAATAGTGTCTCAAGCTCTAGAATATACCCACGTAAAAAAACAATTAGCATACAGATGCAGGGATGTAATGAAAACAGCAGAATACAGACGTAGTACATTACATTAGCCCGCAGTTATAATGATCCAGCAACCTATCAGTCTATACCCCTTGCTCTGCAATCACATTCTAAGGTGTTTCCGACTTGGCAGTCACTCTGTTTCTCCGGGAAATCCGCGGTGCTCCAAATAGTTATCAGATCTCTCAGTCTTTTCAATAAGTATGTGCGCTCCATAACAGAAAGTCTTGTGGCAAATATTGGCAAGTACAAGGCAGGTCTTTCCCCCATCTATGCAGAATGTTCGTTCATCCAGAGCCCTGGTTGTCTGAAAGGCCGGACTGCTGTCTGCATAGATAGGCATGAAGATGCGGTATGTTGTGGAGCTTCTAAAGTGTAATCACTCCAAGCGGATTCTGAATTGCAGTAGGTACCCTTATTAGACATGGAGGATATCCAAGGAATGCAAGTTGGAGCCCCACCACTGCAGGAGTCAAGCTGTCACCCAACCACATTGCGTCACATGTAAAGTCATGCTTTGACTGTTGTTGCTAGCACGGATCCTTATTAGCGATCATGGGGGTAGTTACGAGTAACGGTACTTTATCAGTTCTTGTGGGACAGGACCTCTTTGTTGTCTGAACCGCTGCGTGGAGACTTTTGTAGCTTAGGAATAGGCTCTCAAACATAGGCGTAAAGGCTGAGGTTGTCTTTACAGCAATTTTCCTCTCCGACTCCATTGCGCAGTAATCCCTTATGGATTATAACTTGATAAATTGCCTTCCTGGGAAGAAGAGGTTAGAATGCTTCTATCTGCCAAGGTTTCCCAGACAGCTTGTCTGTCAAGGAAGATGCAGCTGTCATAAAAGAATGGCGAAATTGCTGGAATTAGAAAAGAGTTTCTTCAGAGCCAAAGATGCTTGTAGCCATCTTCTAGAGCCTCCCACCGAAAGTCCAATATTACCTATTTTTACATTCATCCAGTTCTCACATTTATTGGGATTCCTATTTCCTATTTTTTTAATAGTATAGAGAAACATGGATGTATAAGCATCACAACAAAATAAAATGAGGCTAATACTGCCATTGACACAAAACATCTTCTTGAATTTTAGAACCTCATGCTTTCAAATTGATTGTAGCATTCAGAGTAAAGATATCCAACATATCATTTTTAAGCAAGCATGGGACAATCTTAAAAAGAATATTACCTGAACATCCTAAGACTTTTTTTAAAAAAAAGAGCCCCCATTTTTGTAAACATTTTAACAAAAAGTTATATAAGAGAAGACAAACCCAAGACATGGTTAAATAGAAATCTAAAATACTTATATAGATGTGGAGAATGTACAGGTTGTAAGACATATACACAACAGGATAGGGTCCAGGTTCATTTTAAATTATCCACAAACAATAAACAATATAAAATAGATAAACTGATATTGATAACCTGTCACTCTTAGAGCGCAATATATTTTTTACAATACCCATGTAATCTCCAGCACATAGGAAAGACATCTATATCTTTACATACAAGAATAGGAGAACATATAAAAAACATAAAAAAGGCTTTCCTTAAACATACTGTATCTGAACATTTAAAAAAAAAAAAAAAATAGAAACTCGAACAAATAAATTTTTATGGGCATTAGACTTAAAAAAAAAAAAGTTGACTAGGAGGAGAAATAATCAACTGGGAAAATTAAAAATGTAATGGATTTATGAGCTAAATACACTAATTCCCAAAGGTTGAAATAAAGACTTTGAACTATATAATTTCTTATAAAATAATACAATAAAGGAAATTTAGAAAAAACAGGATAAATTAAATAATAAGTCAAATATTGTTTTTATAAGAAAATCGATACTTTCACACACACACACACACACACACATATATATATATATATATATATATATATATATATATATTATTTAGTTTATTTAGTAAGTGTCTGATTTAAAACCCTATTGGCTAGATTACGAGGCTTGCGTTATGAGTAAAAAAGCAGCGTTAAGGCTCATAACGGTGCTTTTTTACTACCGCTGTAATTACGATTCTTGTAGGTACAGCTGTCCCGCACACTTTTTTGGCATTACCGCAAATCAACTTATGAAATTTGCGTATAGTCTTTTTTCAATGGGACTTCCATTGCGCCGGTATTAAAAGCTTTTTTTCTTAGGCCAAAAAGTGAGCGGTATAGCCTATCCCGCAAGATTCGTAACACATTCTTAAGTCAGTAGTTATGAGTTTTACACTACAAAGCCGTAGCATAAAACTCATAACTAAAGTGCTAAAAAGTACACTAACACCCATAAACCACCTATTAACCCCTAAACTGAGGCCCTCCCGCATCGCAAACACTATAATAAAATTATTAACCCTAATCTGCCGCTCCGGACATCGCCACCACTATAATAAACATATTAACCCCTAAACCGCCACACTCCCGCATCGCAAACACTAGTTAAATAGTATTAACCCCTAATCTGCTGCCCCCAATGTCACCGCCACTATACTAAATTTATTAACCCCTAAACCTAAGTCTAACCCTAACCCTAACACCCCCTAACTTAAATATAATTTAAATAAATCTAAATAAAATCTACTATTAGTAACTAAATAATTCGTATTTAAAAGTTAATACTTACCTGTAAAATAAACCCTAAGCTAGCTACAATATAACTAATAGTTACATTGTATCTAGCTTAGGGTTTATTTTTATTTTACAGGCAAGTTTGTATTTATTTTAACTAATTACACCTAATCTAATAGCCCTATCAAAATAAAAAAAGCCCCCCCAAAATAAAAAAAAACCCTAGCCTCAACTAAACTACCAATAGCCCTGAAAAGGGCATTTGTATGGGCATTGCCCTTAAAAGGGCAATTAGCTCTATTGCTGCCCAAACCCTAACCTAAAAAAACCCAACCCTATAAACCCTTAAAAACACCTAACACTAACCCCTGACGATCCACTTACAGTTTTGAAGATCCGACATCCATCATCAACAAAGCCGGGAGAAGTCCTCAACGAAGCGGCAAGAAGTCCTCAACAAAGTCGGGAGAAGTCTTCATCCAAGCCGGGAGAAGTGGTCCTACAGAAGTGCAGAAGTCTTCATCCAGACGGCATCTTCTATCTTCATCCATCCGGCACGGAGCGGGTCCATCTTCAAGACATCCGGCGCGGAGCATCCTCTTCCAACGAAATCTTCTTCCAGAATGAATGTCTCTTTAAGTGACGTCATCCAAGATGGCGTCCCTTAGATTCCGATTGGCTGATAGAATTCTATCAGCCAATTGAAATTAAGGTTGAAAAAATCCTATTGGCTGATGCAATCAGCCAATAGGATTGAACTTCAATCCTATTGACTGATCCAATCAGCCAATAGGATTGAGCTTGCATTCTATTGGCTGATTGGAACAGATGTCTTGAAGATGGACCCGCTCCGTGCCTGATGGATGAAGATAGAAGATGCAGTCTGGATGATGACTTCTGCCCGTATGGAGGACGACTTCTCCCGGCTTTGTTGAGGACTTCTTGCCGCTTCATTGAGGACTTCTCCCGGCTTCGTTGAGGATGGATGTTGGATCTTCAAAACTGTAAGTAGACCTTCAGGGGTTAGTGTTAGGTTTTTTTAAGGGTTTATTGGGTGGGTTTTATTTTTAGGTTAGGGTTTGGGCCGCAACAGAGCTAAATGCCCTTTTAAGGGCAATGCCCATGCAAATGACCTTTTCAGGGAAATGGGGAGCTTAGTTTTTTTTAGTTAGGGTTTTATTTGGGGGGTTTGTTGTGTAGGTGGTGGGTTTTACTGTTGGGGGGGTTGTTTGTATTTTTTTTTCAGGTAAAAGAGCTGATTTCTTTGGGGCAATGCCCCGCTAAAGGCCCTTTTAAGGGCTATTGGTAGTTTAGGATAGGGTTTTTTTTTATTTTGGGGGGCTTTTTATTTTGATTAGATTAGGTGTAATTACTTTAATTATCTTGTAATTTGTTTTTTAATTTGTGTAATTTAGTGTTTTTTTTTGTAATTTAGGTAATTGTATTTAATTTAATTAATTGTATTTAATTTGGGTAATTTATTTAATTGTAGTGTAGTGTTAGGTGTTAGTGTAACTTAGGTTAGGTTTTATTTTACAGGTAAATTTGTATTTATTTTAGCTAGGTAGTTATTAAATAGTTAATAACTATTTAGTAACTATTCTACCTAGTTAAAATAAATACAAACTTGCCTGTAAAATAAAAGTAAACCATAAGCTAAATACAATGTAACTATTAGTTATATTGTAGCTAGCTTTGGGTTTATTTTATAGGTAAGTATTTAGTTTTAGATCGGAATTATTTAGTTATTAATAGTAGATTTTATTTAGATTTATTTAAATTATATTTAAGTTAGGGGGTGTTAGGGTTAGGGTTAGACTTAGGTTTAGGGGTTAATAAATGTAGTATAGTGGCGGCGATGTTGGGGGCAGCAGATTAGGGGTTAATAAATGTAGGTAGGTGGTGACCATGTTAGGGGCGGCAGATTAGGGGTTAATACTATTTAACTAGTGTTTGCGATGCGGGAGTGTGGCGGTTTAGGGGTTAATATGTTTATTATAGTGGGGGCGATGTCCGGTGCGGCAGATTAGGGGTTAATAAATATAATGTAGGTGCCGGCGATGTCGTAAGATGTGTAGGATTAGGGGTGTTTAGGGTGTTAGGTGTACAGGGAGTGCAGAATTATTAGGCAAGTTGTATTTTTGTGGATTAATTTTATTATTGAACAACAACCATGTTCTCAATGAAGTAGTTTTTAGTTTGTTTTTAGTTTTAGCTATGCAGGTGTGTGCAGGTGACTATTACTGTGCATAATTATTAGGCAACTTAACAAAAAACAAATATATACCCATTTCAATTATTTATTTTTACCAGTGAAACCAATATAAAATCTCAACATTCACAAATATACATTTCTGACATTCAAAAACAAAACAACAACAAATCAGTGACCAATATAGCCACCTTTCTTTGCAAGGACACTCAAAAGCCTGCCATCCATGGATTCTGTCAGTGTTTTGATCTGTTCACCATCAACATTGCGTGCAGCAGCAACCTCTGCCTCCCAGACACTGTTCAGAGAGGTGTACTGTTTTCCCTCCTTGTAAATCTCACATTTGATGATGGACCACAGGTTCTCAATGGGGTTCAGATCAGGTGAACAAGGAGGCCATGTCATTAGATTTTCTTCTTTTATACCCTTTCTTGCCAGCCACGCTGTGGAGTACTTGGACGCGTGTGATGGAGCATTGTCCTGCATGAAAATCATGTTTTTCTTGAAGGATGCAGACTTCTTCCTGTACCACTGTTTGAAGAAGGTGTCTTCCAGAAACTGGCAGTAGGACTGGGAGTTGAGCTTGACTCCATCCTCAACCCGAAAAGGCCCCACAAGCTCATCTTTGATGATACCAGCCCAAACCAGTACTCCACCTCCACCTTGCTGGCGTCTGAGTTGGACTGGAGCTCTCTGCCCTTTACCAATCCAGCCACGGGCCAATCCATCTGGCGCATCAAGACTCACTCTCATTTCATCAGTCCATAAAACCTTAGAAAAATCAGTCTTGAGATATTTCTTGGCCCAGTCTTGACGTTTCAGCTTGTGTGTCTTGTTCAGTGGTGGTCGTCTTTCAGCCTTTCTTACCTTGGCCATGTCTCTGAGTATTGCACACCTTGTGCTTTTGGGCACTCCAGTGATGTTGAAGCTCTGAAATATGGCCAAACTGGTGGCAAGTGGCATCTTGGCAGCTGCACGCTTGACTTTTCTCAGTTCATGGGCAGTTATTTTGCGCCTTGGTCTTTCCACACGCTTCTTGCGACCCTGTTGACTATTTTGAATGAAACGCTTGATTGTTCGATGATCACGCTTCAGAGGCTTTGCAATTTTAAGAGTGCTGCATCCCTCTGCAAGATATCTCACTATTTTTGACTTTTCTGAGCCTGTCAAGTCCTTCTTTTGACCCATTTTGCCAAAGGAAAGGAAGTTGCCTAATAATTATGCACACCTGATATAGGGTGTTGATGTCATTAGACCACACCCCTTCTCATTACAGAGATGCACATCACCTAATATGCTTAATTGGTAGTAGCCTATACAGCTTGGAGTAAGACAACATGCATAAAGAGGATGATGTGGTCAAAATACTAATTTGCCTAATAATTCTGCACTCCCTGTAAACATAAAACAATTTTCCCCCATAGGAATCAATGGGGCTGCATTACAGAGCTTTACGCTGCATTTTTGCAGGTGTTAGAATTTTTTTCAGCCGGCTCTCCCCATTGATGTCTATGGGGAAATCGTGCATGAGCACGTACAACCAGCTCACCGCTGACTTAAGCAGCGCTGGTATTGGAGTGCGGTATGGAGCTCAATTTTGCTCTACGCTTAATTCTTGCCTTTTAACGCCGGGTTTATAAAAACCTGTAATACCAGCACTGTAGGTAAGTGAGCGGTGACAATAACAAGTTAGTACCGCAACCCTCACCTCAAAACTCGTAATCTGGCCGTATGAAAATACAATCTAAAATCCCTCTCTATCTGCCCCGTTTACCTTCTCAGAAGTAACAGTCTATGTACTAATGGGGTCTCTACAGCCCTTTTATGAATATATAATATCCCTTCAGTAGTGATGTCCCGAATTGTTCGCTCGCGAACGATTCACCGCGAACATAGGTTGTTCGCGTTCGCCGCTGCGGGCGAACATATGCGATATTCGATCCGCCCCCTATGTGTCATCATTGAGGAAACTTTGACCCTGTATGTCACAGCCTTCTGACACATTTGAGCCAATCAGCAGCAGACACTCCCTCACAGACCCTCCCAGCTTCTTGGCAGCAGCCATTTTAGACTCATTACGATCTTGCTTTCTTAGTGAGAGGAGCTTTTGTGTTGCTGCTGCTGCCATTATAGGGAAATAGATAGCTAGGCTAGTGTATTTAGTGTCCACTACAGTCCTGAAGGACTCATCTCATCTCTGCTGCAAGGACAGCACCCCAAAAAGCCCTTTTCAGGGCTATAACTTCAGTAATTTTTTATTTTTTTTATTTGTATTTTTATTTGCATTTGCCTGGCTTTCAGCCTGTGTGTGAGGCTGACAGCATATACTGTGATTAGTGCCACCACTGATATCTGCTTAAACTTAGTTTAAATTTAACCAACCAAAATTTGAAATTATTTTTCTAGTGTAATTTATTTTCATTTTCTATCAGGCCTGTCAGGCCTGTGTCTCCGGCTCACACAGCATATACTGTGGTTCATTGCTCTGTGCCAGCCACCACTCATATCCGCTTATAACATTATTTTAAATTTAAAAAAAAAAAGTAAATCATTTTGCTAGTGTAATCTAATTTCATTTTCTATCAGGCCTGTGTGTTTCTGACTTACAGAGCATACTGTGGTTAATTGCTGCCCTCATATGTGCTTAACCTTTTTTTTAAAAAAACAAAAAAACTTTAAATCATTTTGCTAGTGTAACCTAATTTTATTTTCTATCAGGCCTGTGTATTTCTGACTTACAGAGCATACTGTGTTTAATTGCTACCCTAGCAAGGCTAGCAGCCACGACTCATATGTGCTTAACCTTTTTTTTTAATTAAAAAAACAAAACTTTAAATCATTTTGCTAGTGTAATCTAATTTCATTTTCTATCAGGCCTGTGTGTTTCTGACTTACAGAGCATACTGTGGTTAATTGCTGCCGTACCAAGGCTAGCAGCCACGACTCATATGTGCTTAACCATTTTTCTAAATTAAAAAAAAAACTTTAAATCATTTTGCTAGTGTAATCTAATTTCATTTTCTATCACGCCTGTGTGTTTCTGACTTACAGAGCATACTGTGTTTAATTGCTGCCCTACCAAGGCTAGCAGCCACGACTCATATGTGCTTAACCATTTTTTTAAATTAAAAAAAACAAACTTTAAATCATTTTGCTAGTTTAATCTAATTTCATTTTCTATCAGGCCTGTGTGTTTCTGACTTACAGAGCATACTGTGGTTAATTGCTGCCCTACCAAGGCTAGCAGCCACGACTCATATGTGCTTAACCTTTTTTTTAAATTAAAAAAAACAAACTTTAAATCATTTTGCTAGTGTAACCTAATTTTATTTTCTATCTGGCCTGTGTGTTTCTGACTTACAGAACATACTGTGGATAATTGCTGCCCTACCTAGGCTAGTAGCCACGACTCATATGTGCTTAACCTTTTTTTCAATAAAAAAAAACCTTTAAATCATTTTGCTAGTGTAATCTAATTTTATTTTGTATCAGGCCCTTGTGTTTCAGACTTAAAGAGTATACTGTGGTTAATTGCTGCCCTACCTACCAGCCACGACTCATATCTGCTTTACATAATTTTAAAGTTAAAAAGAAATTTTTAAATCATTTTGCAAGTGTAATCTAATTTCTTTTTCCATCAGGCCTGAGTGTTTCTGGCCCACATCATATAGTGTGACAAAGATTAATAGCTCTTTTTTCCACCACTTATATCTGGTGTAACAACATTAGTGTAAATTTTATGTAATTTTTTTTTTACATCAGTCCTCTTCTAGTGTTATTTAATTTTAGTTGCCAGGCCAGCCAGGCTGCCATTAGTGCCAGCCTGTGTGTCAGGCTGCCAGCATATACTGTGCCTACTTCCATCCTCAGTGCCAGTCCACGACTCCTATCTGTTGTAACATTATATTAAATTTTGTAAAAAAAAACTTTTACATCACTTTTCCAGTGTTATTTAATTTTAGTTAACAGGCCAGCCTGCCACCACTAGTGCCAGCCTGTGTGTCAGGCTGCCAGCACATACTGTGCCTAGTTCTATCCTGAGTGCCATTACTCCTATTTGTTGTAACATTTTTGTAACTTTTTTAAAAACAAACTGTTACATCAGTCTGCTATTGTTATTTAATTGCAGTTGCCTGTCTGCCAGCGTGTGTGCCAGGCCCACTTGCTGCCAATTATTCCCACCAATCATATTTGTTATAACAGTATAGTAAATATTTAAAATAAATAATTTTTTGCCTGTGAATCATCAGTCTGCTAGTGCCTTTGAATTGCAGTTGCCTCCCTGCCAGCGTGTGTGCCAGGCCACTTGTCAACTAGTAACACCAATCATATTTGTTCTAACAGTATTATAAATATTTAAAATAAAAAATTCTTAAATTGTGAATCATCAGTCTGCTAGTGCCATTGAATTGCAGTTTCCTCCTGCCTGCCAGCATGTGTGCCAGGCCCACAAGCCAACTAGTGCCACAAATCATATTTGTTGTAACAGTATTGAAAATATTTAAAATCATAACTTTTTTGACTGTGAATCTTCAGTCTCCTAGTGCCATTGACTTGCAGTTGCCTGCCTGCCAGCCTATGTGCCAGGCCCACTTGCCAACTAGTTACACCAATCATATTAGTTGTAACAGTATTGTAAATATTTAAAATAAAAAATTCTTATATTGTGAATCATCAGTCTGCTAGTGCCATTGAATTTCAGTTTCCTCCTGCCTGCCAGCATGTGTGCCAGGCCCACTAGGCAACTACTGCCACCAATCATATTTGTTGTAACAGTATTGAAAATATTTTAAATCATAACTTTTTTGACTGTGAATCATCAGTCTCCTAGTGCAACTGAATTGCAGTTGCCTGCCTGCCAGCGTGTGTGCCAGGCCTACTTGCCAACTAGTTACACCAAACATATTTGTTGTGACAGTATTGTAAATATTTAAAATAAAAAAATTCTTAGACTGTGAAAAATCAGTTTGCTAGTGCTATTGAATTGCAGTTTCCTCCTGCCTGCCAGCGTGTGTGCCAGGCCCACTAGCCAACTAGTGCCACCAATCATATTTGTTGTAACAGTATTGAATTTTTTTTAAATCATAACTTTTTTGACTGTGATTCTTCAGTCTCCTAGTTCCATTAAATTGCAGTTTTCCTGCCTGCCAGCGTGTGTGCCAGGCCCACTTGCCAACTAGTTACAACAATCATATTTGTTCTAACAGTATTGTAAATATTTAAAATAAAAAATTCTTAGACTGTGAATCATCAGTCTGCTAGTGCCATTGAATTGCATTTTCCTCCTGCCTGCCAGCCTGTGTGCCAGGCCCACTAGGCAACTACTGCCACCAATCATATTTGTTGTAACAGTATTGAAAATATTTTAAATCATAACTTTTTTGACTGTGAATCATCAGTCTCCTAATGCCATTGAATTGCAGTTGCCAGCCTGTGTGCCAGGCCCACTTGCCAACTAGTTACACTAATCATATTAGTTGTAACAGTATTGTAAATATTTAAAATCAAAATTTCTTAGACTGTGAATCATCAGTCTTCTAGTGCCATTGAATTGCAGTTTCCTCCTGCCTGCCAGCGTGTGTGCCAGGCCCACTAGGCAACTACTGCCACCAATCATATTTGTTGTAACAGTATTGAAAATATTTTAAATCATAAATGTTTTGACTGTGAATCTTCAGTCTCCTAGTGCCATTGAATTGCAGTTGCCTGCCTGCCAGCCTGTGTGCCAGGCCCACTTGCCAACTAGTTACACCAATCATATTTGTTGTAACAGTATTGTAAATATTTAAAATAAAAAATTCTAAGATTGTGAATCATCAGTCTGCTAGTGCCATTGAATTGCAGTTTCCTCCTGCCTGCCAGCATGTGTGCCAGGCCCACTAGGCAACTACTGCCACCAATCATACTTGTTGTAACAGTATTGAAAATATTTTAAATCATACATTTTTTGACTGTGAATCTTCAGTCTCCTAGTGCCATTGAATTGCAGTTGCCTGCCTGCCAGCGTGTGTGCCAGACCCACTTGCCGTTTCCAACTAGTGCCACCAATCATAATTGTTCTAGCAGTATTGTCATATTTTTTAAAAAAAGACTAAGAAGCATGACTCAGCTAGTGTAATATAATTGAAGTTGCCTTCCTCCCAGCGTGTGTGCCAGACAGGCCCATTTGCCAACTAGTGCCAACAATCATATTTGTTGTCACAGTACTTCTAATAATTAAAAAATAAACATTTTTGACTTAGAAACATCAGTCTTTTTTTTGTTGTCAGGCTCACAGCGTATACTGTGGCCACTTGCCTAGTACCACCACTCATAATTTGTTTAATAGTATTGTAAGTGTACATTTTAAAAAAAATGACAGGCAGAGGCAGGCCACCCCGCAGGTTCTGTCGTGGTCGTGGTGCTGTGATTCCTTTAGACCCTACAAATATGCACATTGTGCCAGGGGGGACGCGAAAAGTTCTGCCAGGGGGGAAGTGAAAAGTTCTGAGGAGGACCTAGTTGAATGGCTAACACAGGACACCCAATCTTCTACAGCTTCCGCTCCTAGTCCTCCTAACCTTGACGCACCATCTATGTCCAGCTGTGCATTGGGCATGTCTCAAGTGACCAGTGCCACTCGCCCGCCTGTCGCCACCACCAACACTAGAACCACAGCCGCTTCACTTGATCTGTCACAGGAGTTATTGACACATCAGTTGGAAGAAATGAGTGATGCGCAACCATCATTGACAGAGAATGTAGATAACAGTGATATGTCTCAGTCAGGCAGCATTACAGACATGGAGGTACGGTGTGATGATGATGATGATGTTGTACCCTCTGCTGCTTCCTTTCTTGATGTGTCAGATACAAGTGAAGCGGTTGATGATGATGTGTCGGTGGATGTCACGTGGATGCCTGCTAGAAGAGAAGAAGAAGAGGGGGAAAGTTCAGATGGGGAGACAGAGAGGAGGAGACGAGTTGGAAGCAAGGGGAGGTTGTCGCAAGGAGCTAGTGGCACAGTCAGACAGCATGCATCGGCACCCGGGGTCAGTCAGACAGCACGCCAACGACCATCAACGCATGCTGTTGCCACCACCAGAATGCCATCATCGCAGAGCTCAGCAGTGTGGCATTTTTTTTGTGTATCTGCCTCTGACGATGCCATTTGCAACCTGTGCCAAAAGAAACTGAGTCGTGGGAAGTCCAACACCCACCTAGGTACAACTGCTTTGCAAAGGCACATGGTCTCCCATCACAAACGCAGATGGGAAGAACACATGAGTAGAAGCAGCACACAAACTCAAAGCTGCCCTCCTCCTCCTGCTCCAGCATCTTCAGCCACGTCAACCACTGCTGTCCTCCTTACCCCCTCTCAACCATCCTCCACTGAGTCTCTCTTACGTAGCAGTTCCTTGTCATCTGCCCACAGTCAGGTGTCTGTCAAGGACATGTTTGAGCGTAAGAAACCAATTTCTCAATGTCACTCCCTTGCCCGGCGTCTGACAGATGGCTTGTATAAACTCTTACAAAAAACAAAGAAAAATGTTACCCTGCGCTGAGGAAAAAACACTAATAAACCAAGGGAAAAAATGGAGACCCCTATCTCCACAACAAGAACCAGAAATTGTATATTTTGAAAATCGTGTCCCAGATGGAACCAGATATTTCAAAAGACCTTGGCACTGCAAAAAATTGCGGCTAAAACTAGTGATTGGATAAACCGTGACAATAGTCAAGAAATTTAAAGTATGAAACCTTTGGCCTCAGTAATGAGATCACGTTATTTAAAAGATACAGTGTAAATTTATTAATACATTTAAAAAAGCTGATCAGCAAGAATAAAATAAAATAATTGTAACAATCAAATAGTTAAAATGTAGCAATCAAAAATAGCTTGATACAATATAGCAATGTAGCAAAGTAGCAAATATCAGTGTAGCATCAAATATAGAAACAGCAAAACAACCCTGGAGCTAATATGCGATCCAAATGTTGAAAGTCCGGAATAAGAGTAAGCAATCGACATCCACAGCTGATTCCTTGAGAAGCAGAGTGAGGCTGGAACGACAAACGGATCCAAATCAAACACAAGCAGAAAACCAAACTAAAGGTGTTCACTTTTACTTACACCGTGTCTTGGTTACTGCTGCGACGATGGATCCCTTTTAGCAAGCTGTAGCAGAGCCGGATAAGCCTTTGGTGCAATACCGGATTTTTCAAGGATACTCCGCTGAAGTTGCAGTTAACACAGAAGCCGGTCTGTGGAGGTAATGTTACGTCAGGTAACGTAGAGTGGGAGGAGCAACGCGTTTCAGCCCGGTCAGGGCCTTTGTCAAGCTCCAGAAAGGTGTGATACAGGGCTTTTTAAACCTGTGTGAGCTGTGCTCATTGGTTGGGTATCGCAAATGGGAGTGCCTTATGCATAAGAAACATAATGTTAAACAATTGCGCCAAGGCACAAATTAAAACAAAGCCATATACAAAATAGTAATTAGTCACTGTGCAATATTGATAAAGTCAAACTGTATACTTTATCAATATTGCACAGTGACTAATTACTATTTTTCTTATGCATAAGGCACTCCCATTTGCGATACCCAACCAATGAGCACAGCTCACACAGGTTTAAAAAGCCCTGTATCACACCTTTCTGGAGCTTGACAAAGGCCCTGACCGGGCTGAAACGCGTTGCTCCTCCCACTCTACGTTACCTGACGTAACATTACCTCCACAGACCGGCTTCTGTGTTAACTGCAACTTCAGCGGAGTATCCTTGAAAAATCCGGTATTGCACCAAAGGCTTATCCGGCTCTGCTACAGCTTGCTAAAAGGGATCCATCGTCGCAGCAGTAACCAAGACACGGTGTAAGTAAAAGTGAACACCTTTAGTTTGGTTTTCTGCTTGTGTTTGATTTGGATCCGTTTGTCGTTCCAGCCTCACTCTGCTTCTCAAGGAATCAGCTGTGGATGTCGATTGCTTACTCTTATTCCGGACTTTCAACATTTGGATCGCATATTAGCTCCAGGGTTGTTTTGCTGTTTCTATATTTGATGCTACACTGATATTTGCTACTTTGCTACATTGCTATATTGTATCAAGCTATTTTTGATTGCTACATTTTAACTATTTGATTGTTACAATTATTTTATTTTATTCTTGCTGATCAGCTTTTTTAAATGTATTAATAAATTTACACTGTATCTTTTAAATAACGTGATCTCATTACTGAGCCCAAAGGTTTCATACTTTAAATTTCTTGACTATTGTCACGGTTTATCCAATCACTAGTTTTAGCCGCAATTTTTTGCAGTGCCAAGGTCTTTTGAAATATCTGGTTCCATCTGGGACACGATTTTCAAAATATACAATTTCTTGTATAAACTCTTAGCCAACCCGCTTTTACCATACAAGCTGGTGGAGTCTGATGCTTTCAAAAAATTTGTATCTATTGGGACACCACAGTGGAAGGTACCTGGCAGAAATTTCTTTTCACAAAAGGCAATCCCAAACCTGTACTCTGTGGTGCGAAAGGAAGTAATGGCATGTCTGGCACACAGCGTTGGGGCAAGAGTCCATATGACCACGGATAGCTGGTCCGCAAAGCATGGTCAGGGCAGGTATATCACCTACACTGCGTATTGTGTCAACCTACTGACGTCTGACAAGCATGGAATGCGTGACTCTGCAGAAGAGTTGGTGACACCTCCATGACTTGCAGGCAGGCCTGCTGCTACCTCCTCTACTCCTCCTACTCCATCCTCTTCCATAACCTCTTCCATAACCTCTTCCTCAGCTGAGTCCTCTTCTGCTTCTGCGTCTTGCTCCACATCAATGGCACCCCCCCAGCTCCCCAGGTACTATGCCACATCCCGGATATGGCAGTTTCACGCCGTCTTGGGGTTGACTTGCCTGAAAGCGGAGAGTCACACCGCACCAGCACTCCTGACCGCCCTGAACGCACAGGTGGATCGGTGGCTGACTCCGCACCAACTGGAGATTGGCAAGGTTGTTTCTGACAATGGAAGTAATTTGGTGGCGGCATTGAAATTGGACAAGTTGACACATGTGCCATGCATGGCACATGTGTGTAATCTGATTGTACAACGATTTGTGCATAAGTACCCAGGCTTACAGGACGTCCTGAAGCAGGCCAGGAAGGTGTGTGGCCATTTCAGGCGTTCCTACACGGCCATGGCGCACTTGTCCGATATCCAGCGTCAAAACAACCTGCCAGTGAGGCGCTTGATTTGCGACAGCCCGACACGGTGGAATTCAACACTCCTAATGTTTGACTGCCTGCTCCAACAAGAAAAAGCTGTTAATGAGTATTTGTATGACCGGGGTGCTAGGACAGCCTCTGGGGAGCTGGGGATTTTTTTGCCAAATTACTGGACGCTCATGCGCAATGCCTGTAGGCTCATGCTTCCTTTTGAGGAGGTGACAAACCTTGTCAGTCGCACCGAAGGCACCATCAGTGACATCATACCATTTGTTTTCTTCCTGGAGCGTGCCCTGCGAAGAGTGCTGGATCAGGCCGTAGATGAGCGTGAAGAGGAAGAGGAAGAGTTGTGGTGTCCATCACCACCACAAACAGCCTTATCAGCATCGCTTGCTGGACCTGCGGCAACGCAGGAAGAGGATTGTGAGGAAGAGGAGTCAGAGGAGGAATATGGCTTTGAGGAGGAGGAGGAGGAAGACCAAGCACAACAGGCATCCCAGGGTGCTTGTTGTTGTCACCTCTCTGGTACCCGTGGTGTTGTACGTGGCTGGGGGGAAGAAGATTCTCTCAGTGAGATCAGTGAGGATGAGGAACGGGACATGATTAGCTCAGCATCAAATCTTGTGCAAATGGGTTCTTTCATGCTGTCGTGCCTGTTGAGGGACCCTCGTATAAAAAAGCTGAAGGAGAACGACTTGTACTGGGTGTCCACGCTACTAGACCCCCGGTATAAGCATAAAGTGCCTGAAATGTTTCCAAATTCCCGCAAGTCGGAAAGGATGGAGCATTTTAAAAATAAATTAAAAACTATGCTTTACACAGCGTATAAGGGTGATGTCACAGCACAACTGGAATGTAACAGGGGAAGAGATGAAAGTAATCCTCCTCCTCCTCCTCCCACGACCACGGCGGCAAGGACAGGACGCTTTCCTGATGTCTTGTTGATGGAGGACATGCGTACCTTTTTAACTCCAATGCATCGCCAGAGCCTTTCGGGATCCAGCCTCAGAGAAAGACTCAACCGACAGGTAGCAGACTACCTAGCATTAACTGCGGATCTCGACACTCTGAGGAGCGATGTACCCCTTGACTACTGGGTGTGCAGACTTGACCTGTGGCCTGAGCTATCCCAATTTGCAATTGAACTTCTGTTAAAATCTGACAGCGCTCAACCTTGTGTCTGTAGCTCCTAGTATTGTGGGTACCAGCGCCCCCAAAAAGGTGAATGTAGTGCTAAAAATAAATGCACAGAGCGCCTCCTAAAAGGCTAAGACACTAGTAGTGACAAGATTATTTAAATAAAAAATATATATTGAAATTCTATAGGGGTATATAAAATATTTTATAAGCTACTTATAGCTAAAATATACAAACAAGATACAAAAGTGGATCCACTTAAAATATACAATAAAATATGCATATATCTATATAAAAAAAAATACAATTGTGGTTAAAAACCACAACAATATACAATCTTAATCACAAATTAAATTACAATAAAACAGCTGTTGATGGTTGGATAAAAAATATAAATATATAAAAACATCAATTTACTGAGTAGGTGTCCATAAATATGTAGGTCCCAAACTTTAAATTCTTTCCAGACAGTGAATGTCAAATATGAAGATTCTATTTTAAAACAGATATCCTTATATATCCCTCGATAAACGGTGAAATGATGAAGTGTGTAAAAAAGAAAAACGTAGTGGTTTTCAAATCAAATTTAAAAAATTATTGTGAATCTCCCAAAAATTCTGAAAAGATGATGTGATGAAGTGGGCGTGAATAATCAACAATGTGTGTACACAAAAATGAAAAAAGAAAAAGGAAAAAATCTGAAAAAATAATCCAAATGAATATTTAGGATGTGTTAAAGTGAATAACACACTTATAAAGTGACCCTTATGTGAATACAAGATGTGAAGAGATGCTCCTAAAAAGTTAATCCTGTGTGTAAAGGATGAATAAATACAGAAATGGATCCTATGTCTCAGGGATCAATTCATTCAAAGATATACCTGTAATAAAACAAATATAACATAGTGCAAAACTGCTATTCAAACTTAGTAATTGAAAAGAAGCTTACCATATATGTCAACGCGTTTTGGCCCTAAGAACTGGGCCTTTATCAAGACTATAGATGGATTAGCATGGTAGCTCCTTTTATAGCTATTACTGGCCAATAAGTGCCTGTGTTGTTTTGGCGCCAAAAAATAACCTCTACTTCCTGTTCCTGTTGACCTGGAAGTAAAAAAATAACCTCTACTTCCTGTTCCTGTTGACCTGGAAGTAAAAAAATAACCTCTACTTCCTGTTCCTGATGACCTGGAAGTAATATTGAGTTTATTCTATTTTTGTATATATGTTCCTAGTTTCATGGTAAATTCATGCTATGTTTCAAATAAAGTACATGTTCATTTTTATTTGTTTCATTAATATTTGAAAGATAATATTTGCCTAAAATCGGCAAACCGGAAGTGTGTGTTCAGTCATTTATCACCATGGAAACCAATATAAGAGTGAATGAATAGAACAATTTAGATTTACCATGCCTGATCTGAAAATAGGCTTAATCTATCCTAAGGTAACTAGCTATTTTTAAAAATTGTAAGGCTGCTTGTTAGGCCCTTCTTTGACAGAAAAGACGAGTGAATGAAAAATGTATTCTACTTAGGGAAGACATCAAAGTAATAAATATTATAGTGGATATGACACTATTAAGGAATACAATAAAATAAAATAGAAGATTCTTATTTAAAAAATATAACAATCTAAAAGGGTCCTAAAATGTAAGCAATAATATCACTGTCCCTATAGAGATATCTATTTAGGAAAAGCGTATAGAATGTCTTCTGGAATGTCATAAAAAATCATATATTTTTTGATATATAGAAATATCAAGAAACCTATTAAGATAAGCATTGTCATAAAGCCTCCTATATGGAGACGACCCAGGGCTAAAAAACATTGGAATGATAAACATGATAAAACATTGGGATAATGAACATTGATTGTAAACATAATTAAAATATAATTAAATTGTTCGAATGATAAACATGATAAAAACATTAGGATAATGAACATCGATTGTAAACATAATTAAAATATGTAAAAATTAGAATATTAAAATATTTCAATATTTGAAACTCTCCATCAGTAATAGTAATGCAAAGTGGCAGGTGAAGAGGGGGGGGGGTGCATGGTTATATTAACAGAAGTACTTGAAATCACAATTACAATAAGACCTATCTCTTTTAAATGCCTACATATACTCTATGTGGGGGTGTGCCTAATCTATGCTAATATGAAAATACATGCACCTATTTAAGCTACACCTAAAGGATAGAATAATAACAGTGGCTATAATCTTAAATTAAGAAGATGAGATAGATCTTCTTTGTTATTAAGACCCTTAGGGTAAAGGCAATCTAAATTGAAAATCCATTTTGATTCAGCAGTTAATAGTTTCTTTTCATAGTTCCCCCCTCTCCAATTGGCTGTAACCAATTGGATACCTATGTAGCTAAGATCTTTTTGTCTTCCCTGATGTTGCTGCATGAAATGCCGATATAGTGGTGTTTCTACATTTTTATGCTTGATTTTTAACAGGTGTTCTTTGATTCTGTCCTTCAAAAGTCTGGAGGTCTGGCCTACATATTGTAGACCACAGTTACATTGTATCATATAGATGACCCCCTTACTTGTACATCTTATTGTATCTTTAATTTCATACTTCACTTTAGAATTGTGTGAAATAAAGTTTCGTGTTTTTATTCCCCTTTCACATGCTTTACAGTTTATACAAGGAAAGAAACCCCTTAGGTTTCTACCAAAGACATCTTTGCTAGTTGTTTTCGGAGTCTTGGGAACACTAGGGGACAATATGTTCTTGAGATTATTGGCTTTCCTGTAAATAAATGTGGGGTTAGGTGGAAGTTTTTCTCCTATAATTCCATCGTCTTTCAGGAGTGGCCAATGTTTTCGGATTATTCTTTCTATTAGATATCTATTTTAGCTATATCCTGTAATGAATGGGACAATAAGAGTATCTTCACTATTGGTTGACAAGCCCATCTTATTTTTGTTTTTATTTTTATATTTCAATAAGTCTCTTCTATCTTTATTCCGGACTTCTTCCATATTTTGGTTTAGGCTATCCTCTTCGTAGCCTCTCTCTAAGAATTTCCCTTTAAGTATTGTTGCTTGTTCTTCCCACTTTTCTGGGTTTGAACAATTTTTCTTAAGGCGAAGAAATTGTCCCTTAGGAATATTAGATTTCCACTTGAAATGATGGCAACTCTCCTGGTGGATATAATTATTACAGTCCACTTCTTTGAAGAACGTGGACGTTTCCAATATTCCATTTTTCACCTCAATTTTCAGGTCTAGAAATGTAATTTCCTTGGCACTGATTTCAAAAGTGAATCTTAAGTTTTTGGTATTATTGTTCATAACCTGTATTGTGTGTAATAGGTCCTCCTTTGTGCCTTTCCATATCATTAAAATGTCGTCAATATAGCGTGCATAGAGGACCAGGTCCGCGCTAGCTGGGCAGGATTCCCAAAATATGTGTTCCCACTGCCCCATATATAAATTAGCGTAGCTCAGCGCGAACCTGGTCCCCATTGCTGTGCCACAGGTCTGTCTGTAAAAAATACCTTTATGATTAAAATAGTTATATGTTAAAATATATTTTATCGCATCAAGAATAAAATTTCTCTATCATTCTGGTACTTCTTCATCTTATTTCAGGAAAAGTTCCACCGCCTCTATACCTCCCTCATGGGGTATGCTAGTATAGAGGGATGTGACGTCGCATGTAGCTAATATGTAATTGTCATTCCATTCTATATTATTCAATATGTTCATAACCTGGGTTGAATCTTTAAGGTAGGATGGTAGTCCCATAACATATCTCTGAAGGTTTCTTTCAACATATTCCGACAGATTGCTTGTCAATGATCTGATGCCTGAAATTATTGGTCTACCCGGTGGGTTCACCAAGGACTTATGTATCTTAGGGAGGTAGTATATTACCAGAGTTATTGGGTCTTTTGTCCCTATATACTTGAACTCCTTATCGTTCAGTATTCCATTGTTTTTTGCTTCTCCTAAGAGTCTGTCTAACTCCCTTTTGTAACCCTCAACCGGGTTCTGTTTCAATACTTCATAAGTTTGGTCATCAGATAAAATTCTATGACATTCTTGATCGTAGTCTTCTTTATTGAGGACAACAATCCCCCCACCCTTGTCCGCTGGTTTGATGACCACATTGTGGTTTTTTTCCAATTTCCTAATGATGTGCAGTTGTTCTTTAGACAAATTATGTTTGTATTTGTTCAATTTTTTAGGTTTTATGTCTCTTATTTCTTTGACTACCATTGTCTCAATGTTTCGATGGCATTACCCTTACTAGTCACTGGAAAAAAAGACAATTTGGGTTTTAGATCGGTGTGTCGATATGGGCTCAACCTTAAATCATTGTTAGCTACATCTATATTTCCATAATAAGATGTATAAGATTCTAAAGGAGATTTTATGAAGTGCCTTTTTAAGGTCATTCTTCTGATGAATTCCTTTGCATTAACAAAGGTTTCAAATTTGTTTAGGCCTTTAGATGGAGCAAAGGACAAACCATAATTTAATATTGAAGTTTCCTTTTCTGATAGTATTACAGTACTTAAATTATAGATTCCTCCGGATGATGAAACAGTATTACATGTGTTCTTTTGCTTATTTTCGTTCTCATTTGTATTCTTATTTACCCTTTGATTTTAATTCTTATTCAATTTCTTTCCTCCTCTCTTGCTTCTACGAGTTTTCTTTTTTCGTAGGTGTAAGAAATTCCTCTGGATGTGAGTTTTTTCTTTTTGTTGATGTTCTGTCTATTACTCTGGGTACTGGCTGATGTGCCCCTAAAAAAGAATGGCCTGAGGATGAGGCTTGATCTGTTTTATTGCCTGTAGCTATGTTAGAACTCTGTTCCTCAGTATTTTCAGGTCTCTTGTTCGGTGTATGTTTCTGTACACCTGTATCCCTCCTCATGTTTTTCTGATCCAGAGGTAGAAATCTATTATTATTGTTATAATAATTTCTTTTCCAGTTGCCCCCTTTATTATATTGATCTCTATTGCCTTGATGGGGATTACCCCATCTAACTCTCTCATCCCAAGAGTTAGCATTATTACGGTAACTGTAGTCATCATTATACCATCTGTTATTTGCATAATGATGGTTATAATGTGGAGTAGTATGTCTCCTATCTTGTGGAGAAAAGTGGGAGGAGACTTTATTCCCATCATTATTAAATTGATGCCTTGTACGAGATGGATCTGGATAGTGTCTATAATTTTGATATGATCTATAATTGTTTGTATTATAGGTTCGATCTCTGTAATTTTCTTCCCACCTATTATTCTGTCTGAGAGGTGTCTGTGGCAGTGGGTTATCTGTGAATACAGGTCTTCTATTATATGATCTCTCCCACGCTATACACGCTATATTGACGACATTTTAATGATATGGAAAGGCACAAAGAAGGACCTATTACACACAATACAGGTTATGAACAATAATACCAAAAACTTAAGATTCACTTTTGAAATCAGTGCCAAGGAAATTACATTTCTAGACCTGAAAATTGAGGTGAAAAATGGAATATTGGAAACATCCACGTTCTTCAAAGAAGTGGACTGTAATAATTATATCCACCAGGAGAGTTGCCATCATTTCAAGTGGAAATCTAATATTCCTAAGGGACAATTTCTTCACCTTAAGAAAAATTGTTCAAACCCAGAAAAGTGGGAAGAACAAGCAAAAATACTTAAAGGGAAATTCTTAGAGAGAGGCTACGAAGAGGATAGCCTAAACCAAAATATGGAAGAAGTCCGGAATAAAGATAGAAGAGACTTATTGAAATATAAAAATAAAAACAAAAATAAGATGGGCTTGTCAACCAATAGTGAAGATACTCTTATTGTCCCATTCATTACAGGATATAGCGAAAATAGATATCTAATAGAAAGAATAATCCAAAAACATTGGCCACTCCTGAAAGACGATGAAATTATAGGAGAAAAACTTCCACCTAACCCCACATTTATTTACAGGAAAGCCAATAATCTCAAGAACATATTGTCCCCTAGTGTTCCCAAGACTCCGAAAACAACTAGCAAAGATGTCTTTGGTAGAAACCTAAGGGGTTTCTTTCCTTGTATAAACTGTAAAGCATGTGAAAGGGGAATAAAAACACGAAACTTTATTTCACACAATTCTAAAGTGAAGTATGAAATTAAAGATACAATAAGATGTACAAGTAAGGGGGTCATCTATATGATACAATGTAACTGTGGTCTACAATATGTAGGCCAGACCTCCAGATTTTTGAAGGACAGAATCAAAGAACACCTGTTAAAAAATCAAGCATAAAAATGTAGAAACACCACTATATCGGCATTTCACGCAGCAACATCAGGGAAGACAAAAAGATCTTAGCTACATAGGTATCCAATTAGTTACAGCCAATTGGAGAGGGGGGAACTTTGAAAAGAAACTATTAACTGCTGAATCAAAATGGATTTTCAATTTAGATTGCCTTTACCCTAAGGGTCTTAATAACAAAGAAGATCTATCTCATCTTCTTAATTTAAGATTATAGCCACTGTTATTATTCTATCCTTTAGGTGTAGCTTAAATAGGTGCATGTATTTTCATATTAGCATAGATTAGGCACACCCCCACATAGAGTATATGTAGGCATTTGAAAGAGATAGGTCTTATTGTAATTGTGATTTCAAGTACTTCTGTTAATATAACCATGCACCCCCCCCCCTCTTCACCTGCCACTTTGCATTACTATTACTGATGGAGAGTTTCAAATATTGAAATATTTTAATATTCTAATTTTTACATATTTTAATTATGTTTACAATCGATGTTCATTATCCTAATGTTTTTATCATGTTTATCATTCGAACAATTTAAGTATATTTTAATTATGTTTACAATCAATGTTCATTATCCCAATGTTTTTATCATGTTTATCATTCCAATGTTTTTTAGCCCTGGGTCGTCTCCATATAGGAGGCTATATGACAATGCTTATCTTAATAGGTTTCTTGATATTTCTATATATCAAAAAATATATGATTTTTTATGACATTCCAGAAGACATTCTATACGCTTTTCCTAAATAGATATCTCTATAGGGACAGTGATATTATTGCTTACATTTTAGGACCCTTTTAGATTGTTATATTATTTAAATAAGAATCTTCTATTTTATTTTATTGTATTCCTTAATAGTGTCATATCCACTATAATATTTATTACTTTGATGTCTTCCCTAAGTAGAATAAATTTTTCATTCACTCGTCTTTTCTGTCAAAGAAGGGCCTAACAAGCAGCCTTACAATTTTCAAAAATAGCTAGTTACCTTAGGATAGATTAAGCCTATTTTCAGATCAGGCATGGTAAATCTAAATATATGACTGAAAATTGTTCTATTCATTCACTCTTATATTGGTTTCCATGGTGATAAATGACTGAACACACACTTCCGGTTTGCCGATTTTAGGCAAATATTATCTTTCAAATATTAATGAAACAAATAAAAATGAACATGTACTTTATTTGAAACATAGCATGAATTTACCATGAAACTAGGAACATATATACAAAAATAGAATAAACTCAAACGTACTTCCAGGTCATCAGGAACAGGAAGTAGAGGTTATTTTTTTACTTCCAGGTCAACAGGAACAGGAAGTAGAGGTTATTTTTTTACTTCCAGGTCAAAAGGAACAGGAAGTAGAGGTTATTTTTGGCGCCAAAACAACACTGGCACTTATTGGCCAGTAATAGCTATAAAAGGAGCTACCATGCTAATCCATCTATAGGCTTGATAAAGGCCCAGTTCTTAGGGCCGAAACGCGTTGACATATATGGTAAGCTTCTTTTCAATTACTGACTAAGTTTGAATAGCAGTTTTGCACTATGTTATATTTGTTTTATTACAGGTATATCTTTGAATGAATTGATCCCTGAGACATAGGATCCATTTCTGTATTTTTTCATCGTTTACACACAGGAATAACTTTTTAGGAGCATCTCTTCACATCTTGTATTCACATAAGGGTCACTTTATAAGTGTGTTATTCACTTTAACACATCCTAAATATTCATTTGGATTATTTTTTCACATTTTTTCCTTTTTCTTTTTTCATTTTTGTGTACACACATTTTTGATTATTCACGCCCACTTCATCACATCATCTTTTCAGGATTTTTTGGATATTCACAATAATTTTTGAAATTTGATTTGAAAACCACTACGTTTTTCTTTTTTACACACTTCATCATTTCACCGTTTATCGAGGGATATATAAGGATATCTGTTTTAAAATAGAATCTTCATATTGGACATTCACTGTCTGGAAAGAATTTAAAGTTTGGGACCTAAATATTTATGGACACCTACTCAGTAAATTGATGTTTTTATATATTTATATTTTTTATCCAACCATCAATAGCTGTTTTATTGTAATTTAATTTGTGATTAAGATTGTATATTGTTGTGGTTTTTAACCACAATTGTATTTTTTTTTATATAGATATATGCATATTTTATTGTATATTTTAAGTGGATCCACTTTTGTATCTTGTTTGTATATTTTAGCTATAAGTAGCTTATAAAATATTTTATACCCCTATAGAATTTCAATATATATTTTTTATTTAAATAATCTTGTCACTACTAGTGTCTTAGCCTTTTAGGAGGCGCTCTGTGTATTTATTTTTAGCATTGCAATTGAACTTCTGGCCTGCCCCGCTTCAAGTGTCCTGTCCGAAAGGACCTTCAGTGCAGCAGGAGGTTTTGTCACTGAGAAGAGAAGTCACCTAGGTCAAAAAAATCTTGACTATCTCACCTTTATTAAAATGAATGAGGGATGGATCCTGAAGGGACTGACATTGGGCGATACATTCGAGTAAAAAAGGCCTGATGATGAGATGAGCTGCCTTGGGCTACAACAGGTACACATGCTGGCTTTTTTTTTTCTTATAATGCAGGATGACTTGTGTGACTTATCCGCCAACAACTAGTGTTCAAGCCGCAAGCTTTTAGGGCACTTTCTAAATGTTTTACAAACATCAATTTTTCTGGCCGCTGCTACAGCAGTGGCTGCAACAATCCCAAATTTTTCAGTCATTTGTACATGCCTAATTTTTCTGGCCTCTGCTGCTGCTCTGTGGCTACAAAACTCAAAGCAAAAAAAACCCACACATAACAGTGATTAAACTGTTAAGAATAGTACAACTTAACACACCACTCATATCTGGAGGACCATTAGATTGCACGCGCAGTGCCCCAAATTTGAAGGAGGAGGACCGACCAAGCATCTTTATCCGTCTCTTGGTTCCTCTAAATTATCTCCGGGTTCCATCTATCCCATACCTGTAGTGTATTGTGCAAAAGGGTGGTATATGTGGTGTTTCATGCTGTTGTGCCTGTTGAGGGTCGTGGCCCATTGTATAAAAAGGCTGAAGGAAAACGACCTGTACTGGGTGTCCAAGCACATTTTTTGTTCAATGTTCTCGGTTCCTCTAAATTATCTCCGGGTTCCTCAAATCAATGCCATACCTGTACTCGATTGTGCAAAAGGATGGCGTATGTGGTGTTTCATGCTGTTGTGCCTGTTTCGGGTCATGGGCCATCTTATAAAAAGGCTGAAGGAGAACGACCTGTACTATGTGTCAAAGCACAATTTTTGTCCAATATTCCCGGTTGCTCTAAATTATCTCCGGGTTCCTCAAATCAATGCCATACCGGTACTCGATTGTGCAAAAGGGTGGCATATGTGGTGTTTCATGCTGTTGTTTCTGTTGAGGGTCCGGGACCCTCGTCTAAAAAGTCTGAAGGAGAACAAAGTGTACTGGTTGTCCAAGCATCTTTTTCCATCTCCCGGTTCCAAAAAATTATCTCCGGGTTTCTAAAATTGATGCCATACCTGTACTCTATTGTGCAAAAGGATGGCATATGTGGTGTTTCCTGCAGTTGTTTCTGTTGAGGGTCCTGGACCCTCTTATAAAAAAGGCTGAATGAGAAAGAAGTGTACTGGGCGTCCAATCATTTTTTTGGTTCAATTTCCCAGTTCGTAACAATTATCTCAGGGTTTCTATTGTTCAAAAGGATGCCATATGTACTCTTTCCTGCTGTTGTTTCATATGAGGGTCCTGGAGCCTCTTATAAAAAGGCTGAAGGAGAACGACGTGTACTGGGTGTCCAATCATTTTTCTTGTTCAGTTTTCCGGTTCCTAAAAATTATCTCTGGGTTTCTAAAATCAATGCCGTACCTGTACTCTATTTTTCTAAAGGATGGCATATGTGGTGTTTCCTAATGTTGTTTCTGTTGAGGGTCCTGGACCCTCTTATAAAAAGGCAGAAGGAGAACGACGTGTACTGGGTGTCCAATCATTTTTCTTGTTCAGTTTCCCGGTTCCTAAAAATTATCTGCGGGTTTCTAAAATCAATGCCGTACCTGTACTCTATTGTTCTAAAGGATGCCATATATCCTCTATCCTGCATTTGTTTCTGTTGAGGGTCCTGGACCCTCTTATAAAAAGGCCGAAGGAGAACGACCTGTACTGCACTGGGTGTCCAAGCATAGTTTTTTGTTCAATTTCACGGTTCCTAAAAATTATCTCCGTGTTCCTAAAATCAATGCCATACCTGTACTCTATTGTGCAAAAGGATGGCATATGTGGTGTTTCATGCTGTTGTGGCTGTTGAGGGTCATGGGCCATTGTATAAAACGGCTGAAGGAGAACGACCTGTACTGCCTTGCTGCTCCTTTTAGGCAGGCCAGCTCTTTGCATACATGCCCACAGACTCTGTAACGTATGCCTCTTTTAGGGAGGGGTGTAGCCATAATGCAGGGTCAGAACCTCTGCCTGAAACTGGTATACTCGATTGTGCAAAAGGAAGTAACCTTACCATGGTTTCCTGACCGCACGTTTTGTTGTTATATTTTGGTGAGGGTAATCATGATGGCCATGTAGACCACCCCCGAGAGGCCTGGAAGTTACAGGGATGAAATTGCTAAGAATAGTACTACTTTACACAACCGAGGTAGCCATGGGTCCCAGTCCAAGACCGCATGTCTTGTTGTTTTGTTTGATGCGGCTAATAATGCAGGCCATATAGACCTCCCACCATTAGGTGTTGTAACAGATATTAAACTAATAAGAACAGTACTACCGAAATAAAGCCAATTAACAGGCTTTCAAGAGCCAAGGTTTTATTGTTGTACTTTGTTAGGCTAATCACGATGGCCATGTAGACCACCCCCGAGAGGCCTGGAAGTTACAGGGATGAAAGTGCTAAGAATAGTACTACTTTACACAACCGAGTTAGCCATGGGTCCCAGTACAAGACCGCATGTCTTGTTGTTTTGTTTGGTGCGGCTAATCATGCAGGCCATATAGACCTCCCACCATTAGGTGTTGTAACAGATATTAAACTAATAAGAACAGTACTACCGAAATAAAGCCAATTAACAGGCTTTCAAGAACAAAGGTTTTATTGTTGTACTTTGTTAGGCTAATCATGATGGCCATGTAGACAACCCCCGAGAGGCATGGAAGTTACAGGGATGAAAGTGCTAAGAATAGTACTACTTTACACAACCGAGGTAGCCATGGGTCCCAGTCCAAGACCGCATGTCTTGTTGTTTTGTTTGGTGCGGCTAATCATGCAGGCCATATAGACCTCCCACCATTAGATGTTGTAACAGATATTAAACTAATAAGAACAGTACTACCGAAATAAAGCCAATTAACAGGCTTTCAAGAGCCAAGGTTTTATTGTTGTACTTTGTTAGGCTAATCATGATGGCCATGTAGACCACCCCCGAGAGGCCTGGAAGTAACAGGGATGAAAGTGCTAAGAATAGTACTACTTTACACAACCGAGTTAGCCATGGGTCTTAGTCCAAGACCGCATGTCTTGTTTTTTTTGTTTGGTGCGGCTAATCATGCAGGCCATATAGACATCCCACCATTAGGTGTTGTAACAGATATTAAACGAATAAGAACAGTACTACTTAACACAACCTAGTTACCATAGGTCCCAGACCGCATGTCTTGTTATTATATTTTGTAAGGGTAATCATGCAGGCCATATAGACCTCCCCCGATAGGGTGAGTAACAGGTATTAAAATGCTAAGAACAGTACTACTTAACACAACCTTACCATGGGTCTCAGACCGCATGTCTTGTTATTATATTTTGTAAGGGTAATCATGCAGGCCATATAGACTTCCCCGATAGGGTGAGTAACAGGTATTAAAATGCTAAGAACAGTACTACTTAACACAACCTAGTTACCATAGGTCCCAGAGCATATGTCTTATTATTATATTTTGTAAGGGTAATCATGCAGGCCATATAGACCTCCCCCGATAGGGGGAGTAACAGGGATTAAAGTGCTAAGAAAAGTACTAATTAACACAAGCTAATTACCATGGGTCCCACACCGCGTGTCTTGTTGTTATACTTTGTCAGGGTAATCATGCAGGCCATATAGACCTCCCCCGATATGGGGAGTTACAGGGCTGAAAGTGCTAAGAATAGTACTACTTAACACAACCTAGTTACCATGGGTCCCAGACCGCATGTTTAATTATTATACTTTGTCAGGGTAATTATATATCTAACAAATCTATCTATTTATCTTCTATCGATTCTATCTAACTATCAATCTATGTATATCTATCTATCCTATCTATCTATCTATCTATCTATCTATCTATCTATCTATCTATCTTCTGTCCGGACTGTTTTGAGACAGCCACTTGTGTTTTGGACAAATTTGAAGTAGGAGGACAGACCAATCACAAGGATTAAACTGCGAAGAATAGTAATACTTAAGAAAACCTAGTTATACCAGAACCACCATGGGTCCCAGACCGCATGTTTGGTTGTTATACTTTGTCAGGGTAATCATGCAGGCCATATAGACCTCCTTGATAAGGGGGAGTAACAGGGATTAAAGTGCTAAGAATAGTACAACTTAACACAAACTAGTTAAATGATTACTTTCTGTTATAATTTTTAAGCTAAACAACTAACATATTAAAGTTAATAAACATGAATTAAAACCTACTGACCTATATTTTCTCCAAAATGAAGTTTCATAACGTTCTAAAAGTTATATATTTTATTCGCCGATGATGTCACGTTATCCTGCCCACTATTTTCAGCACTGCATGTTCAAAATACTTAAAGCAATAACTTTGTGTTTAAAGCGCCATTTTGAAACCTAGGTATTGTAAACGGATTGGGTACAGAGCAAAGGATACCCACAGAGTGGGTTTGGAAAACAATTAAATTTGCAGACAAGATTTCTGATATACGGTAGAGATATGTTAATGAAATGCTATTGATAAAAAGCGTATTTGGGGTAGTTAGTTAGTAACAGGCATAAAAAATATTTACTTACAGTGGCCCTTTAACACTAGTTCCCCGACCGCATGTCTTATTGTTATATTTTGGTAAGGTAATCATGCAGGCCATATAGACCTCCCACGATAGGGGGAGTAACAGGATTAAAGTGCTTACAAAAGTACTACTTAACACAACCTAGTTACCATGGGTCCCAGACCGCGTGTCTTGTTGTTATACTTTGTCATGGTAATAATGCAGGCCATATAGACCTCCCCCGATGGGAGGAGTTACAGGGATGAAAGTGCTAAGAATAGTACTACTTTACACAACCTAGTTACTATGGGTCCCAGACCGCATGTTTAATTATTATACTTTGTCAGGGTAGTTATATATCCAACAAATCTATCTATTTATCTTCTATCGATTCTATCTAACTATCAATCTATGTATATCTATCTATCCTATCTATCTTCTGTCCGGACTGTTTTGAGACAGCCACTTGTGTTTTGGACAAATTTGAAGTAGGAGGACAGACCAATCACAGGGATTAAACTGCAAAGAATAGTAATACTTAAGAAAACCTAGTTATACCAGTACCACCATGGGTCCCAGACCGCATGTTTGGTTGTTATACTTTGTCAGGGTAATCATGCAGGCCATATAGACCTCCCCCGATAGGGGGGAGTTACAGGGATGAAAATGCTAAGAATAGTACTACTTAACACAACCTAGTTTACCATGGGTCCCAGAACGCATATTTGGTTGTTATACTTTGTCAGGGTAATCATGCAGGCCATATAGACCTCCCTTGATAGGGGAAGTAACAGGGATTAAAGTGCTAAGAATAGTACAACTTAACACAACCTAGTTAACATTAACTGTGGTTCCCAGACCGCATGTCATGTTGTTAGATTTTGTCAGTATAATCAGCCAGGCCATATAGACCGCCCCTGATAGGGGGAGTAATAGGGATTAAAGTGCTAAGAATAGTAAAAATTAACACAACCTAGTTAACAGTGGTTCCCAGGCCGCATGTCTTGTTGTTATATTTTGCCAGGATAATCAGGCATGCCATATAGACCTCCCCCGATAGGGGGAGTAACAGGGATTAAAGTGCTAAGAATAGTACTACTTAACACAACCTAATTACCATGGGTCCATGACTACATGTTTTGTTATTATACTTTGTCAGGGTAATCATGCACGCCATATAGACCTCCCTTGATAGGGGGAGTAACAGGGATTACAGTTCTAAGAATAGTACTACTTAACTCAAGATAGTTACCATGGGTCCCACACCGCATGTTTTGTTGTTATACTTTGTCAGGGTAATCATGACGGCCATATATACCTCCACCGAAAGGGGGAGTCAGAGGGATTAAACTGCTAAGAAAAGTTTTACTTAACACAACCTAGTTACCATGGGTCCCAGACAGCATGTCTTGTTGTTATATTTTGTCGGGGTAATAATGCAGGCCATATAGACCTCCCACTATAGGAGGAGTTACAGGGATGAAAGTTCTAAGAATAGTACTACTTCACACAACCTAGTTACCATGGGTCCCAGACCGCATGTTTTGTTATTATACTTTGTCAGGGTAATCATGCAGGCCATATAGACCTCCCTTCATAGGGGGAGTAACAGGGATTAAAGTTCTAAGAATGGTATTACTTAACACAACCTAGTTAGCATGGGTCCCACACCGCATGTTTTGTTGTTATACTTTGTCAGGGTAATCATGCAGGCCATATAGAACTCCTCCGAAAGGGGGAGTAAGAGGGATTAAACTGCTAAGAAAAGTTTTACTTAACACAACCTAGTTACCATGGGTCCCAGACCACGTGTCTTGTTGTTATACTTTGTCATGTTAATCATGCAGGCCATATAGACCTCCACCAAAAGGAGGAGTTACAGGGCTGAAAGTGCTAAGAATAGTACTACTTAACACAACCTAGTTACCATGGGTCCCAGACCACATGTTTAATTATTATACTTTGTCAGGGTAATTGTATAGCTAACAAATCTATCTATTTATCTTCTATCAATTCTATCTAACTATCAATCTATGTATATCTATCTATCCTATCTATCTCGTGTCTGGACTGTTTTGAGACAGCCACTTGTGTTTTTGACAAATTTGAAGTAGGAGGACAGACCAATCATCTTCTTCCATCTCCCGGTTCCAAAAATGCAGGCCATATAGACCTCCCCCGATAGGGGGAGTAACAGGTTGTAGTAAAACTGCTAAGAATAGTACTACTTAAACACACCATGGGTCACAGACCGCATGTCTTATTGTTATACTCTGTCAGGGAAATTATATATATTTCAAATCTATCTATTTATCTATCAAATCGATCTAACTATCAAACGTATCTATCAAATCGATGTAATTCGTATCTATAGAATGTATATTACATCTTTGGTTGATGTAATTCATATCTATCAAATGTATATTGCATCTTTGGATCGATAAACATTCATATCTATCAAATGGATATTGCATCTATTGATCGATGTAATTCGTATCTATCAAATGTATATTGCATCTAATGATCTATGTAATTTGTATCGATAAGATGTATATTGCATCGATTGAGCTATGTAATCTATGTATCTATCTATCAAATCTATCTATCTCATGGTTGTGCAAATGGACTGTTTGCGGCGGGGTCCGGGAGTGGCGGTTTAGGGGTTAAACTATTTATTTAGTTGCGGCGAGGTCTGGGATCGCAGGATAGGGGTTAATAACTTTATTATAGGTGGCGACGGTATAGGGGGGGCAGGATAGGGGTTAATAGGTATCATGTAGGTGGCGGCGGGGTCTGGGAGCGGCGGTTTAGGGGTTAATACATATATTATAGTTGCGGCGGGGTCAGGGAGCGGCGGTTTAGGGGTTAACATGTTTTATTATAGTGGCTGGGGCTCCGGGAGCGGCGGTTTAGGGGGTAATAAATGTATTTAGTTGCGGTGGTGTAGGGGGGGGGCAGATTAGGGGTGTTTAGACTCGGGGTACATGTTAGGGTGTTAGGTGCAGACAGCTCCCATAGGAATCAATGGATGTCTGGCAGCAGCGAACATGAACTTTCGCTATGGTCAGACTCCCATTGATTCCTGTGGGATCCGCCACCTCCAGGGCGGCGGTTTGAAAACCAGGTACGCTGGGCCGGAAAAGTGCCGAGCGTACCTGCTAGTTTTTTTGATAACTAGCAAAAGTAGTCAGATTGTGCCGAACTTGCGTTCGGAACATCTGGAGTGGTGTAAGAATCGATCTGTGTCAGACTGAGTCCGGCGGATCGAAGCTTACGTCGCAAAATTCTACTTTTGCAGGTTTCTAGCCTTTGATAACTAAGGCGAATCAGCCTCGCCACAAATACGCTGCGGAATTCCAGTGTATTTGACGTTGACGGCTTGATAACTATCCCCCTTAGTCTGAACTTCAAATGAGTAGTAGATTTTTTTTCTGTCAAATTTCAAATTTATGTCTATTTCCCCTCCTCTTATGTCATGTGAAAGCCATCAGCTAGTGACTCACAACGTTTAAATATAAAAAGAATGTGCATATTTTGTTAATGGAAGTAAACAGGAAAGTTGTTTTAAAATTCCATGCTCTTTCTGAATCATGAAAGTTTAATTTTGACTTGAGTGTCCCTTTAAGCCTTCTCCATCCACACAAACAAGGTCCCAGCTTGCTGTGCATTTTGGCTTTGTCAGGTTTTCCTCAATATGTATGTTTTATTTTACAATTAATTGTGAATCAGTTAATCAAATGGAATGGATTACAAGATGGCTCACTGTTTGAATTTAGCCTTGCCTCTTTTCTGCTTGCTTAACCATTGATTGAAAATTGAAGAAATGTACAATAAGAATGAATCTTGAAGAGACCATTTGTGGAAATGTTATAAGACTGCATTTGATTTAACTACCAGTGTAGTTTGCCTTTTACTTTCAGGTCTAATGCACATTGGTTAGTCTGAATAACTTAAGAGTTGGAATATTTTATATTAAAGGGAATCTGGATAGATAGCAAAAAAAAAAAAAAAAAAGAGAGAGAGAGAAAGTGGCACATACAAAGCACTCACTTATAAACTAAGTACAAGAAGGAGACTATTTTAACAGGAAAACACAAAACGTAACCTTTATTAATAGTAATAAAATGAAAAGATAATTATTACAATAAAGTACTTAAATACTAAATCGATATAGAATCCGAACAGCACGAGTAGTCAAATATCGATACACAATCAAAGAAGGGGCGTAATCTGGATAGATAGCCTGACATTAACAAATAAGAAAATCAACAGCATGAGTTCAAAGTTATTACAAAAAAATATATATATCATTTCCATAACATTCTTTATTCAAAAGATCTTGTTGTCTGATGGTAATTTGAGAGACTGAGACACAGGGGTCAATTTATCAAGCTCTGTATGGAGCTTGATGCCCCTGTTTCCGCACGAGCCTTCAGGCTCGCCGGAAACAGAAGATATGAAGCAGTGGTCCTAAAGACTCCTGCTCCATAACTTGTCCGCCTGCTCTGAGGCCGTGGAGCAGAAATCAACCTGATCGAATACGAGCAGGTTGATTGACACCCCCTGCTATTGGCCGATTGGCCGCAAATCTGCAGGGGGCGGCATTGCACCAACAGTCCGCTCGCACTATGATAAATCTACCCCACAGAGTCTATAAAAGATCTAAGGAATGTAAAGTTGTGTTATGGCCTCATAATCTGATTTGTCTTCTAATTACAAAAACCTAGACTGCAGAGAGAGGGTCATGAACATAAGTTGCCAAGGTGAAGTTCTGTGTCTTTAGATAACAATAGACATAGCTGAAATATAACAAGGTAAAAGTATTGCAATCCCAGCTATGGGATTACTAATTTATAAAAAAACTTTAAACCAAAGGTCATTGTGTACAGAAAACTACCATTAATTATTCTGCATTCATATTGCAGAAACCTTTGAAGTTATATATTAATTGAAATGAAAAGATGGCCTCTTTCAGATCCCGTCCTCAGATTTAGATTGCTTATAGTAGCAATATGCCTTTCCCGTGTATGTGCAGTGATGGCAAAGACTAACTGTAACAAACAGCAAACTGTTTTCCTGTTTTCTTAGCGTCAGATGGAGTGCTTTTATTTCAGAATAAAAAAAATTAAAATCAATTGTTGAGAGGCCCAACTCACCACAAACCCTTACTAGAACACTAACAGAAACACAGTGTTCAAACAAACGTCAGGGATACGAGAGCAATGAGACTAAATATAGTAGCTGAACTCTATCTAGTACTTTAATCAGCTCCTACAAAACAAAACAATAATTAGGTACTAGAATGTAACTTCAAGTTTATAAATTCAAATATCAAAGGAAAACATACCTTTGTAAAAGTTTAGTCTCACTATCAAGACGAAAATAAACTTGCATAAGTTACTTAATGCAGATCTCCTTATAGAAGTGGAATCCAGGGAAAGGAAATCTATAGTCAGACAGCCTAACGCAAGGCCTCACAGGGAAAAGCAGCACAAAACCATTAAACAAACACAGAGTCCACAAACAAGCAAAAGTCATAAACCCAGTCAGTCCAAAACAAAGGGTTAATACAGAAGCGTAGTCAGGGAAAGTTAAGGTCAAACCTGAATAACCAAATAGTAATTGCCAGAGTTAGAGGTAATAACTAAATACACAAGCAACCTCATTCTGAAACAGAGAACTTTAAAGACTATAATAATTATGGCTAATTGATGGTCTTCTTAAAGGTACAGTATGCATTATTGCAGCAGGAACAGAAATCACTCTACTAGCCAAGTGCCTGTTATGACAATAACCTACCTTCTTTGTAACAATGCTACTATTTTACAGTTCTTTTAGGAACTGGAAAGGAAAGGGACATCTTCTGTACATTGCTACTGTGTACCAAATATATCCTTGGTATACTGATACTGTGCCCAATTCCCAAGATTTAGAAGTTAATTTTGACCATAAAGACACAGATTCACTATACAGGGAGTGCAGAATTATTAGGCAAATGAGTATTTTGACACATCATCCTCTTTATGCATGTTGTCTTACTCCAAGCTGTATAGGCTCAAAAGCCCTACTACCAATTAAGCATATTAGGTGATGTGCATCTCTGTAATGAGAAGGGGTGTGGTCTAATGACATCAACACCCCTATATCAGGTGTGCATAATTATTAGGCAACTTCCTTTCCTTTGGCAAAATGGGTCAAAAGAAGGACTTGACAGGCTCAGAAAAGTCAAAAATAGTGAGATATCTTGCAGAGGGATGCAGCACTCTTAAAATTGCAAAGCTTCTGAAGCGCGATCATCGAACAATCAAGCGTTTCATTCAAAATAGTCAACAGGGTCGCAAGAAGAGTGTGGAAAAACCAAGGTGCAAAATAACTGCCCATGAACTGAGAAAAGTCAAGCGTGCAGCTGCCAAGATGCCACTTGCCACCAGTTTGGCCATATTTCAGAGCTGCAACATCACTGGAGTGCCCAAAAGCACAAGGTGTGTGCAATACTCAGAGACATGGCCAAGGTAAGAAGGCTGAAAGACGACCACCACTGAACAAGACACACAAGCTGAAATGTCAAGACTGGGCCAAGAAATATCTCAAGACTGATTTTTCTAAGGTTTTATGGACTGATGAAATGAGAGTGAGTCTTGATGGGCCAGATGGATGGGCCCATGGCTGGATTGGTAAAGGGCAGAGAGCTCCCAGTCCGACTCAGATGCCAGCAAGGTGGAGGTGGAGTACTGGTTTGGGCTGGTATCATCAAAGATGAGCTTGTGGGGCCTTTTCGGGTTGAGGATGGAGTCAAGCTCAACTCCCAGTCCTACTGCCAGTTTCTGGAAGACACCTTCTTCAAGCAGTGGTACAGGAAGAAGTCTGCATCCTTCAAGAAAAACATGATTTTCATGCAGGACAATGCTCCATCACACGCGTCCAAGTACTCCACAGCGTGGCTGGCAAGAAAGGTATAAAAGAGGAAAATCTAATGACATGGCCTCCTTGTTCACCTGATCTGAACCCCATTGAGAACCTGTGGTCCATCATCAAATGTGAGATTTACAAGGAGGAAAACAGTACACCTCTCTGAACAGTGTCTGGGAGGCTGTGGTTGCTGCTGCACGCAACGTTGATGGTGAACAGATCAAAACACTGACAGAATCCATGGATGGCAGGCTTTTGAGTGTCCTTGCAAAGAAAGGTGGCTATATTGGTCACTGATTTGTTTTTGTTTTTGTTTTTGAATGTCAGAAATGCATATTTGTGAATGTTGAGATGTTATATTGTGTTTCACTGGTAAAAATAAATAATTGAAATGGGTATATATTTGTTTTTTGTTAAGTTGCCTAATAATTATGCACAGTAAATAGTCACCTGCACACACAGATATCCCCCTTAAATAGCTATAACTAAAAACAAACTAAAAACAACTCCCAAAACTATTCAGCTTTGATATTAATGAGTTTTTTTGGGTTCATTGAGAACATGGTTGTTGTTCAATAATAAAATTAATCTCAAAAATACTACTTGCCTAATAATTCTGCACTCCCTGTATTGTTATTCTTCTGCGTAAGATGGAAAAATTGGTAAGATAAAGATTGTTAACTGAATAGTTAGAAACTATTTCTAATGGCTTTACAACTTGTCCCTTACAAGGACCTTTTAAATAAGTAGTCTAAATACAATGGAATAGTGGGAAGGAGTTATACCTGGTAAGTAGAGAAAAAGACAGAAATTCAACTTGTTTTTCTTGGATTTACAATAGCATGCCCTTTAAATATACTCTTTATATATGAACAAGAGTATTTTTTGAGAAATGTTAGTAGAGTCTACGTATTACATTTTCATTAATATGACCTACTTAGTTTCAACAAAAATGGTTGATGACAGTATCACTATAAAGATATATGGCATGTTTTACCTATTATTTAAGGCCAGTTTTTATTCTTTTTAAGTAACTATATCTGCTATTTTGAGTATTCTAATAATGTAGGTCATGTTGTTAAATAGCTTGCTTGGCATCTTCAAAGTAATCTATCAAACCCTGTCATATAATCCTCAGATATTGATTTTTACCTTTCAGTTTCTAGAGATTCACAGAAAGTATGTATCCCTCAGTTTCTTTCAATATTAGGCTGTAGTGAGTGTCAAGGCAGGTTAACCACATATCTAATGACAAGTGTGTCTTGGAATCTATGTTGTATCAACTCCTCATCTCAAAACTAATCACCACTAATTGCCTTAGTGTCATCTTTATATTCATTCTCAGACATTTTAAGTAATTTGTCTAGTCCGAAGAATGAAAGGAAAGCTTCTCCATTATACTGTATTTGCAAGACTCTGCCTAGAAAAAAATATATTATTTTTTTCACTCCAATTAAGGAAGAAAGTTTATTTTAATTATGTATTAATGAACAAGGACTTCTTAAAGGTATGTCAATTGTACCTTGGGGTTCATTATGTTATTTCACAGTGAACATAGAAAGTGACAACTTTTCAAATTCATCACATGAAGATGAATATATATATAAATAAATATTTTTTTTTCTCAATCAAGACTTTTTAAATTTAGTAGTTCATTTATATATAAAGTATTGTTCGAGAAAAATGATTGCAAGTGATACACAATAGTAATAAAACTATATAATAAATATACAATAAACTCACAATAAAAATATAAACGTGATAATAAATGTGATAAAGTACAAAGCAAAATAGGTGCAATATATAGAAATAAAGGATATGTCCATCCAAAGCAATGAAGTAAATCAATAAGTGCTTTCAGATGTTCATGTAGTAGAGCTAACACAAGCTCTATGATATGCACACACCCACTTTTATACTGGTGGGTAAACAGTCCCCCACAAATATGTAAGTAAAAGGATTTATTAAAATATTAAAAATGCCAAAATGCTGAGTGAATATTATTAAAGGGACAGTCTAGGCCAAAATAAACTTTCATGATTCAGATAGAGCATGTAAATTTAAACAATTTTCCAATTTACCTTTTATCACCAATTTTGCTTTGTTCTCTTGGTATTCTAGTTGAAAGCTTAACCTAGGAGGTTCATATGCTAATTACTTAGATCTTGAAGCCCACCTCTTTCAGATTGCATTTTTAACAGTTTTTCACCACTAGAGGGTGATTAGTGCACGTATTTCATATAGATAACACTGTGCTCGTGCACGAGAAGTTATCTGGGAGCAGGCACTGATTGGCTAGACTGCAAGTCTGTCAAAAGAACTGAAAAAAGAGGCAGTTTGCAGAGGCTTAGATACAAGATAATCACAGAGGTTTAAAAGTATATTATTATAACTGTGTTGGTTATGCAAAACTGGGGAAATGGGTAATAAAGTGGATTATCTATCTTTTAAAACAATAAAAATTCTGGTGTAGACTGTCCCTTTACACAAAAAGGGTCCCAATGTGAGACAGTTCAAACACACTGTCCAGAGTGAACCGATAAACCATATAGATACGGATAGAACGCAGTCACAATACCACTTCACACACTGAAATCTCCAACCGACAAGGTAACACTCTGCCCCAAGCGTCACTGGCATGTAATGACGTGTATATCGTAGTACCACAGTTCCAACTAATAGTAATAAAACTACCATTGAGGAATTAGTTTAAATTACCTAATGACTTTCTTGGGGCCCTTGATAAGCACAGTACGCCTTCTATATAATAAATATGAATGTAACATGGTTAATAACATGCATATGAGATATCCTTATAACGGCTACTTATGGAATACACTATGCATATATGAAAATATTTCACAATTGTGTGGTGGGTTTTATTCCTTTGATAGAAATGCTAAAGTGATGTATGTATGTATTCACAGATAATGATGTCTTGAGAAAGGCTTATGCTTAAGCTGAAACGTTAATGTTTTATTAATGGATGATAAATAAAAAGGAATTTTAGACCGATTGCCCCTTCAATAATTGACTTTTGAATATATGTAAATATATACAGTATATACAGTCATAGGCAAAAGTTTAGGCACCCCTGACAATTTCAATGGTTTTTATTTATAAATAATTGGGTGTTTGGATCAGCAATTTCATTTTGATTTATAAAATAACTGAAGGACACAATTATATTTCAGTAGTGAAATGAGGTTTATTGGATTAACAGAAAATGTGCAATATGCATCAAAACGAAATTAGACAGGTGCATAAATTTGGGGCACCCCAACAGAAATATTACATCAATATTTAGTAGAGCCTCCTTTATCATATTATATTATAATATTTACATGTTTTCCCCTTTCCTATTATTTCATTAAAAAGAAAAGAGTATACAATATATATAAGGTTGTGATTCAAACAACCCAATTATTTATAAATAAAAATCATGGAAATTGTCAGGGGTTGCCTAAACTTTTGCATACGACTGTATATATATATATTTATATCTATCTATATATATATATATATATATATATATCTCTGAGGAAGGGACTGTTTTTGTGTCCCGAAACGTCACATTTATAATAAAAGATTCATATCACAGAGAGGCTGAAGTCCAGTGAGTGCTTTATTCCGTATGAGTATTATCCATCATCCACATAGCACCCTGGCAGTTGAAGACTGATGGTGAGAGTGCATACACCCTTACATTGATCGTTTATTATATATAGAGATATAAATATAATATGCAATTAGAAAATATGTATAAGTAGGGAGCATTTCATAAACAAATGTAGGGCAGCTGTTTAGAACAATTCTACAACCTAGAATTAAAATAGTTGCAATGTAATGATTGTTGTATGTCAGTAGATGGTAATGTGTATATTTGCTCAAAGGAAAAAATGCTCTCCAAGGAGATTTCATATGTTATAAGAAGAAAGGGTGCACTAGCACTACACTATTATTGTTTACAGGGTTGCTCAATTTAATTAGTTGATGTATCAATATAAATTTTATAATGTATATTATACACCGATATACACATGTATATATACATGTATTATATGCGTGTGTGTATATATCTTAAGTTTGAGCAGGAGTGCTTGTGCACAGGAGCAACTTTGGAGTGAAGTCTAGAGCCCAAGAAGTGGGATCAAGACTGAAAAGAGTGCACTTTCTGGAGCACTTCCGTCCCTGATTATTATGAATAATAAACTCACTTTACGGACCAGAAACTTTGTATTCGAGTGAATCAATTAAAACTTAACTTTTATTAAATGTTAATAAATTAATGTGTGTGTGTGTGTGTACTTTAAAAACACATAGGAACTACGTCACAAATATTGATTAGTAGTCCAGTTCGTAACCTAATTGCACAGATATTGTGGGTACCTTAAACAACGGGTTGCACCTCAATATTGAGAGTTCTAGGTATTTTATCTAGTGCAACAGTAGTAGTAACCAAAGTTGATTAAGTAAATATAGCGATTTTATAGACAGTATTAGTATTGTCTATAGTTAGTGTAGTTAGACTGTTGTAGGATTATAGTGATAGGTGCTATCACACAATATTGGGTAAATTAAATCCTAACATCTAATATCCCATATGGTGTCCTGTACTAGGGGTGGACAGAAATGTATCTACTGGGGTTCATATACTGATTGTGTATTATACACTGAATGACAATGTAATGGAGATGATCCGTCTATATGGTGTCTTATTAGGACTTAGAATACTAGTGGTACCTTGGATTACATAATAATTTTGCTTACAATAAAAAGGAAATGAGGCTCCTCTAAAGTATTAATTACCTTATGTAGTAATTAATTAATGTATTGAGACGTGGAATTGTGAACCCATTGCAGATACCTTGGATATTTGGTGCACTTATTGTATAACGTTTCAAATAAACACTTTATTGTTGTATAGAATATGTGATACTTAACATTGAATTCACAGCTGTTAGATTTCAGATGATAGTCTGAGCGAATTTAACTACAGCTCTTGTGTCTCAATCACGTCTATGCCTCTTGTGGCAAGACTCATTTTAATACATAAAGTTATTACTTCAGGATTACAAACACACTTTAGATTACGCCTTATTTTGGCTTATGGTGCTTGTAAACAACTAGGTAAAACTAGGAGTTTCTTTCATACACTGATTATGAAAAAGGTTTATGTAATGTCTTATTTCGACATGCATAATTTATAACCTCTTAGTAAATTAATTTGGTCTTTACCACATTAGTATTAGCTTGCTATGTATGCATTTTGCTTACTCTTTTAGCAAATGATATTAAAGTAACAAATTAATGCGTTTTGTAGCTAGTGATTATAGATAAAAAATGCTGATCTTAAGTACTGATGCCTTAAGACAGGTCTTGATGATATCTTATTTAGGCATTCATAATTATAGGTTAAACCTTTATCACATTTACACCATAGATTTTTAATGTTAACTGTCTCTGCAGTCACACCTAGCGTGTAGCGTTGTTTGCCAGGATACCTCAATCTACAGAGGTCAATATTGTTTTATAGATTGGAGCAAAATTCAAGGTTACAAATCAACTTTTCTAAATGCTTAGTACTTAAAAAGCAGACTAAACATATTGTAGCAAGCTATTTAAAGTAACTGTTTCTCTTATATATAAGCATATAAGACGGATCTTAGAAATGCCTTATTTAACATAGGTAGTTATCGATTAAACCTATGTGGTTTATTACTGCAGTAATTCAAATATTAACTGCCCCCAGCAGCACCCTTAGCGTGTAGCGTAGCTACCGTTATAGCTTTAGACACTGAGGTCAGTATACTGTTGTTATATTGGGAATAACTTCTACTACATATGCTAAATTGAGGATTACGGACTGCTTATTTTAATTATACTATCCAAATTCCTATGCCATTTAAAAACTGCTAATAGGGGTGTTTGTTAGACAATAACCCCTCCCTGACATGTTTCCGCCGATAACTATCTCGGCTTTTTCAAGGTGACGCGCGCCGGCGTCTGAGGGATTATTAAATGCACTGAATGAAAGTGATTGGTCAACATTAGCCAATCGTAGTGCTCTGAAGTGGGGGTGTGTTTGAGTCAAATTGGTGACGTCTCACCCTCCACTATATTCTATCACAGGATCACCAATATATCAATATAGGATGTAAAATCTGAGTATTATTGTCAGAACAAATCTGACTTAGGTCATTTGGCATTCTACCTGATTCACAACAGATGAATTGCGTGAATAGTTGTACGGCAGGAGTATGAATCAAAAGGTGTATATTTTTCACTTGTTATTTTTTATTTTTATTATTATTTATTAATCCAAAGATGATGATTTGGTGGAAACTGTTTACCAGCGAGATTCAGGTTTTTAGTCATATTAATACTGGGGGACCTGTTAGGTTTTACTGAATTTACCTATACTTAATAACGACTTGAAATTATTTGTTATTAGATTCCTTAGATCAAGTTTTGCCATATTGCATACTCAACTATGCTGCTACAGTTAAAATATTGAATGAAGGGAAGGGGGGGGTGGAAACCTTAAATAAAATTAAATTAAAGGATTGTGGGCTTCGGTAAAGTGTGGGTACATCTAAAGGAAAGGGGGGTACATTGAATATATGCAAATAGAATGTATTAGATAAAGTTAATTAAAACTTGGTTTGTTGCCACCTTAATATGCACGTATTATTAAGACCACAATGAATATTTATATCAGTTTGCAGATATCATCTATTCTGGTGCTTGTATAGAGGTAATTTGGAACAGGTACCAATTTTTTATTTTTAACTTGTTGGGTCAGAATGTAAATTAAGGAGGTCTGAGTGAGGAATGAGAGTTGGTTACCGGAAAGTGGGGAAGTGGGGAGGAGGGAGTGACAGAGTTGTGAAAACCATAAAGGCAGTAAAATTCATGTGATAAGAACAAACACACACATGGGTGCTCCGTACATTATGTGAATTGAGTATATAAAAGCTTTGACATAATAACATTCAATATTGAATGAATCCTTATGAGGGTGTAGATTTAGAGTGCAAAGCGAGATAATCCCCGAATTAAAAGGTGATCAGTACAGTGCATAATTAAATATGACGGAAATATACATATCATACACCACTGGTATGTATAACTAAGTGAAGTAAAGACCAATGGAGGTATACTGTGAAATTATGTAAAAAACTTTTTTGTTGAAATTGTGACCATAGTTCTTGGAGGTGACTAACGTGATGGATATTAGTGCAAAAAAAGGTTTATTAAATTTCTTGACTAGAGTGCCTAGATTCTATTGTTTGTAAACAGAGGGGGGTGATTCTAGTGTATATAGTGTGTCCTTGATAATAAAAGTAAACTAGTAATACATGTTCCTTGGAACACATCTAAATGTTGAAGGTGAATTAAAGAAGGAAGGAAAGGATGGGAGCGAAAGATCTGAAATGGAGATCTTAAGGATCATATTGTGTAGGTCCACTGTGATGACATTAGTATGTCATCGATTAGTTTTGACTGTTTCCACTATTATAAAGATGTTCCTAATCTTTGTATCATTATAGGAACATAGAATAATTGTTTTGTTCGTTCATACCCTTAGGGTATACTGAATCCATCAGGTATATCCACCTGGTTTCAGCCTTTAGAAGGGCTTTCTCCAGGTCGCCACCTCTTAAACCTAACGATATTTTTTGGATCCCGTGACACTTGAGTTCAGAGGTTTTGGATTGGTGGTGTCTGAAAAAGTGAGATGCTACAGACGTGATCTTTTTATCTTTGGACAGATCAGACGGGGCATTTCTGATATTTCGCATGTGTTCCATCAATCTTGTGTGTAACGTTCTTGTTGTCATTCCTATGTATACTCTGGGACATTTACATTGGAGGGCATAAATTACACCCGTGGTGTTGCAGCTGATGTATGTCTTGATTTTATGGTGTTTTCCAAATCTATCTGTTATGATTTTCTTTTTTATCATATTACTGCAAGAGGAGCAGTTTCCACAGGCAAAGGATCCTAGTTCTGCCGGTCTTGTTTTTTAGGATTTATGTACATAATGGCTGGGACTGAGCATTTCTTTCAAGTTTTTGTTCCTTCGATAACTCAATTGTATCCGGTCTCCTATTAGATCTTTAAGTAGAGGGTCAGCTTGAAGAATATGCCAATTTTTCTGGATTATGTTTGTGATTAAGTGGGTATCTTGATTATACGTTAGCACTAGTCGTGTCTTAGAGTCACCTTTTTTGGCTTTAGTCTTCAAAAGATCTGATCTTGGGGTTTTGAGTGCTCTTGTTTTAGCTTTGCGAATAGATCTTTTGCTGTATCCTCGTTGTAAAAGACGATTCTCTAACTCGGTGGCTCTTGTTTTAAAGGTCTTGTCCTGAGAGCAGTTTCTCCTTAATCTTAGGAACTCACCTATGGGTAAGGATTTGGCAGTGTTGGGAGCGTGGGCGCTGGTAGCAAAAAGAACATTGTTAGTGGCTGTCTCCTTTCTGAACAGGTCCGTGCTTAATGAGCCATCTGTTTCCTTTTTAATCAACAGATCTAAGAATGAGATGTCAGTTTGGCTCTTGTGATGTGTCAGTCTGATATTCAGATTGTTTTGATTTAATTTTCCAAGAAAGATTTCCAGTTCTTGTTCAGTGCCTTCCCATAGAAACAAAATGTCGTCTATGTACCTGATCCATAGTGGGATCTTCATGCAATGTTCATCATTTGTATCTGTAAATACCTCCGTTTGCTCCCACCATCCTAAAAATAATTGATACAGCCAGCAAGAAAGGGTTACTAAACAATAAAGAAAAGAAATTCTTACAGGTCACCTATCCAAAAACGGCGACTTTTTATTTAATCCCTAAGGTCCACAAAAACAGCAAACAACCACCTGGCAGACCTATTGTGTCTGGGAATGAAAACTTAACGGAAAAAGCCAGCCAGTATGTGGACATACGCTTAAGACCCTTCCTAACTCAATTACCATCTTATGTCAAAGATACAATGGAGGTTCTACAAATAATTAAAGATATTAACATCACAAAGGATACCTGGTTAGTTACCAGTGATGTGGAATCTCTATATACCAGCATCGAACATAATTTAGGAATAAATGCTGTAAGATATTTTCTGCAAATGTCCTCAGAAGAAAAGCCCTGAACATAACCAATTCATACTTGACCTACTTAAATTTGTACTGACCAAAAATATTTTCTCTTTAACAACAAATTTTACTTACAAACACAGGGAACAGCGATGGGCACGGCATGTGCTCCCACCTACGCTAATTTATTTTTTAGGATGGTGGGAGCAAAAACGGAGGTATTTACAGATACAAATGATGAACCATTGCCATGAAGATCCCCACTATGGATCAGGTACATAGACGACATTTTGTTTCTATGGGAAGGCACTGAACAAGAACTGGAAATCTTTCTTGAAAATTAAATCAAAACAATCTGAATATCAGACTGACACATCACAAGAGCCAAACTGACATCTCATTCTTAGATCTGTTGATTAAAAAGGAAACAGATGGCTCATTAAGCACGGACCTGTTCAGAAAGGAGACAGCCACTAACAATGTTCTTTTTGCTACCAGCGCCCACGCTCCAAACACTGCCAAATCCTTACCCATCAGGTGAGTTCCTAAGATTAAGGAGAAACTGCTCTCAGGACAAGACCTTTAAAACAAGAGCCACCGAGTTAGAGATCGTCTTTTTACAACGAGGATACAGCAAAAGATCTATTCGCAAAGCTAAAACAAGAGTACTCAAAACCCAAGATCAGATCTTTTGAAGACTAAAGCCAAAAAAGGTGACTCTAAGACACGACTAGTGCTAACGTATAATCAAGATACCCACTTAAATCACAAACATAATCCAGAAAAATTGGCATATTCTTCAAGCTGACCCTCTACTTAAAGATCTAATAGGAGACCGGATACAATTGAGTTATCGAAGGAACAAAAACTTGAAAGAAATGCTCAGTCCCAGCCATTATGTACATAAATCCAAAAAAAACAAGACCGGCAGAACTAGGATCCTTTGCCTGTGGAAACTGCTCCTCTTGCAGTAATATGATAAAAAAGAAAATCATAACAGATAGATTTGGAAAACACCATTAAAATCAAGACATACATCAGCTGCAACACCACGGGTGTAATTTATGCCCTCCAATGTAAATGTCCCAGAGTATACATAGGAATGACAACAAGAACGTTACACACAAGATTGATGGAAACACATGCGAAAAATCAGAAATGCCCCGTCTGATCTGTCCAAAGATAAAAAGATCACGTCTGTAGCATCTCACTTTTTCAGACACACCAATCCAAAACCTCTGAACTCAAGTGTCACGGGATCCAAAAATATCGTTAGGTTTAAGAGGGTGGCGACTGGAGAAAGCCCTTCTAAAGGCAGAAACCAGGTGGATATACCTGATGGATTCAGTATACCCTAAGGGTATGAACGAACAAAACAATTATTCTATGTTCCTATAATGATACAAAGATTAGGAACATCTTTATAATAGTGGAAACAGTCAAAACTAATCGATGACATACTAATGTCATCACAGTGGACCTACACAATATGATCCTTAAGATCTCCATTTCAGATCTTTCGCTCCCATCCTTTCCTTCCTTCTTTAATTCACCTTCAACATTTAGATGTGTTCCAAGGAACATGTATTACTAGTTTACTTTTATTATCAAGGACACACTATATACACTAGATCACCCCCTCTGTTTACAAACAATAGAATCTAGGCACTCTAGTCAAGAAATTTAATAAACCTTTTTTTGCACTAATATCCATCACGTTAGTCACCTCCAAGAACTATGGTCACAATTTCAACAAAAAAGTTTTTTACATAATTTCACAGTATACCTCCATTGGTCTTTACTTCACTTAGTTATACATACCTGTGGTGTATGATATGTACTATTTCCGTCATATTTAATTATGCACTGTACTGATCACCTTTTAATTCGGGGATTATCTCGCTTTGCACTCTAAATCTACACCCTCATAAGGATTCATTCAATATTGAATGTTATTATGTCAAAGCTTTTATATACTCAATTCACATAATGTACGGAGCACCCATGTGTGTGTTTGTTCTTATCACATGAATTTTATGCCTTTATGGTTTTCACAACTCTGTCACTCCCTCCTCCCCACTTCCCCACTTTCCCGGTAACCAACTCTCATTCTCACTCAGGACCTCCTTAATTTACATTCTGACCCAACAAGTTAAAAATAAAAAATTGGTACCTGTTCCAAATTACCTCTACAAGCACCAGAATAGATGATATTCTGCAAACTGATATAAAATTCATTGTGGTCTTAATAATACGTGCATATTAAGGTGGCAACAAACCAGTTTTAATTAACTTTATCTAATACATTCTATTTGCATATATTCAATGTACCCCCCTTTCCTTTAGATGTACCCACACTTTACCGAAGTCACAATCCTTTAATTTAATTTTATTTAAGGTTTCCACCCCCCCTTCCCTTCATTCAATATTTTAACTGTAGCAGGCATAGTTGAGTATGCAATATGCAAAACTTGATCTAAGGAATCTAATAACAAATAATTTCAAGTCGTTATTAAGTATAGGTAAATTCAGTAAAACCTAACAGGTCCCCAGTATTAATATGACTAAAAACCTGAATCTCGCTGGTAAACAGTTTCCACAAATCATCATCTTAGGAATAATAAATAATAAATAATAATAAAAATAAAAAATAAACAAGTGAAAAATATACACCTTTTGATTCATTACTCCTGCCGTACAACTATTCACGCAATTCATCTGTTGTGAATCAGGTAGAATGCCAAATGACCTAAGTCAGATTGTTCTGACAATAATACTCAGATTTTACATCCTATATTGATATATTGGTGATCCTGTGATAGAATATAGTGGAGGGTGAGACGTCACCATTTGACTCAAACACACCCCCACTTCAGAGCACTACGATTGGCTAATGTTGACCAATCACTTTCATTCAGTGCATTTTAAAATCCCTCAGACGCCGGCGCGCGTCACCTTTGAAAAAGCCGAGATAGTATCGGCGAAACATGTCAGGGAGGGGTATTGTCTAACAACACCCCTATTAGCAGTTTTTAAATGGCATAGGAATTTGATAGTATAATTAAAATAAGCAGTCCGTAATCCTCAATTTAGCATATGTAGTAGAAGTTATTCCAATATAACAACAGTATACTGACCTCAGTGTCTAAAGCTATAACGGTAGCTACGCTACACGCTAAGGGTGGCTGCTGGGGGCAGTTAATATTTGAATTACTGCAGTAATAACCACATAGGTTTAATCGATAACTACCTATGTTAAAATAAGGCATTTCTAAGATCCGTCTTATATGCTTATATATAAGAGAAACAGTTACTTTAAATAGCTTGCTACAATTTGTTTAGTCTGCTTTTTAAGTACTAAGCATTTAGAAAAGTTGATTTGTAACCTTGAATTTTGCTCCAATCTATAAAACAATATTGACCTCTGTAGATTGAGGTATCCTGGCAACAACGCTACACGCTAGGTGTGGACTGCCAGAGACAGTTAACATTAAAAATCTATGGTGTAAATGTGATAAAGGTTTAACCTATAATTATGAATGCCTAATAAGATATCATCAAGACCTGTCTTAGGCATCAGTACTTAAGATCAGCATGTATTTATAATCACTAGCTACAAAACGCATAATTTGTTACTTTAATATCATTTGCTAAAGAGAGTAAGCAAAATGCATACATAGCAAGCTAATACTAATGTGGTAAGACCAAATTAATTTTACTAAGAGGTTATAAATTATGCATGTCGAAATAAGACATTACATAAACCTTTTTCAATAATCAGTGTATGAAAGAAACTCCTAGTTTTACCTAGTTGTTTACAAGCACCATAAGCCAAAATAAGGCGTAATCTAAGTGTGTTTGTAATCCTGAAGTAATAACTTTATGTATTTAAAATGAGTCTTGCCACAAGAGGCATAGACGTGAATTGAGACACAAGAGCTGTAGTTAAATTTCGCTCAGACTATCATCTGAAATCTAACAGCTGTGAATTCAATGTTAAGTATCACATATTCTATACAACAATAAAGTGTTTATTTGAAACGTTATACAATAAGTGCACCAAATATCCAAGGTATCTGCAATGGGTTCACAATTCCACGTCTCAATACATTAATTAATTACTACATAAGGTAATTAATACTTTAGAGGAGCCTCATTTCCTTTTTATTTTAAGCAAAATTATTATGTAATCCAAGGTACCACTAGTATTCTAAGTCCTAATAAGACACCATATAGACGGATCATCTCATTACATTGTCATTCAGTGTATAATACACAATCAGTATATGAACCCCAGTAGATACATTTCTGTCCACCCCTAGTACAAGGACACCATATGGGATATTAGATGTTAGGATTTAATTTACCCAATATTGTGTGATAGCACCTATCACTATAATCCTACAACAGTCTAACTACACTAACTATAGACAATACTAATACTGTCTATAAAATCGCTATATTTACTTAATCACTTTGGTACTACTACTGTTGCACTAGATAAAATACCTAGAACTCTCAATATTGAGGTGCACCCGTTGTTTAAGGTACCCACAATATCTGTGCAATTAGGTTACGGAACTGACTACTAATCAATATTTGTGACGTAGTTCCTATGTGTTTTTAAAGTACACACACACACACATTAATTTTATTAACATTTAATAAAAGTTATGTTTTAATTGAATTCACTCGAATACAAAGTTTCTGGTCCGTAAAGTGAGTTTATTATTCATAATAATCAGGGACGGAAGTGCTCCAGAAAGTGCACTCTTTTCAGTCTTGATCCCACTTCTTGGGCTCTAGACTTCACTCCAAAGTTGCTCCTGTGCACAAGCACTCCTGCTCAAACTTAAGATATATACACACACGCATATATATACATGTATATATACATGTGTATATAGGTGTATATATACATATAAATTTATATTGATACAATCAACTAATTAAATTGAGCAACCCTGTAACAATAATAGTGTAGTGCTAGTGCCACCCTTTCTTCTTATAGTATTGCTACATATTCCTACTTCTTGTGTAGGATTCAGGCACAGTTAAAGCACACATTTAACTTACAGACATGACAAGCAAATTTGAAAGTGACAGACAGACTAGGGAGCAAAAAAGATTAGCAGATATGAACGAAGTGTTCAGCAATCCTGGATCCACAAAAATTGACTCTACATCTAATAATCTGGATACTCTGTTAAGAGAACTACACAAAAATTTATACAAGCAAGATAAACTCTGGTGGGACAAGCAATTCTGCGAACAGTACATTGAGAGGAACCTAATACCCAGAGGCTTAAGAATACAACTTTTCCCGGCCTTTGAATTCAAAGATAAGAACTTGAGTATTGAATGGGAGGAGGCATTAAGCGAATGCTCCAAGAAACTTATGAAAATTCTCATTAAACACGATTCGTCTGAATATGATAGATTAGAAGAGCAGATTAAAACACAAAATGAACAACTAAAACAGTGTGAAAATATGCAAGAATTCGAGAATATGTATAAAAAATATCAGAAAGAATTAGACAAGTATGAAAGCGAAATCAAAATGACCAAGAAGGGCAAATTGCAAAGAGACATACAGGACTTCCAAGATAATAAGGTGTACAAATGGAGAAATAGATTTAATATTTCCAATACCAGATCACAGAGAAGAATTCACCTAGTTGAGACAGATGTCTCAGACACTGACGCAGAGGACACAGATGACATAGATGTAACCAATGTACCTTCAACTTCAACCAACCAGATCTCCATCGAAAATAGAAAGAGGAAGTCTTTTTTAGAGGAAGAAAACAGCACAGATTCAGAACCACCAGGAGAGGTGGGTGGAAAAAACAAAAGGATAACCAGAAACAAAAAGAACTCAAAGGACAAACCGCAGACAGTGAAACAACACAAACGAAATCCAAGTCCATTCTCAATAATGAGGATGAAAAACTGAGAATAATCAATCTATCAGATCGGATTTTGACTGAACATCATATAAACGTCCTGTCTAAAGGCTTGTCTTTTTGCCCTACCACCCCCCTGGATAAATTTGAAGTCATAAAAGACGTGCAACTTTTCCTGAGGAAACTACTTCTAAAAAAACACTTCAACAATAAGGCTAGCGAGAATGTATCAACCACTTGGTCAGAAGGCGAATTGGAATCATTACAGATTTTAGAAGATCTAATTGCAGAACAAGAACCTAGTGAACAACTAAATTGGCGAAAAACACTTAAAGTGAAATCTAAATTTGTTCCTTCTACCAACACCAGCTCCAATATTGATGTCTTTAATCAAATTGTGTGCCAAAGTATCAACAATCTGGAAACAAGCTTCCAACCCTCCAATTTATCCAAGCAGGAGAAGAAAGCCTTAACAGAACTGGAATCTTGGAACGACATTATCATCCGCAACGCCGACAAGGGCGGCAATATTGTATTATGGCCAAGAGATATGTATTTGAAGGAAGCAAATACACAATTAAAAAATAAAATCTGTTACAGAGAATTATGGGGAAACCCATCTACAGAATTCCATAGCCAATACAATAAATTAATTGATACAGCCAGCAAGAAAGGGTTACTAAACAATAAAGAAAAGAAATTCTTACAGGTCACCTATCCAAAAACGGCGACTTTTTATTTAATCCCTAAGGTCCACAAAAACAGCAAACAACCACCTGGCAGACCTATTGTGTCTGGGAATGAAAACTTAACGGAAAAAGCCAGCCAGTATGTGGACATACGCTTAAGACCCTTCCTAACTCAATTACCATCTTATGTCAAAGATACAATGGAGGTTCTACAAATAATTAAAGATATTAACATCACAAAGGATACCTGGTTAGTTACCAGTGATGTGGAATCTCTATATACCAGCATCGAACATAATTTAGGAATAAATGCTGTAAGATATTTTCTGCAAATGTCCTCAGAAGAAAGCCCTGAACATAACCAATTCATACTTGACCCTACTTAAATTTGTACTGACCAAAATTATTTTCTCTTTAACAACAAATTTTACTTACAAACACAGGGAACAGCGATGGGCACGGCATGTGCTCCCACCTACGCTAATTTATTTTTAGGATGGTGGGAGCAAACGGAGGTATTTACAGATACAAATGATGAACATTGCATGAAGATCCCACTATGGATCAGGTACATAGACGACATTTTGTTTCTATGGGAAGGCACTGAACAAGAACTGGAAATCTTTCTTGGAAAATTAAATCAAAACAATCTGAATATCAGACTGACACATCACAAGAGCCAAACTAACATCTCATTCTTAGATCTGTTGATTAAAAAGGAAATAGATGGCTCATTAAGCACGGACCTGTTCAGAAGGAGACAGCCACTAACAATGTTCTTTTTGCTACCAAGCGCCCACGCTCCCAACACTGCCAAATCCTTACCCATAGGTGAGTTCCTAAGATTAAGGAGAAACTGCTCTCAGGACAAGACCTTTAAAACAAGAGCCACCGAGTTAGAGAATCGTCTTTTACAACGAGGATACAGCAAAAGATCTATTCGCAAAGCTAAAACAAGAGCACTCAAAACCCCAAGATCAGATCTTTTGAAGACTAAAGCCAAAAAAGGTGACTCTAAGACACGACTAGTGCTAACGTATAATCAAGATACCCACTTAATCACAAACATAATCCAGAAAAATTGGCATATTCTTCAAGCTGACCCTCTACTTAAAGATCTAATAGGAGACCGGATACAATTGAGTTATCGAAGGAACAAAAACTTGAAAGAAATGCCTCAGTCCCAGCCATTATGTACATAAATCCAAAAAACAAGACCGGCAGAACTAGGATCCTTTGCCTGTGGAAACTGCTCCTCTTGCAGTAATATGATAAAAAAGAAAATCATAACAGATAGATTTGGAAAACACCATAAAATCAAGACATACATCAGCTGCAACACCACGGGTGTAATTTTATGCCCTCCAATGTAAATGTCCCAGAGTATACATAGGAATGACAACAAGAACGTTACACCACAAGATTGATGGAACACATGCGAAATATCAGAAATGCCCCGTCTGATCTGTCCAAAGATAAAAAGATCACGTCTGTAGCATCTCACTTTTTCAGACACCACCAATCCAAAACCTCTGAACTCAAGTGTCACGGGATCCAAAAAATATCGTTAGGTTTAAGAGGTGGCGACCTGGAGAAAGCCCTTCTAAAGGCTGAAACCAGGTGGATATACCTGATGGTTTCAGTATACCCTAAGGGTATGAACGAACAAAACAATTATTCTATGTTCCTATAATGATACAAAGATTAGGAACATCTTTATAATAGTGGAAACAGTCAAAACTAATCGATGACATACTAATGTCATCACAGTGGACCTACACAATATGATCCTTAAGATCTCCATTTCAGATCTTTCGCTTCCATCCTTTCCTTCCTTCTTTAATTCACCTTCAACATTTAGATGTGTTCCAAGGAACATGTATTACTAGTTTACTTTTATTATCAAGGACACACTATATACACTAGAATCACCCCCCTCTGTTTACAAACAATAGAATCTAGGCACTCTAGTCAAGAAATTTAATAAACCTCTTTTTTGCACTAATATCCATCACGTTAGTCACCTCCAAGAACTATGGTCACAATTTCAACAAAAAAGTTTTTTACATAATTTCACAGTATACCTCCATTGGTCTTTACTTCACTTAGTTATACATACCAGTGGTGTATGATATGTATATTTCCGTCATATTTAATTATGCACTGTACTGATCACCTTTTAATTCGGGGATTATCTCGCTTTGCACTCTAAATCTACACCCTCATTAAGGATTCATTCAATATTGAATGTTATTATGTCAAAGCTTTTATATACTCAATTCACATAATGTACGGAGCACCCATGTGTGTGTTTGTTCTTATCACATGAATTTTATGCCTTTATGGTTTTCACAACTCTGTCACTCCCTCCTCCCCACTTCCCCACTTTCCGGTAACCAACTCTCATTCCTCACTCAGACCTCCTTAATTTACATTCTGACCCAACAAGTTAAAAATAAAAAATTGGTACCTGTTCCAAATTACCTCTACAAGCACCAGAATAGATGATATTCTGCAAACTGATATAAAACTCATTGTGGTCTTAATAATACGTGCATATTAAGGTGGCAACAAACCAGTTTTAATTAACTTTATCTAATACATTCTATTTGCATATATTCAATGTACCCCCCTTTCCTTTAGATGTACCCACACTTTACCGAAGTCACAATCCTTTAATTTAATTTTATTTAAGGTTTCCACCCCCCCTTCCCTTCATTCAATATTTTAACTGTAGCAGGCATAGTTGAGTATGCAATATGCAAAACTTGATCTAAGGAATCTAATAACAAATAATTTCAAGTCGTTATTAAGTATAGGTAAATTCAGTAAAACCTAACAGGTCCCCAGTATTAATATGACTAAAAACCTGAATCTCGCTGGTAAACAGTTTCCACAAATCATCATCTTAGGAATAATAAATAATAAATAATAATAAAAATAAAAAATAACAAGTGAAAAATATACACCTTTTGATTCATACTCCTGCCGTACAACTATTCACGCAATTCATCTGTTGTGAATCAGGTAGAATGCCAAATGACCTAAGTCAGATTGTTTCTGACAATAATACTCAGATTTTACATCCTATATTGATATATTGGTGATCCTGTGATAGAATATAGTGGAGGGTGAGACGTCACCATTTGACTCAAACACACCCCCACTTCAGAGCACTACGATTGGCTAATGTTGACCAATCACTTTCATTCAGTGCATTTAAAATCCCTCAGACGCCGGCGCGCGTCACCTTTGAAAAAGCCGAGATAGTATCGGCGAAACATGTCAGGGAGGGGTATTGTCTAACAAACACCCCTATTAGCAGTTTTTAAATGGCATAGGAATTTGATAGTATAATTAAAATAAGCAGTCCGTAATCCTCAATTTAGCATATGTAGTAGAAGTTATTCCAATATAACAACAGTATACTGACCTCAGTGTCTAAAGCTATAACGGTAGCTACGCTACACGCTAAGGGTGGCTGCTGGGGGCAGTTAATATTTGAATTACTGCAGTAATAACCACATAGGTTTAATCGATAACTACCTATGTTAAAATAAGGCATTTCTAAGATCCGTCTTATATGCTTATATATAAGAGAAACAGTTACTTTAAATAGCTTGCTACAATATGTTTAGTCTGCTTTTTAAGTACTAAGCATTTAGAAAAGTTGATTTGTAACCTTGAATTTTGCTCCAATCTATAAAACAATATTGACCTCTGTAGATTGAGGTATCCTGGCAACAACGCTACACGCTAGGTGTGACTGCCAGAGACAGTTAACATTAAAAATCTATGGTGTAAATGTGATAAAGGTTTAACCTATAATTATGAATGCCTAAATAAGATATCATCAAGACCTGTCTTAGGCATCAGTACTTAAGATCAGCATGTATTTATAATCACTAGCTACAAAACGCATAATTTGTTACTTTAATATCATTTGCTAAAGAGAGTAAGCAAAATGCATACATAGCAAGCTAATACTAATGTGGTAAGACCAAATTAATTTTACTAAGAGGTTATAAATTATGCATGTCGAAATAAGACATTACATAAACCTTTTTCAATAATCAGTGTATGAAAGAAACTCCTAGTTTTACCTAGTTGTTTACAAGCACCATAAGCCAAAATAAGGCGTAATCTAAAGTGTGTTTGTAATCCTGAAGTAATAACTTTATGTATTAAAATGAGTCTTGCCACAAGAGGCATAGACGTGAATTGAGACACAAGAGCTGTAGTTAAATTTCGCTCAGACTATCATCTGAAATCTAACAGCTGTGAATTCAATGTTAAGTATCACATATTCTATACAACAATAAAGTGTTTATTTGAAAACGTTATACAATAAGTGCACCAAATATCCAAGGTATCTGCCAATGGGTTCACAATTCCACGTCTCAATACATTAATTAATTACTACATAAGGTAATTAATACTTTAGAGGAGCCTCATTTCCTTTTTATTGTAAGCAAAATTATTATGTAATCCAAGGTACCACTAGTATTCTAAGTCCTAATAAGACACCATATAGACGGATCATCTCCATTACATTGTCATTCAGTGTATAATACACAATCAGTATATGAACCCCAGTAGATACATTTCTGTCCACCCCTAGTACAGGACACCATATGGGATATTAGATGTTAGGATTTAATTTACCCAATATTGTGTGATAGCACCTATCACTATAATCCTACAACAGTCTAACTACACTAACTATAGACAATACTAATACTGTCTATAAAATCGCTATATTTACTTAATCACTTTGGTACTACTACTGTTGCACTAGATAAAATACCTAGAACTCTCAATATTGAGGTGCACCCGTTGTTTAAGGTACCCACAATATCTGTGCAATTAGGTTACGGAACTGACTACTAATCAATATTTGTGACGTAGTTCCTATGTGTTTTTAAAGTACACACACACACACATTAATTTTATTAACATTTAATAAAAGTTATGTTTTAATTGAATTCACTCGAATACAAAGTTTCTGGTCCGTAAAGTGAGTTTATTATTCATAATAATCAGGGACGAAGATGTCATATGTTGTCCAAACACAAATATGGCTGTCATAAAGATGCAGACGAAGGAACGCCATAACACACAGTTCTCTGAGCTTGAATAAGGAAAACATGAAACGGAGAACTTTTCTGATATTTTTTACGGGCAAAAGCAATAACTAAGGAAATAGGAAGTACAATTTATTACTATAATGAAAGACACTTAAAAGAAGTACATAAACCATTATGCAGCCTATTACAAAATACAGATTATGTACTAAATACTTGGGTGAACCGAACACAGCCATGTATTATGATTCTTCTGTATTGTGTGTGTGTGTGTGAAAAAATAATTGCTTTTGTAGTAGAAAAATAAAAAAACATTAGTCTAATATAAAGCTTTATACTTATAATAACATTATCTCACGTGATTTAATTATTTGAATTATCAGTCTCTTTAAAGGGTCACTAAACCCAAAAATTTTCTTTCATGATTCAGAAAGAGAATACAAATTTAAACAACAATCCAGTTTACTTCTATTATTTATTTTGCTTAATTTTTTAGATATCCTCAGTTTAAGAAAAAGCAATGCACATGGGTGAGCCAATCACATGAGGCTTCTAAGTGCAGCAACCAATCAACAGCTACTGAGCCTATCTAGATATGCTTTTCAGCAAAGAATTTCAAGAGAATAAAACAAATTAGATAATAGAAGTAAATTAGAAAGTTGTTTAAAATTGCATGCTCTTTCTGTGTGTGTGACTTTGGATGGTGGTTGAATGTAGACATAATATATACATGGATACATAAATATAACTTAATATAGGCTTTGGTCAATTAGACAAGAAGACTAAGATAATCAGATAGAAGAAGATGTTTTCTTTCTCCTTTTTTACCTTTTGTTTTTTCTTTTTTTCCCTCTCCCCTCTTCCAGTAAGGTATGTGCCCTGAGTATCTAAGGTCAAGTAGGAAGGGATTGGGAATCTATAACTGAATATAAGGTTTTTTTCTTTTAAAGTGATTAATTCATTTTTCGTTTTTTGTTGTATAAAGACAATATATTGCTTACAAAATGTGACAAGTCTGCGTACTTGAATGTCCATGTGGTTGGAAACTAATAAAAAAGAAATTTAAAAAAAAAAAAATTGCATGCTCTTTCTATATCATGAAAGAAAAAAATGGGTTTCATGTCCCTTTAACACTGTTAACAGTTTCATTTTTTTATTGCACAAGAAAAACTGTCTCACTTTGTTTTATATTGCTAAACTTTATTGACACAACCATTCATTCAATTTCAGGCTGTAGATGTATATGTAGAGTAGACCACTAACTTTTTTTCTCACTTAAAGGTATCTCTCTCTCTTCTGTTATGTGTTGAAAGGGATAGTCAAGTCAAAAATAAACTTTAATGATTTAGATAGGGCATGCAATTTTTAAAAAAAATCCAATTTACTTTTATTTTAAAATTTGCTGTATTCTCTTGGTATTCTTTCTTTAAATCTAAACCTAGGTCGGCTCACACTGATTTCTGAGCCCATGAATGCCGCTCCTTATTGCAGGCCATTTTGACGGTCTTTCACAGCTAGACAGCGCTAGTTCATGTGTGCCACATAGACAACATTTTGCTCACTCCCATTGAGTTATTTATGAGTCAGCACTGATTGGCTAAAATACCAAAAGAACTAAGATAAGGGGGCAGTCTGCAGAGGCTTAGATACAAGGTAATCACAGAGGCAAAAAGTGTATTAATATAATTGTGTTGGTTATGCAAAACTGAGGAATGGGTAATAAAGTGATTATCTATCTTTTTGAACAATAACATTTTCAAGTAGACTGTTCTTTAAGGCAGGCTTCTTCATGAAGGTAAAATAGTCAAGATCCTGGGGGGGAGGGGTTAATTTAGGAACATATTTGGCAGTAATTAAAATGTCTTAATCAAGCTCTTGAATGTCTGCTATATGAGATAAGGAAGTCTACAGAGAGGGTTTGTTCCATAACATTTATAAACTGCCAATCCACATATCTAATCTCTGCATTATATTTGCATAGTTGCAGTCCTGATTAGTTTTACACCACAGGTACCTACATTTCTGAAAGTTCCTTACAAAACCCTTTAGTAAGATTGTCAAAACCCAGACTGAATGAGCCTGCGTCAATTAAAGCTTTAGATGGTCTTTTGAGCCTTTGAAGGTCTGATAATGTTTATGCAACTAACAAATCCCCAGTTAACCCTGTTATTGTTACTGTAAACTGAATAGTATTCATTTGTGAATAATCTTCTAATCCGTAGTTACCTTTTCACAAATTGTGTTTTGCTAAATGATGTGCCAACCTTGCTAATTAGGTAGATATTACGAGTTTTGCGTTACAGCTTTTAACGTTGAAAAATGGCAATTCCAGTGTAATGGCCAGTAACGCATATTACGAGTCGTGTCGGTATAGCTATACCGCAAACATTTTAGCCTGTAACGCATCGTCTATTCCGCACTCAAAAAAATTATGTTTTTGTATGGGATTTTCATAGCGCTGGTATTACAGGTTGTGCGTTGAGGCTAAAATGCTTGTGTTACAGCCTATACAGACATGAGCCATACCGCCATCTGAGAGCAGTAGTTATAAGTTTTGCGCAACAAAAATGTTTCACAAAACTCATAACTAAACTGTTACAAAGTACACTAACACCCATAAACTACCTATTAACCCTTAAACCGCCACCCTCCCGCATCGCAAACACTATTTAAACCTTATTAAACCCCTAATCTGCCGCCCACCCACATCACAACTATTGAATAAACCTAATAACCCCTAATCTGCTGTTCAACCCACATCACCAACACTATATAAACCTATTAACCCCTAAGCCACCACTCCCCGACATCGCCACCACTATAATAAAGTTATTAACTCCTAAACCTCCGGCCTCCCACATTGCCGCCACTATAATAAAGTTATTAACCCCAAAACATTGAGCCTCCCACATCGCTGCCACTAAATAAACCTATTAACCCCTAAACCGCCGTTCCCCCACATCACAAAACACTAAATTAAACTAATAACCCCTAAACCTAACACCCCCTAACTTTAAATCAAAATTACAATATGATTATCTTAAAATAAATAAAAACTTACCTGTGAAATAAAAAAAACTAAGTTTAAAATATAAACCTAACATAACTATTCTAATAAAATAAAAAAAATACCAATTAAAAAATCTAAGTTAAAAAAACCTAGCAATAAGAAAAAAATAATAAACACTAAATTACGAAAAAAATAAAAAACACTAAGCTTACAAAAAATAATAAACGAAATGATCAAAAATAAAAAACAATTACACCTAATCTAATAGCCCTATAAAAATAAAAAAGCCCCCAAAAATAGCCAATAGGATAAGAGCTACTGAAATCCTATTGGCTGATTTGAACAGCCAATAGGATTTCAGTAGCTCTCATCCTATTGACTGATTTGAACAGCCAATAGGATTTCAGAAGCTTTAATCCTATTGGCTGATTTGAATTTAAAGAATCAAATCAGCCAATAGGAATGCAATGTACGTCATTTTGAAATGGCTTCCTTGCATTCAACTTCAGTGTATGGCGGTGATCATATGAAGAGAAAGCTCCGCGCAGGATGTATTCGGCTTCCAGGTTTAGGGGTTAATAGGTTTATTTAGTGGCGGCGATGTGGGAGGCCGGAGGTTTAGGGTTTAATAGGTTTATTTAGTGGCGGCGATGTAGGAGGCCGGAGGTTTAGGGGTTAATAACTTTATTATTGTGGCTGTGATGTCGGGGAGCGGTAGATTAGGGGTTAATAACTTTATTTTAGTATCTGTGATGTCGGGGAGCGGCGAATTAGTGTCAGCGATGTCGGGGAGTGACAGTTTAGGGGTTAATCATTTTAATTAGTGGCGGCAATGTCGGGGAGTGGCAGATTAGGGGTTAATAGCTTTTATTAGTGTCAGCGATGTCGGGAGCGGCGGATTAGTGGTTAATAACTTTATTTAGGTGTCAGCGATGTCGGGTCGGTGGATTTGGGGTGTTTAGACTAGGGGTTTATGTTAGGGTGTTAGGTTTAAACGTAACTTTTTTCCCCCATAGACATCAATGGGGTTGTGTTACGGAGATTTTTCATTCCGCACTTCAGGTGTTAGTTTTTTTTTATTGATGCCTATGGGGGAAAGCGTGCATGAGCACATCAAAGCAGCCCTTGGATTTTGTGCGGTATGGAGCTTAATGCACGATAACGCACAGCACAAGGAGGCTTTTCAGTAACTTGGAATGGCAGCGCTATAGAGAGTGAAATAACGCAACTTTTTTGGTGTTAGTTTCGCACCCTGTTTTTAGCGCAAAACTCGTAATCTACCTGAATGTTTCTACTCGACACACATTTTAAATAGCAGCAGGCAGGGGCTGGACACATGGTTCAAACTGCAGAAGGCTGATTTATTATACATGTGGCAAGTGGAGCCATTTGAGAGTTATTTTATGATTTAGATGCCTGCACACAGTTTAAATGTTCTTAAGATACATTATGTAAATTAAAGGTTTATCCACAAATGTACCTTTTTTTAGCCTATTACTTGCTATAGTACTTTTTACTATGTCAGTATATTTAGTGTAATCAAGCAATTTAAATTCTTCTTGCCCATTTTAAGAACAGAAAGTGTTTCATATATATATATATATATATATATATATATACACAGATACAAAATTTGTTTTTTTTTAGCACACCTTACAAAAAGTTTATATACACATCTTTGGGAGTGCTGCCAATATGACCGAGTAATTACACAAACACAAAGGTATTGGCGCACATCCATTTTCAAAAGCACAACATATTTTTTGAACTACTGCAAAAAAATGCCCGCAAACAACATCAAGAGACAACTATTCTTTTTAAATAAAATTGGGATCTTAGTCACACAATATGGCCATATTTTTCTTAGCCAGTCACCACTTACAAGGTGCTTCGCTACATCCAGGTGGATTCTTTTGGTTTCGCGCACAGCCAACATTCTTTTGGCTGCCTCGCGCAGCCAATATTTCTTTGAAGACGCGTGTGCAACTGGCGATGGCGACAGACGCGTTACAAACGCAATTATAGTATAGATTGAATGCCTTTCTGTAACATGTAAAAATTGTGTGCTTTCCCGTGCTGCATAGAGAGGACTAAAAGCAAAACGTGTAACCTAGATTTTCCAATGCTGCAAATTGCCCAAATCAGCTATTTGATTTGCAACATCTTACAAAGTTTGTTTTTTGGCTTATAAGTGTGGCACATGTACAGTTTTTTTTATACAAAATCAAGAGGTGATTAATGCAATTTTAAGTCATGCTCGTTTACATGAAATACATAAAAAATGGTTCCAATAGTTTGCTATCCTTTTAACAAAATAAAAGTTTTTGTAAACTATGAATTTTTAACAAAACATGACATTATTTCCAGGAGTGTAGAACACAGATGGGACCCATCAGAATTAACTGATGCCGTGTCACTAAGAAAACTATTGAGAGATTTAATAAATAGTTTTTGCACATTGTCACGGTACTATGCACTGTGCCTAAGTAGTTTGCTCCAATGATTTTGCTGATATTACAAGTTCTTAAAGCCAGCTCTCATTTTTCTTGCCAACTATACTAATATTGGCAGACAATAGGATGTGTACTGTTAGCAATGCACAAATATGTTATTTTTAGTTTGAAATTGTGGAATACAGAAGGAAACTTGCAATAGATTTTTGTCACTGAATGGCTCTAAAAGAATTACATGTTATCAATTTAATAATGCCACAGCATAAGCCAATGTACCAGGTGGTATATTAAATTTTTAGTTTGAGAATATGATTTTACTTCAGTTTAGCTTATTTATAATTTAACTAAAGTCATGATTTAATATGGCACTTATACTCATTACCCAAAGGCAAATGAATATTACATGATATTGAATCTGCTTCAATATAACATCTTCATTTTTTGGGGACAAATACATCTGACATTGTATGCAATGAGTAAAGTAACAGAATTATTATATGCATGGACAGTAAAACTGGATGAACGTGAAAGCGTAAACCATACCAGCTCTATAAATTGTAACTAAGGCTTCAAGCTTTAGTGCAATTTGAATGAACCCAATTAAAAGGAAAGTCAGACGTAAATTTGAAATAGTAAAAAATATTGTTTAACATATTTTTTTTTTATTATTATATTTTTATTGAGGACATAAAACACACAAACTCTAAAAGTCCTATACTTCAACTCGTATGTAGTATTTTATGACCTAGTAAATATGTGCATCCAAACATAAACATAAAAGCAATCCTAGTACTTTGTATCCCACAATATTAAGAATTACCAACCTAAATTATAGGTACTACATTTAACTTTAACATATATTCCAGGCTACACCTACTAAGATGCACCTAAATAGTATCTCTAATAGGCACTCAAGAACTATATCAACCTTATTTGTACTTATATTACTAAAGATTTATATATAAGTGAACCTCCAATGTACAAGGAAGGGCTCTTGGTCCTACAAACCAGCATGAAATATGAAGGATAATGGAGGGTTTAAGTCAGGTCTTAGAGCCACTCTTGGGCCCTAGAATGCTATGAAATAAACATGGAATAGTACCTACATTATGATCAATACTTGGATCAATTGTACTAGCATATATTCTGGTAAGATATTATAATAATATATTGAAATTGCGGGGGCGGAGCTGGACCAGGCAAGGAAATGACTGCTGGTCACTGAAGCTCCGAGCTCTGATACCACTCCTTGGCCCGATGCTAGGGCAAAACTGAGATTAATTACCCATTAACAGGCTAGCTAACTCTTGCTAACACCCGGCCTTGCATGGGGTGAGTTACCGGACACAGACACATGCTATCGCACTCAGACGTCTCCATTGCAGAGGCGGAGGCCCGCATGTCAGTGAAACCACCGCGTTGGCACACAAGCAGCCTACCTTGATCGTCGGATGTTACACAGACCTAAAGCGCCATCGGATGTAATGCCGAGCCGGATCCTTTGAGGAGACACCGTTGCAATCGGTAACAATCGTTGCAAGCGGTAACTACAAAACACCCTCACTCCTGGCAGCTCCTGACGCCATTGCTCTCCACGTGGCCCAGGAGAAGACGGCAACAAGATAAACAACAGAAACAAGAGGTATGGCTATATAACTTATAACTTGGGACTTGACACGCACGACCAGAAACGTCCACATTTTACAATTTGATATCTGGCTGCTGGGGCATGGTATATTGCCACAGAGGTGGGCTACGGGGACATTCTCTGTAAACTTCAAAATATATGGTCACTAGGCCTAAACACCGTTAACTACGTAGCATTTGCAGACAGCTGCTGCCTTATTCTCCCTACAACAACTGATCTTCCCATAGGATCCTAAACAGAATATAATATTTATGCAACGGGCAATACAGAACTAATCCTTTCATATATCCCAAGCACTAGGGGCATAGAGACAACTTATACAGCCTTATAATGGCTACAAAATCTAAGCAGAAGGGAGAGAGGGCCGCTAAATCTCAGGCCTCACTACCTACATCTGTTAGCAGTTTCTTCCAGAGCCCTGCCATAACCCACACAGACACTGACAGTCTGCCATCACAAACTAGCAACTCTACCACTCTACTCGCTCATACAGGTGATGTCCCTATGGATTATGCTTCCCAGATAAAAGCGGACATTGCTAACCTGCCTACCAAGGCAGACTTTGATGCCCTCAAAGATATTATCACATCAGACCTAGCAAATATGAAGAGAGACATTACTGATATTGGACAGAGGATAGAATGTGTAGAAGAGTCACAAGATACAATGAGTTTATTAATTGACAACATCACTACACAAACAAATGTTCAGTATACCCAGATAGAAACTTTGCAAGATAAAGTCGAGGAACTGGACAATAGGGGGCGCCGCAATAATTTGAGAATTAGAGGGGTCCCTGAGGCAGTTCTACAACCTGATATTGCAAATTATCTACAGGGCCTATTCAAATTTCTATTGAAAGATCAGCAATCCCCAGACATGGAATTGGATAGGGCCCACAGGGCCTTACGACCCCTCCCTCCACCGAATGCGCCCCCTAGAGACATAATATTAAGATTCTTACGATATACTGACAAGGAAAGAATATGGCAAGCAGCACGTATGACAACTAACATCCAATATCTAGACCATACTTTACAGATTTTCCTGGACCTGAGCCCATCTACAATTCAAAAGAGGAAGGAAGTCTGGCTTATTACTAAAGTCCTGCAAGACAGACGCATCAGGTATAGATGGGGATTTCCGTTTGGCCTGATTGTGACACATGAGAGTCAGACGGTTACCTACCCGAATGAGCAGAACTTACCAGCATTATCTGACCTACTCAATCTATCCTTCCAACGACCTCACTCCTCGGATGTCAGAGTAGTGGGCCCTGAGTCCTCAAAACAACAACAGCATGCCAAGAGCTCCTCTCAGAACTGGATGAAAGTGTCCCCAAAAAGAAAGAAGCAGCCTCTTGGGACGCAAGTGGCGACAAGGATATTAATTGATCACCCTTCATTACCCACATAGCCTATGGAGAGGCAGTTTGACAACTGTGATGATACTTCTTGAGGCCTGGGGCCCAGAAAGGGGTCCAGGGGCCAAATGAAAAATACCTCTTATAGACAATGACTCAATTTAATACTTGGGGATAAGTCTGCCAGGTTACTTTCTCCATAATGGTGTTTGGATAAGGTGTACTCCCCCCGGGAATGCCGGGAAGGTGGTGAGAATAGCGGTTATTATGGTTCGCCCATTTTGGGATAAGTGATGGTTAAATTGTTTTAGCTTAGATAATAACACTTGTTCATAAATATGTTGAAAATGCTTTTCCTTTTTGTTCTTCTCTCTCTGTTTTGCCAAAATCAGATTTATTTATGGCAAAGGTTTAGGTATCGAGCAAACTCCTCAATACAATGTATACCTTATTTGGCGGAATCAGCCAAGGGGTTCTATGTTATGTACTGTTTTTTTGTTTTTGTTTTCTTGGTGCTCACCGTTTTATGTTTTATTTCTTTAACAGTTTTAGGTTAATGTCAGTATGTGAATGCATCCAAACTACTTTATGGAACCTGTTGATGTTTATTTCCCAAGCTTATCAATGCAGCCCACAGACGACTCTACATCTAAGACAGGACGATAGGGGACATTGTCAGTGCCGACTCACAGGTAATAGGTCTTTTCACACTAGACCCTTACTAGCTACCTACCAAGATCACTATGACACACAGGACAAGTAATTTGAATCTCATCACTGCCAACGCAAAGGGACTTAATAACCAATATAAACGGAATATAGCTGTCAGAGACTTTAAGCAGAAAAAGGGTGATGTGGTTTTTGTACAAGAAACACATTTTATCAGGGGCAGGGAACCTAAGACGTTCTCTTGCAAATTCGTCCCTTCTCATTACGCCTCCAACATCTCCAAGACCAATGGGGTTGGTATACTTATCAATAAAAGGATCCCATTTACTTTAATTAAGAAACATGCAGATAAAAATGGGAGATTTTTGATACTGATAGGGAAATTATATAACACGATAGTTACACTTATAAATGTATATTCCCCAAACACAAAACAGGATATCTTTTTCAAACATCTCACTAATCTGGTACTGGAGGTCTCAAAGGGAGCAGTGATAATGGGTGGGGATTTTAATCTAACAATGAACCCGGTATTAGACAACTCCAATCAAACCTCTTCAGTACCACACAGAGTAATCAACTCTGTCAAAATACATTTAAAAGAATTAACTCTGCATGATTCATGGAGAATACTGTATCCCGATAGCAAGGAGTACACATTCTATTCTAACCCCCACAATAGGCATTCCTGTATAGACTATTTTATGGTAGATGTCACTAGTTTAGCCGGAGTCACACGTCTAAGGATTCTCCCTAATTCCTGGTCTGACCATTCCATGGTCAGATGTGAATTTAGCTGGCCCCACGTCCCCAGACATCAACATGTCTGGAGACTAGAAGATAGCATTCTGGATGATCCTATAAACCTCCTACGTATAGAAAAGGCCATTACGGAATACTTTACCATCAATGTAGCGACACGCCCAGCAGTGGATAGTAGAACACTATGGGATGCCCACAAGGCGGTCATCAGGGGGGAGTTAATTAGTATCTATACCCACCACACCAAGCAAGCCAATAGACTGTTAAATGATGCACTTCATACACTAGCCCACCTTGAGGGCCTACTGGTTACACACCCTAATCAGGCCGATATCAATTCGAAAATCTCTGAGTGTAGAACACAAGTAAATACCTTGATGGGCAAGGAATGTAAGCTCCGGGCATTCAAACTCAGTCAAAAATATTACGAGGGGGACAACAAGAGTGGCCCGATCCTAGCTAGAAAACTAAAGAGGAGGATAAATAGAAATGATATCTTATCACTTCACGACAAACAGAATAGAAAGCTACATACCTCAAACCAGATAGCGGAAACCTTCCGGCTATATTACAAACAATTTTATAATTTACATAACGCAGAGGCTCCACACTTGGACAGAGACAAAGACATGCATGAATATTTGAAAGATATCCCCCTCCCGCAGTTAACCCAGGAACAAAACCAATCCCTCACGGCACAGATCACTTATGAGGAGGTTAAAAATATAATAGCACAGCTACCAGCACATAAAGCTCCAGGCCCGGATGGGTTCACTACTCAATACTTTAAAAGATTTAGGGATATTCTAATACCCCATCTGCTCTCACTCTTTAATGATATCTCAGAGGAAACTCCCTTTGCCCCGATGGGGTTGGAAGCCCATATTACTGTTCTACCGAAACAGGGCAAAAACCCGGATAGGGCTGAAAATTTTAGACCTATATCCTTGCTTAATGTGGATGTAAAAATTTACGCAAAGGTCCTCGCAAATAGACTCAAGTTAATTCTCCCACACATAATTTCCAACGATCAAGTAGGCTTCATCCACTCACAGGAAGCAAAGGATAACACTGTGAGGGCTTTCCATCTAATTAACTACCTACAATCCCATAAGATACCAGCAGTGGTGGTCTCAACCGACGCGGAAAAAGCTTTTGACCGCGTCGGTTGGACCTTTTTACGTCTTACATCCCAAAAATTTGGCGTAGATAAATCCTTTATATCCAAGATCTCGCTCTTTACGTGGCCCCGTTGGCAAAGGTGAGAGTGAATGGGATCCTGTCTGAGCCATTTCATATCTCTAATGGGACCAGGCAGGGGTGTCCATTATCGCCTCTGCTATTCGCCTGTGTGGTGGAAACCCTGGCATCAAAAGTATGATACAATCCAAGCATTTCAGGCATCCAAATAAGAGACACAGAGCATAAGACCCTGCTATATGCCGACGATATCCTCTTTTTTCTGACTAACCCTCTTGATTCGATACAACAGTTGCTTAGAGAACTAGACCACTTCCACTTAGTATCCAATTTCGTAGTTAATAAGAACAAATCCAAAATGTTAATCTTACAGAGTAACGCCCACCTTACAACACATATACAGGAGATTTGCCCTTTCAAATTACAAAAGACAGGTTTAAAATATCTGGGAATCATGCTAGCCCCTTCCATCCCGGAAATGTTCTCTCTCAATTATAAAATACTACAGAGGTCCATCATCAACGACATGTCCTCGTGGAGGTCTCATAACATCTCATGGCTAGGAAGAATAAACACGATAAAAATGAACATCTTACCACGATTATTGTACTTATTTCAGACTCTACCCATTCCACTCCCCCCCAACTACCTAGCGAACCTTCAAAATACTATTTACGACTACATTTGGGACAAACGTAGGGCCAGAATTAACAAAAGGCTTATGCACTTACATGTTAAAAATGGGGGACTGGGGGTACCCAATCTTAAAAAATATAGACAGGCAGTATTTATGCAAAGGATCATAGATTGGTTTACGAATTTTGACACCAAGGCTTGGGTTAACTTAGAACATGACATCTCAGGACAGCAACACCTAGGGACTCTCTGCTGGCAGAGGCGAGCATTGCTCTTGTCCGGCATAGCCCAAAACGCCATAATCTCGGAAACATTTAAGACTTGGGATGGAATCATCATAGAGTACCCACATGTCTCCTCGAGGTTCTCGCCTCTGACCCCCTTCACTGACAATGTAGATTTTGCTCCGGGAGCTAATATGCTGAGGGATCCCCAACTCATAAATAATCAAAGAGCTGTAATGATGTTCCACCTAGGGTGCGAACAGAATCTGAGGTCCACCAGAGAACTGTCAGACGACGGACTTATTATTTTCAAAAACTGGTTTTTATTAAGACAGTGGCATTCCTATATCTTTAAACACAAAGACAGAAGGAATCTCTTACGGCCCCCAACCCCATTTGAAACTCTATGTAAATCATCCACTCCGGCTAGGAGGACTCTTTCACTTACATACTCTATCTTACAACCGACCCAGACCACGCCACACTATTTGGACAGCTGGGAAAGGGAACTTAACGTTGAATTTTCAGACATAGATAGAATACGTATGTTTGCTTCAATAACGAAGACCTCCGCATCCAGCAGGTTAGTGGAATTAAACTTGAAAATAATACAGAGGTGGTACCTCACGCCCTCACAAATTCATAAAATATTCCCTTCCAGCAATGAGAGATGTTGGAGGTGTGGGGGTATACCAGGAAACATGGCTCACATATGGTGGACATGTCCACCTCTGCAGCATATGTGGGAGAACATAGCAAAAGAAACCTCAATCATGTTAGAGGTAGAGGTGCCAACGGACCCAACAATTTGGCTATTTAATATTACCCATGGTAAAGTCAGTGGATATAAACAGAGGCTACTATACGTAGCACGCAATAGCTTTTAAATCCTAGTAGCAAGGGGGTGGAAGAACAGGGAAGTCCCTACGTTAGTTCAATGGCAGCATCAGTTGCACCATTTCCTAGATTTAGAAGAGTATTCCTTCATGAAAAATAACAGAATAGATATCTACACCCAGATGAAAATTACGTGGGAGACTTATATACTGACACGACCAAACAGTACATCCCAGACCTAGTGATACTTTATGGTGCCATATTGGCAGTGTTTCCACCTACAACTAAGTGACTTAATTTTCCTTGTTATTTCTCTTCTCGCGGATGTTTATATAAGAGAGTGCAGTGGAATCTTCATGGCTGATTAACCTATATAGTACTTTTTATGTTTCTTTTCTTTCTCTTTTCTTTTTTTTTTCTTCTGTTTTTTATGTGATGCTTACATTTGGAATCTGTGATGTAACAGTTTTTACTCCTTTTTGTTATTGACATTTCCAATTTGTAATTGGATTCATATTCTGTTTAATAAAGCTGTTTTTGAAAATAATATATTGAAATTGCAATTTCACAGAACCCCCTAATAATAAAAGAGATTTCTAATGGACCTCTTTGAACTGTATGTAAGTGATCATAAATGGGTACCAAACTATCCGTTAGATTTAGAGTTTTGTCGGTAAAGACCCGCGTAGCTAACGCTGCTTTTATTCCCAGCGCACCCTTAAGACAACGCTGGTATTTAGAGTTGTCTGAGGGTCTGCCTTAGCCTCAGAAAAGGGAGCGTTGAGCCTAATTTAGCTCCACTTCAACCCTCAATACCAGCGTTGCTTACGGTAGCAGTAAGCTGGAAAAACGTGCTCATGCACGATATCCCCATAGGAAACAATGGGCTGAAAAAAACCTAACACCTGCAAAAATTCAGCGTTCAGCTCCTAACTCAGCCCCATTGTTTCCTATGGGGAAATACATTTATGTCTACACCTAACACCCTAACATGAACCCCGAGTCTAAACACCCCTAACCTTACACTTATTAACCCCTAATCTGCCGCCCCCGCTATCGCTGACACCTGCATTATATTATTAACCCCTAATCTGCCGACCAGACATCGCCACCACCTACATTATCCCTATGAACCCCTAATCTGCTGCCCCTAACACCGCCGACCCCTATATTATATTTATTAACCCCTAATCTGCCCCCCCAACATCGCCACTACCTTACCTACACTTATTAACCCCTAATCTGCCGCCCTCGCTATCGCTGACACCTGCATTATATTATTAACCCCTAATCTGCCGACCAGACATCGCCGCCACCTACATTATCCCTATGAACCCCTAATCTGCTACCCCTAACACCGCCGACCCCTATATTATATTTATTAACCCCTAATCTGCACCCCAACATCACTGCTACCTTACCTACACTTATTAACCCCTAATCTAAATTACCTACAATTAGCTAAATTAAAATACAATAAAATAAACTATTCTATAATACAAAAACAAACACTAAATTACAAAAAATAAAAAAGAAGAAGTTTAAACTAATTACACCCGCAAAAAGTCCTGTTAAGGGCTGGTAATAGAGCTGATTACTTTGGTAGTTTAGAATAGGGTAGGGCATTTTTTTATTTTGGGGGGATTTTTATTTTATTAGAGGGCTTAGATTAGGTGTAATTAGTTTAAACTTCTTCTTTTTTATTTTTTGTAATTTAGTGTTTGTTTTTGTATTATAGAATAGTTTATTTTATTGTATTTTAATTTAGCTAATTGTAGGTAATTTATTTAATTAATTTATTGATAGTGTAGTGTTAGGTGTATTTGTAACTTAGGTTAGGATTTATTTTACAGGTAATTTTGTACTTCTTTTAACTAGGTAGCTATTAAATAGTTATTAACTATTTAATAGCTATTGTACCTAGTTAAAATAAATACAAAGTTGCCTGTAAAAATAAATATAAATCCTAAAATAGCTACAATGTAATTATTAGTTATATTGTAGCTATATTAGGGTTTATTTGATAGGTAAGTATTTAGTTTTAAATAGGATTAATTTAGTTAGTTAGTTTAGTATCGGCTACGGTGTGGGCAGGAGATTAGGGGTTAATAATTGTAGGTATGTGACGGCGATGTTAGGGAGGGCAGATTAGGGGTTAATACTATTTATTATAGTGTTTGCGAGGCGGGAGTGTGGCGGTTTAGGGGTTAATACATTTATTATAGTGGCGGCGAGGTATGGTCGGCAGATTAGGGGTTAATAAGTGTATTTAGGTAGCGGCGACGTTGGGGTGGGGGCAGATTAGGGGTTAATTAATATAATATGGGGGTCGGCGATGTTAGGGGCAGCAGATTAGGGGTTTATAGGTATAATGTAGGTGGTGGCAGTGTCCAGTCGGCAGATTAGGGGTTAAACATTTTTATTATAGTGGCAGTGATGTGGGGGGGCCTCGGTTTAGGGGTACATAGGTAGTTTATGAGTGTTGGTGTACTTTGTAGCACAGTAGTTAAGAGCTTTATATTCACGCGTTAGCCCATAAAGCTCTTAACTACTGACTTTTTTTGTTGGTAGAAGTCTTGTCGGTAGAGGGTCTACCGCTCACTTCTCCCAAGACTCCAAATACCGGCGTTAGGCAGATCCCATTGAAAAGATAGAATACGCAATTGGCATAAGGGGATCTGCGGTAGCCTGGAGTCGCGGTGAGGAAGTGAGCGTTAGACCCTTTCCTGGCTGACTCTAAATACCAGCGGGCGTTAAAAAGCAGCGTTAGGACCCCTTAGCGCTGATTTTGACGGCTAACGCCAAACTCTAAATCTAGGTGTATAGTTATAGAAATTAGAGTAAATGTTGACTATCTAATACAACCAATGTATGTTAAGTTTAATAAAACTTTTTTTATTTATTGATATTTTTTTCAAGCACTTGAAATTGAAGCAGTGTAGTTGTGAAAAGCTGACTAAAAATATCACCTGAACATTTCTATGTAGAAGAGAAAGATATTGTACCTCAAAATTTCCTCAGTAGCCACATCCCACTGTAAAAGGATTTTAAGTAGTCAATTAGCATGTTTGTCCCAGGACTTGCAAGGGGGTGTGCATCTGGCACAATTATATTATTTAGGAGGAGAGAACCCACTTAAAGGGACAGTATACACTCATTTTCATATAACTGCATGTAATAGACACTACTATAAAGAATAATATGCACAGATACTGATATAAAAATCCAGTATAAAACTGTTTAAAAACTTACTTAGAAGCTGTCAGTTTGGCTCTGTTGAAAAGGTAGCTGGAAAGCCCACTGCAAGTGGCAAATAAGACACTCCCCCCCTCCCCCTTCTTTTGCATATGAAAAGACCCTTTACACAAACAGGAGCAAGCTGGAGTAGGTAGTCGAGCGTATTCACATAAAACTTTGGGGCTTGGTTAGGAGTCTGAAAATCAGAGCAATGTTATTTAAAAATAAGCAAAACTATACATTAATTTTAAAAAAACAACTTTATGGGCTATATAAATAGATTATCTACAAAACATTTATGCAAAGAAAAAATGAGTGTATAATGTCCCTTTAAAGGAAGCGAGAAAAAGGGTTTGTAGCACTCACCCTCTGACTAGTAATGAAGTTAAAATATAACTTTTAATTGTAATTAGTTAAAAATAAATACAGGAACAATAGGCCTGTGAAAACACCCCAACACACAAACATTTATATAAAAGTCTCAGCACTTCCTGTTTCCTGGCCGGTAACTACATACACCGGCATCAGGTGACAGAGGTGTAAGAACCAAATTAAAAACACACACAAATGCATTTCGGCGTTTAATACGCCTTTCTCAATGTCTCTGTTTTTTTACTAAATGTTGACAAGCCGAGCCCTTCATGGACTACCCTTAAATACCCAATACTTTGTATTGTAGCCTATCGCCTGCTCTCACCTCATCTCTCATGTGTCAACTCCTATTTGGTAAGACAGCACAGTGATACAACCTCCTACCCCCTATTGGTTAGCGGATGGGAGTGTCTGTATACCGCACTTTGTTAGGTGTCTAATTGCTTATGCCAAATACAATATTATATATGCTGATAGAAGATTCACATTGATAAAAGAGAGTATTTTTAAAGCAGTGGTTTGTAAATTATAGGGATAAGAGTTGTCTATTACACATTCAGTACATCGTAGTTCTTAAAACTTTACGCAGTACCTACAAGATTTCAGCTTCAACTCCATAGCAACGTCATGTTTACATAGTTTGTTCCTCGAACACGCCCCTCGTATTCTGATAGGTCGGTGGGTGGGCTGATTTATAAATATATGTCTAAAGTATTCCCTATATTTCACAACGGGACATCAAGTATGCTATTACTAACAAATACAGCCACTGCCAGCATTCCTTATCAGTATTATCACTTCTCTTAAAAATCGACATCAAGCCTGCAAATGGTACATTTAAGTCCTATAACATCGTGTTTACTACGATCCTAAAACCCGCCCCTCACAATATGATAGGTTGGTAGGCGGGGTTATACACATTGCTCTTAGGTATTCCCTATGTTAAACAACAAGGCAGCAGGTTACTCTAATGATGTTCATGGATTAAAATGACAAGACACACTGTTTATTTCTAGAGAAAGTCTCAATGAGATAATCTCTGTTGAGTATGTCTAAAACCAATTGCGAGATGTAAGTAATAATAATTGCTGAAAGTTGGCTCTCTGAAGTCTGCTTATGAACATATTCATTAACTCAGTATCAATTGTTCACAACCTCCAACCAGATATATCTAGGTTCACATAGTGTTATCTAATATGATCTATCCTTTATAACAAAAGGTATGTCCCTTTCATACCGATAGGCATAACCTTGCAAAAGGTAATTTAATCATAGTTTGTGACACTATTGACCTTGATATCAGCTTGAGAGTCTTATATTAGTATATAGATAGTATTGACCATGGGAGTGTACATGTGAAGGGCATATTTCTATATTCACTATAGTTTTGCAATATACCCTGTGTTAGGCTCAGACATACTGATACTAATCCCTCCTAGAAAAAATATAAACCCCATTAAAAAATATTTAATGAATAACTACTGCAATAATAATTAGATTTAATATTCACAGTCTAGGCTATACATTATTAAAATGATGATGGTAAATAAGACATCAATAACAATGTTATTCTCATGGCTAGTTGATGGATATATATAGGTAATCTGTATCTCTCTGATATATCAAAGGAAAGTCAAATAATTATTGGATTCATTCATGCTGTAAGGCATTACACTATCCAATCTGAATATCCATTTTGTTTCATTTTGCAGCAGTTGATTTTCTAAATTACCACCTCTGATGCCTGGTTTTAATCTCTCAGAATACGAGGGGCGCGTTTGAGGACCAAAATATGTAAACATGACGTTGATATGGAGTTGAAGCTGAAATCTTGTAGGTACTGCGTAAATTTTTAAGAACTACGATGTACTGAATGCGTAATAGACAACTCTTATCCCTATAATTTACAATCCACTGCTTTAAAAATACTCTCGTTTGTCAACATTAAGTAAAAAAACAGAGACATTGAGAAAGGCGTATTAAACGCTGAAATGTGTTTGTGTGTGTTTTTAATTTGATTCTTACACCTCTGTCACCTGATGCCAGTGTACGCAGTTACCGGCCAGGAAACAGAGAGGTGCTGAGCCTTTTGTGTGGTGGGGTGTTTTCAACAGGCCTATTGTTCCTGTATTTATTTTTAACTAATTACAATTAAAAGTTATATTTTAACTTCATTACTAGTCAGAGGGTGAGTGCTACAAACCCTATCTTATAAGCCTGATGAAACAGCTTGTTGCTGAGAAACGCGTTGCTTGTTTATAACCATTTTTAAAGTTTATTACTTTTATACAAAAACACTTGCTATTGTGTTATTTTTTGGATCATTATTTGGTCTACTGGATACCCTGGTGCTTTGCTTGTTGCGGTTTGCCTTGTTATAGTCTGTTGGGTGACTGTATTGATCCCTTCCTGCCTGACTAGCATCACTGCTCTCTGGGTCCAAACTGTACTAGGCCATATAGGCACCTCTGTGTCTTTTTTATCTTTGTACTACAGATTATCCTTCTCCACCCAAGAGGTCGGTCTGCTGGGTGACTGCTATAGATCCCAGACTGCTTCCACTGCACTATTTGGAGTGCTTCTAAGATTGTGAGTTTGATTTAGCACAGCCTTATTGTACATATCGTGTGGAACAAACAATATTGGGCCATGTGGCGCATCTGTCTTTTTTCTTTTCTATAGATTATCTTCCTAGGATCTAGGCCGGGTCCCCTACAGATTGCTGCCTTGAGCATCTCTGCTCCACCATAAGAGACTCTCTCTACTCCCACTATTACAATCTGAAATCCTATATCTCATTGGACTGATATTGTATTAATAGTGATAATATTGTTTATATTGTTTATACTGCTCTTTTTAATATATCCTGTCTTAATTGGGCTCTTAGTGCCGGTTATTATATAGACAATCTAATTGAATATATCTGCTCATTGTATTGCTTGCATACATACATCATATATTCATTTTAGGGCGCCCCCTATCTAGTAGATTCCTATATTTTTCTCGCTTCCTTTAAGTGGGTTCTCTCCTCCTTGTTAATTTATAGGGTAGCACCGGTCCTTGATATAATAACTTATTGAGGGCTTTCCTCTGACTATCAGTTCACATTGCCAATATACACTTCTCACATTTCTACAATTATATTATTTCCCTTCTCAGGTTAAGGAAGTTTACTAAGAAATCTCTTGAGAATTCAGTAAAATCTTATGTAATCACAATAAAGAAAAGTATAAAAGTCAGCATTGATGAAAGTGTTAATTTTTTCAACATGCAGCATCTGAAGGATAACTGTTCACAGAGCTCTTACTCTTGTGAGTTGAAGAAATTTTGAGGTAAAGGTGTAGATTTATCTTAGTGCGAGCGGACATAATACAATGTAGTGTATCATGTCCACTGCACATCGATAAATGCAAACAGCATATGCTGTTGGATTTATCATTGCACCAGCAGTTCTTGTGAACTTCTGGTGCAATGCGGCCGCTTGCAGATTTGCGGCCAAATCAATCGGGTTGATTTCTGTCTGCGGCCTCAGAGCAGACGGACAAGTTATGGAGCAGTGTTCTTTAGACCGCTACTTCATAACTTCTGTTTCCGATGAGCCTGAAGGCTTGCACCGAAACAGGGGCATCAAGCTCCATACAGAGCTTGATAAATCATCCCCAAAATATCTTCCTTTTTCACAAAGTGATGTTCAGGAGATATTTTATTACAGCTTATTACAATTATGCTGTTATAGCTTTTGAGTGATTTAGCATATGGCTATCATGTCCCTTTAACTCTGGAAATATTTTTTTTTTCATTTTTCATCCACAGAGATGCTGGATTGAATTCTGCAACATTCTTCACAGTGTTTGTTTGTTCAGTACAGCAGATTATTTACACATATCCATAATTTGCCACAACTAAGGACATACTATATTTAAGGGGCTTTTCAAGATATAGGTTCCTGAACTGCAAAACACTGCAACGTGTTTTATATGCAGATCTTTTGCAATGCTGCGTTTAATTAATTGTAAAATTGCAACAAAGAAAGAGATGGGGCATCTGTTACTTGTTTGCTGCTCAGTAGCTTTTTAATGTATCTTCAGAAAGAGTTTACACAGACAGTTTGTATCAGGTAACATAGATCGATCTGATACGTTTTGTGCATGCACACATGCACTTACTCAGAGATCAATAGCTACAACCTGTGCAGTCCTTTTTCTTGTGGATTTAACCAATCATTGATAGCTAACCAATTAGGCGTTAACTATTTTATAGTTGTGAGTCAGCTGTCATAATTATTTTAATGAGCCTATTTGCAATACGCTGTGAGCAAGTTACGCCATCCAGGGCAAATATCTACTGTCTCTTTGGGGCCCATTTATCAAGCTCCGTACAGAGCTTGTGGGCCCGTGTTTCTGGCGAGTCTTCAGACCCACTAGAAACACAAGTTATGAAGCAGCGGTCTAAAGACCGCTGCTCCATAACCCTGTCCGCCTGCTCTTTTACCTTACCAGCCCTTAAAAGGGCCTTTTGCGGGGCATGCCCCAAAGAATTCAGCTCTTTTGCCTGTAAAAAAAACATACAATACCCCCCCAACATTACAACCCACCACCAACATACCCCTAATCTAACCCAAACCCCCCTTAAATAAACCTAACACTAAGCCCCTGAAGATCTCCCTACCTTATCTTCACCACGCCGGGTATCACCGATCCATCCAGAGGAGCCTCCAAAGTCTTCATCCAAGCCCAAGCAGGGGCTGAAGAAGTCCATCATCGGGCTGAAGAGGTCCATCATCCGGCTGAAGTCTTGATCCAAGCGGGCGCTGAAGAGGTCCATCATCGGGCTGAAGTCTTGATCCAAGCGGGCGCTGAAGAGGCCCTGGACAGGAATGAAATGGTATAAATAAAGTTGAAAGAAGAAGACAAAACTATCTTCATTTGATGGACATTCAGGGTAGATCATTTGATAAATGAGGATATCAATGACTCTTATTTATCAAAAGTCAGATGCTAATCAAACTGGACTTGATGCAAGTGTATTTGACAGACTTGTTGATAAATAAGACCATTGATTGTAGACTCGTGGCAGCGATGTCTGGCGAGCGAATTGACTCTAGCGAATGTGCCTAGATTGACGCTTTGATAAATCGGCCCCTATGTCTAAATCATAGTCTGTCATATACCTGTAACTTTAAGTACTAAGACCAACCCACTCCTTCACCTCACTTTAAAGGTGTGTTCAGTACACCTGTGCTTTGCTTGATAATTGAAGTTTGTAGTTCCCACTCTGCTTCAAGCTCTAAAGCTAAACTCTTCAGATCCTGCTTTTCGTACCTGTTTAAGGAAATCCTTTTGTCATCTCACCAGCTTCTAAACAGAAGAAGCATTTTTCTGCCTCTTTACACTTAAAACAGACTTTGGCAGCAACTCAATCAAGTCTGTGTTAGCTCCGCAGTCTGACCTTTCAGCCAGCTCCGTTACTGAGCGTATACCGCAACCAGGAAATACGAACAGCTTCCCTGCTGTGATCCGTTTTGTCTCAGTGCCAACTCCACTCTCTGCAGTTCTAAACTCACTCGCAAGTATCATTATTTTTATATACAATTGTCTCTAGCTGTATATATTGATATCCAAAGTTCTGCTGACATACACCCTGTTAGAGTGCTTACACCTGGTTAAATCTAGCTCTCCCCTTCTCTCTGTATCACACGCTTTGCCTGCTGTAACCTGATAACTTTTGATATATGGACATTGCAGACTGCAAATCAGGTACTCACTTCTAAGCTTGACTAAAAAAGACTTTGCTATAAAAATCTGCTTTTCTTATACAAGTACCTATATGTTGCTTGTTTGCTGCCTTCTATATTTAAAGACCACAACTCTTTACAAGTATGTAAAACATACAAAGGCTACATTTAATCTGTTTTATTCACTTTATTTTTGATTCTGTAAAGTGTTATAAAAAGAACTTATACTAAGTAAATCAGCTATCTCCCTTGGTAATAACCTTTTGTATAAGCCTGTTTCACTTAAGGTTCTCTGGGAATAGCTACAATATACAATCGTATAACAGAATTATCAAGCCTATAAAGAAATCTACTAAAATATATACATTATAATTTTAAAGCTTGTATTTAGGAAAATCATGGATCCTGCCTCAATGGCAATTGAAATAGCCGCCTTAAACCAGAAAGTTGAAATTTTAGCACAAGGTTTGACTGAAGTTAAAAATGAAAACCACACACTGAAGAGGTTAATGAATGATTTTTTTTCACGGAAAGAGGCTGATCACCCTGAACCACAGGTTAACCCTCCACGTATTTTTTCTGGTGAAAGAACACGCTTTTGTGAATTCAGAAATGCATGCACGCTGATGTTTTCCATGAAGCCCAGGACATATTATACTGACAAGATCAAGGTTTGTACTACCATCTCTTATCTAACTGGAGATCCCCGTTCGTGGGCTGATAAGTTTTATGAAACCAATGATCCCATTATGAATTTTGTCAGTGAATTTTTTAAGGAGATGGCTGTCTTGTATGAGGATTGCAACACTCAGTTAACAGCAGAAACAAATTTGCGCACCCTGAAGCAAGGCAAACGTCCAGTTGAGGACTATGTGGCAGATTTACAGCTCTGGGCCACAGATTCGCAGTGGAATACTGTAAGTTTAAAAAACCAATTTCGATTAGGTCTCTCTGAACACCTTAAGGATGAGATCTCTCGCATTGAACCTCCAGACACCATGGAATCCCTCATAAAGATATGCATAGCAATGGACAGATGATACAGAGAGAGGAGAGCCAAAAAACAACACCCAGAGACTTACCTCAAAAGGTTTACACCCTCTCATGCTGAAAAGACCTCCACAGCCCCTGTGCCCATGGAAATTGGGGCCATCCGTGGACCATTATCCCAAGAAGAGAAACAGAGAAGGAGGATATCAAACCTCTGTGGGAATAAAGAACACAGTGTCTCTTCCTGCCCTATTCTGAACCGGCAAAAAAGGGGTACGTTTCTTATAGTTAACCCAAATACTGATAACATTCATGAATCACAATTAACTTTCACATTGTCTTTGCAGTGGGACCAGCATCATCTCAAGACTGAGGCGCTGATTGATTCTGGAGCTTATGGAAGCTTTATTGACAAAACCCTTGTATATACTAATAAAATACCTTGTGTGCAAAAGCAAACCCCTATCTATGTGAAGGTTATTGATGGCTCTACCTATCTAAAGGGCCCAATCACACACCATACTGTTCCCTTACTTGTCTCTTGTAACATGGGTCATACAGAATACATTACGTTTGATATAATTCCTAGCTCACTACACCCCTTAATATTGCGCTATCCTTGGTTAAGAAAACACAACCCTCATATAGACTGATGCAGTAACACAGTAACTTTTTCTTCCCCATACTGCTCTTCTACCTGTTTTCCCTGTGTGGAAATCAAAGCTCTACACCCTCATATACGCTTGCAGTATTCAGACTTTTCAGATGTATTTGACCTTAAGGAAGCCGAAAATCTACCCCCACACAGACCTTATGATTGCCCCATTGATACTAAACCTGGGTCTATCATACCGTTCGGCCGAATTTTTCCACTCTCTCAAAAAGAATTAAAATTCCTCAGAGAGTACCTAGATGATAATCTAAGGAAAGGTTTAATTTCTACTTTAACCTCTCCTGCAGCAGCGGGCATATTCTTTGTCACAAATAAGGATGGGACCTTACGCCCAATCATTGATTATAGAGCATTAAACTCTATTATGATTAAAAATAGGTATCCACTTCCATTAATACCCGAATTACTTGAACGGTTAACAGATGCAACCATTTTTACCAAACTAGATTTGAAGGGAGCATACAATTTAATCAGGATAAAAAGCGGTGACGAATGGAAAACAGCATTCCGAACCCGTTATGGTCTCTTTCAATACAATGTTATGCCATTCGGATTAACTAATGCTCCGGCCACATTTAAATTTTTTATAAATGATATTTTCAAAGACTTAATGGATGTGTGTGTTGTAATATATCTAGACGATATTTTGATATACTCCAAAAATCTAACTGATCATATAAAACATGTAAGATGGGTTTTGTCTAGATTAAAAGAACAACAGCTATATGCCAAGGCTGAGAAATGTGTATTCCATGTAAAGACAATAACATTTTTGGGTTACATAATCTCCCCTAACGGTGTAAACATGGATCCAGAGAAGGTTACATCCATACTCAAATGGCCTGTACCTACCTCTGTAAAATCTCTTCAAAGGTTTTTAGTATTCTCTAATTTTTATAGGAGATTCATCAAAGGATTTTCATCCATTGTCCAACCTCTAACTAAGCTAACCGGTAAGAATCGACTCGTTTGGACTGAAGAAGTCCAACAAGCTTTTGAGCATTTAAAAGATTGTTTTACTTCAGCTCCTATCCTACAGCTTCCTAATCCCGAATTCCAATTTGTGTTAGAAGTTGATGCTTCTACTGTTGGTATTGGTGCTATACTCTCCCAACAACAAAACGATACTTCAGTCCTACATCCTGTAGCCTTTTACTCTCGACTCCAGTCTATAGCTGAAAGGAATTACTCTGTGGTTAGACTTGGAACTTCTAGCTATCAAATGTGCTCTGGAACACTGGAGACACCTACTGGAAGGGACACTCAAACCTTTTACAGTTCTTACAGATCATAAGAATTTACAATATCTTAGAAAGAACAAGACCTTTTCATCAAGACAAGTCCGATGGTTTCTATTCCTAGACCGATTTAACTTTCAGATAACATATAGACCAGGTTCAAGGAACATCCAAGCTGATGCTCTTTCCTGTTCTTTTACTAAACATAATGAAAAGGAAGAACAACAAACAGTTATACCGTCGACCAAGTTTATAGCTATAACTTCAAGCCTACAAAAAGACATTTTATTAGCTTTACTAAAAGATTCTACCATTCCATCATGCTGCGTAAAGGACGCCACTTCAGGATTATACTTCTACAATGATTTATTATACGTTCCTCCTTCTGTAAGGAAGGAGATCCTACATCTACATCATATGAACCCCATGTCTGGTCATCCTGGAATCACTAAAACCCAGGATTTATTAACAAGGAATTACTGGTGGCCTGGTTTAAGACAAGACGTAGTTACATTTGTGTCAGATTGTCATGTAGGTGCAGCTTGCAAAAAAGAACACCACAGACCTTTTGGTTTACTAAAACCATTACCTATACCTGAAGTCCCTTGGACCATGATTGGAATGGACTTCATAGTCGAATTACCACCATCTAATACATTTACAACCATATTAGTGGTTATAGATCATCTTACTAAACTCTCTCATTTCATACCTCTTAAGAGAATTCCAAACGCTCTCACAACAGCTAAAACATTCTTTGATCACATCGTGAAACTCCATGGATTACCGACCTCTATAGTCACTGATCGAGGGACTCAATTTACATCCAGGTTTTGGAAGGAACTATATAAATTGTTATAAAACATTCTTTGATCACATCGTGAAACTCCATGGATTACCGACCTCTATAGTCACTGATCGAGGGACTCAATTTACATCCAGGTTTTGGAAGGAACTATATAAATTGTTAAGAATCTCCTCTAGAATGTCAACAGCATTTCATCCCCAATCTAATGGCCTTACTGAAAGACTGAATCAGACTTTGGAGCAATACTTAAGGTGTTATATCTCACATAACCAGGATGACTGGATTGAATGGTTACCGTTTGCAGAGTTCGCATATAACAATTCCATCAACTTTTCTATTAAAGTTTCACCCTTCTTTGCCACTTATGGTTACCATCCAACCACTCTACCCAACTTCATCTTCACCTCAAAATCGCCTTATGCTCTGGATTATGTCTCTAATTTGAAACAAACTATGACTTCCCTAAAGATTCACTTAGAGAAATCTAAACGTAACCAAAAGAGTTATTTTGATAAAAAAAACATCTAACTCCACCTCAATACTCAGTTGGCGATTGAGTTTGGCTCTCAACAAAAAAACTCAAATTAAAGGTACCTAGCAAAAAACTGGCTAACCAGTTCATAGGTCCGTTCAAGGTAAAAAGAATGATCAACAATAATGCAGCAATTCTTGATCTACCTGCATCTTACAGGATACACCCATCCTTCCATGTTTCCCTATTTAAACCCTATCAAGGTTATGATGTTAATATTCCTCAAGTCATCAAGGACTCTCCTCAGCTGATAGAAGATCAAACGGAATTCGAAGTGGAATCAATTCTGGATTTGCGCTGCCGGGGTAGAAAAATTGAATATCTGGTTCATTGGAAAGGGTATGGTCATGAGGAGGATTCTTGGATACCCCTTAGGGATTTTCATGCTCCCCAATTGCTCACATCCTTCCATCATCTACATCCTGACAAACCAGGTTTGGATCCGGGAAGGGGGCGCCCCTGAAAGGGGGGATCTGTCATATACCTGTAACTTTAAGTACTAAGACCAACCCACTCCTTCACCTCCCTTTAAAGGTGTGTTCAGTACACCTGTGCTTTGCTTGATAATTGAAGTTTGTAGTTCCCAATCTGCTTCAAGCTCTAAAGCTAATCTCTTCAGATCCTGCTTTTCGTACCTGTTTAAGGAAATCCTTTTGTCATCTCACCAGCTTCTAAACCGAAGAAGCATTTTCCTGCCTCTTTACACTTAAAACAGACTTTGGCAGCAACTCAATCAAGTCTGTGTTAGCTCCGCAGTCTGACCTTTCAGCCAGCTCCGTTACTGAGCGTATGTCAGGTTACGTGTATATACCTTTAAATGTGCTCACTACTCCCTATAAAAGGCCCCTCCTCTAGCAACTCATTGCTAGGTAATTTGTTCAGTTTGACTAAATGTCTATAGTGAATTGTGTCTAGCCATTTTATAACTAAGCTTAACATTATAGCTGCCAGTTTACAGCAACCTCTGTTAAATCTTTTTACCTTTTACTTCAACAGTGTATCTACTTCCAGCAGGAACCAGAGCTTGACTGTTCCTCCCAGCAAACAGTTTCACCAGTCTGCAGCACTGCACTTCTCCCTCATTCAGTGTATTTCACACAGCACCTGGAGCCTGTGACGTCATCAGACGCAGTCAGTTACAGGCATTTGAGTGAAGTACATGGAGTAACATTAATCTTTTTTTTTAATATCAAAACAGAATCTGCCTTTTGGATTTCTAACTGAAGACTTATGGTTATTACTAACAGCAACTTATAATTGCATGAGACTTTAAATAGTACAACTTGCCTAATTGAAGTCACGCTTTCAGCAATTCATTACCAAACTAAAAAAGACTGTATTTGCATTGAATCTGTGAAGTGTTGAATTTACTTGCATATGAATGGACTGTTTATTATAATATCATTGTAAAGAAGGTTCATTGTGGCTTTATTACTCTGCTAAACTAACAGCTAAGCATGCATTTCATCTGCTTCTTACTAACTTGAGAATTTAACTATTTCACCTCCATTTGACTTGTGCTCTCAGTATATTACTCAAAGAATTACTCCTGCTTAAGCTACAGTTTATTAAATATTAATACAGTTTGGAATTACTTGTTGAAGTGTTATATATTTCAAAACAGAACTACCATACAAATATAACAACTTAAACTATTGTGATTTATAGGGATCTAAATTTGGGATTCAAATCTCAGATTTCCCTAGCTAGGCCTATGACTAAGTTGTCATCCCCCAGTCAATGAGCAAAACAAGACTCCTAAGAAAATCTAATGAGTCAAGGTTTGGTGTGAGACTGGGTGGTAAAATTAATTAAATATTAGTTTGCACATGTAATCCATATTCTATATAAAATAATCCTTACAGCGTATACCGCAACCAGGAAATATGAACAGTTTCCCTGCTGTGATCCGTTTTGTCTCAGTGCCCACTCCGCTCTCTGCAGTTCTAAACTCACTCACAATTATCATTAATTTTATGTACAATTGTCTCTAGCTGTATATATTGATATCCAAAGTTCTGCTGACATACACCCTGTTAAAGTGCTTACACCTGGTTAAATCTAGCTCTCCCCTTCTCTCTGTATCACATGCTTTGCCTGCTGTAACCTGATAACTTTTGATATATGGACATTGCAGACTGCAAATCAGGTACTCACTTCTAAGCTTGACTAAAAAAGACTTTGCTATAAAAATCTGCTTTTCTTATACAAGTACCTATAAGTTGCTTGTTTGCTGCCTTCTATATTTAAAGACGACAACTCTTTACAAGTGTGTAAAACATACAAAGGCTACATTTCATCTGTTTTATTTACTTTATTTTTGATTCTGTAGAGTGTTATAAAAACAACTTATACTAAGTAAATCAGCTATCTCCCTTGGTAATAACCTTTTGTATAAGCCTGTTTCACTTAAGGTTCTCTGGGAATAGCTACAATATACAAGCTTATAACATAGTCTGTCAAATTTACGGCTAGATTACGAGTTTTGCTTTATGAGGGGTGCAGTACTAATTTGCAGGTTATTGTCACCGCTCACTTACCAACAGCGCTGGTATTACAGGTTTTTCTAAACCCGGCGTTAAAAGGCAAGAAGTGAGCGTAGAGCAAAATTGTGCTCCATACCGCACTCCAATACCAGTGCTGCTTAAGTCAGCGGTGAGCTGGTTGTACGTGCTTATGCACGTACAACCAGCAGCGTAAAGCTCCGTAACGCAGCCCCATTGAGTCCTATGGGGAAACTACATTTATGTTTACACCTAACACCATAACATGAACCCCCAAGTCTAAACACCCCTAATCTGCCGCCCCGACATCGCTGAAACCTACATTACACTTATTAACCCCTAATCTGCCGCACCTGATATCGCTAACACCTACATTATATTTATTAACCCTTAATCTGCCGCTCCGGACATCGCCAACACCTACATTATATTTATTAACCCCTAATCTGCTGCCCCCAACATTGCCGACACCTACATTATATTTATTAACCCCTAATCTGCTGCCCACAACATAGCTGACACCTACATAATGTTATTAACCCCTAATCTGCCGCCTTCAACATCGCTGCCACTATTATTAACATATTAACCCCTAAACCGCCATACTCCCGCATCGCAAACACTAGTTAAATATTATTAACCCCTAATCTGCCGTCCCTAACATCACTGCCACTATACTAAATGTATTAACCCCTAAACCTAAGTCTAACCTTAACCCTAACACCCCCTAACTTAAATATAATTAAAATAAATATAAATAAAACCTACACTTATTACCTAAATTATTCCTATTTAAAACTAAATACTTACCTATAAAATAAACCCTAAGCTAGCTACAGTATAACTAATAGTTACATTGTAGCTAGCTTAGGGTTTATTTTTTATTTTACAGGCAAGTTTGTATTTATTTTAACTAGGTAGAATAGTTACTAAATAGTTAACTTTTTACTAGCTACCTAGCTAAAATAAATACAAATGTACCTGTAAAATAAAACCTAACCTAAGTTACACTAACACCTAACCTTACACTACAATTAAATAAATTACCTAAATTAAATACAACAAACTAAATTAAATACAATTAGCTAAATTACAAAAACAAACAAACACTAAATTAAAAATAAAAAACAAATTATAAGATCTTTAAACTAATTACACCTAATCTAATATAAAAAAAAAAGCCCACCATCCGACATTTGGGGGTGCAACTTGGTCCAGACCCGAAACAAGTGATTGCTGTTAACTATACGGATCTTATTAGAGAAGTCACTGAGCTTACCTCCTCCTGGAGTCTTAAAGAGATCTCATGGTTGGGCCGCATCGCATCTTTCAAAATGACGATCTTGCCTTAAATTCTATACTACTTTCGCTGTATCCCTCTTAATGTCCCCAATGCTCTCATTCATAAGCTCCAATCTCTTGGACAACACTATATCTGGAGCAAGTCTAGGCCACGGATTGCAGCGAAAATACTCCAAAAAAAGTATGAACACGGAGGGGTTGCAATGCCTAGCGTACGCGGATACTATGAGGCAGCCAGGCTTTCTCACATCACGGCATGGGCGGACAAAGGAGAACCACAGGGGTGGAAAAACATTGAAGCACTAGCCCTTCCTCCGGGCTTAAAGTTGGCAGACCTACCCTGGATTCCTGGCCATTGCCTCGACAATCTGAGACTAAAAAATGCCATCGTCAGAGATAATCTGAAAATATGGCATAGCCTTAGAAATCTACGCGACATTGCCCCACATCCATCTCCCATACATTCCCTACCAGCCTTACTGGCAGCCCTACCTGACACACACATAGAACAATGGAGTGAAGGGGACCTGAAATTGGTCTCCCACTTATACCCCTTGGGTACTCTACTCACTCCCAATAATATAAAAACAATTATCCCAGAACCCCCTCCTTGGGCTACTTTTGAATACTCGAGACTGTATGCTTTCATGACATCTTGGGGATTCACCAAAACCCTAAATAGACCCATGACTAACTGGGAAAAACTGTGGCATCTTCCTATCAAGACTCCTAGACTCATATCGTTCCATTATGACCTACTACAGATGTCTACTAATAAAGATAGACCCTGGCAGTTAAGGGCCTGGGAGGGAGACTTATCCAGACCAATTACAGACAGAGACCTGCGTACAGCTATGACATTAACTAAGAAGACTGTACACTGTGCAAACACCTTAGAGGCCTACATGAAACTATTTCTGAAATGGTACTATACCCCCTCGAGATTGTCACAGATGTTCCCTACAACATCTCCTTTATGCTGGAGAGAATGCATGCAAAGGGGCTCAGATATACATATATGGTGGTAATGCCCAAAACTAGTACCCCTTTGGAGTCAGATAACAAACCTTTGTGCCAACCTCGGGCTCTCTATCCCACTCACTCCTACAATTGCTCTTTTGCACATTTTCCCAAGAGGTGTCCCAACCTACGTTTCTAAACTGATCATTTTTGTCCTAGCGGCCACGAAACTGGCAATAGCAAGGGCCTGGAAGCAAGCCCAACCCCCAGATATTACAGCTGTTACATCTATAATACAGGTATACGCCAAAATGGAGCAAAGTTTCTATTTTAACATGGATAAGGAAGACCTCTACTGGCAGATTTGGGAGACCTGGTTTAATTACTTGGGAGACCATAGTTAAACACGTAGACAGGATAAAATTCTTGACTATTCCCATTAGCATAATTAAACTCCCATGCCTAGTTAGCTTGCGCTAAACTACTGATGGCTTCCGCCTTTCTACACTTATTGTCAAAATCTGATCACTCCCCTCTCCTCTTTCACCCTACTCCCCCACTCCTCCCCTTTTCCCCTCCTTCCCCCCCTCTCCTACAATATGTGACCTACTCTCTGCCCTAGCCCATGTTTTTCCCTCCTCCTTGCCCTCTCATAAAAGACCTCCCCCGCCTGGAGATGCGCACTAAGATTACTAGAAGAAGTGTCTTGACAGGTATCTCTGAGCTGACTTCATTAAGTCTCTAGAAAGCTGAGTTAATATATAGGACTAGAGTATTACTCTGGCTCCTGCATTTAAGGTTTGTTCATAATAATCGAAAATGAGGTTTACGTAGTTGATATTCTATTTATATTTGATATGTTTAATTCTTATGCTCAGTATCACCACCAATATCTATATTTACTATGTAATTACAACAAAATACTGTGCATATACATGTGAATGTATTGGTCATCTAAGCTGTAACATTTGTTGTGATGTTTAACCCTCAATAAAAAAAAAAAAAAAAAAGCCCATCCAAAAAAAAAAAAAAAAACCTAGCCTAAACTAAACTACCAATAGCCCTTTAAAGGGCCTTTTGCGGGGCATTGCCCAAAAGAAATCAGCTCTTTTACCTGAAAAAAAAAATACAAACAACGACCCAACAGAAAAACCCACCACCCACACAACCAACCCCCCAAATTAAACCCTAACTAAAAAAACCTAAGCTCCCCATTGCCCTGAAAAGGGCATTTGGATGGGCATTGCCCTTAAAAGGGTATTTAGCTCTATTGCGGCCCAAAACCCTAACCTAAAAATAGAACCCACCCAATAAACCCTTAAAAAAACCTAACACTAACCTCCTGAAGATCCACTTACAGTTTTGAAGATCTGACATCCATCCTACACGAAGCCGGGAGAAGTTCTCATCGAAGCGGCAAGAAGTCCTCAACGAACCCGGGAGAAGTCTTCATCCAAGCCGAAAGAAGTGGTCCTCCAGACAGGCATAAGTCTTCATCCAGATGGCATCTTCTATCTTCATCCATCCAGAGCGGATCCATCTTCAAGACATCTAATGTGGACCATGCTCTTCCAACAACGACTTCCCGATGAATGAAGGTACCTATGCAAGCCAATAGGATTGAGCTTGCATTCTATTGGCTGTTCCAATCAGCCAATAGAATGCGAGCTCAATCCTATTGGATGATTGGATCAGCCAATAGGATTGAAGTTCAATCCTATTGGCTGATTGCATCAGATAATAGGATTTTTTCAACCTTAATTCTGATTGACTGATAGAATTCTATCAGCCAATCGGAATCTAAGGGATGCCATTTTGGATGACGTCACTTAAAGGTACCTTCATTTGTCGGGTAGTCGTCATTGGAAGAGGATGCTCCGCGCCAGATGTCTTGAAGACAGTAGGATTAAGCTTGCATTCTATTGGCTGTTCCAATAGAATGGGAGCTCAATCCTATTGGATGATTGGATCAGCCAATAGGATTGAAGTTCAATCCTATTGGCTGATTGCATCAGCCAATAGGATTTTTTCAACCTTAATTCTGATTGGCTGATAGAATTCTATCAGCCAATCGTAATCTAAGGTAAACAATCTTGGATGACGTCACTTAAAGGTACCTTCATTCGTCGGGTAGTCGTTGTTGGAAGAGGATGCTCTGCGCCAGATGTCTTGAAGATGGACCCACTCCGCGCCGGATGGATGAAGATAGAAGATGCCGTCTGGATGAAGACTTCTGCCAGTCTGGAGGACCACTTCTCCCAGCTTGAATGAAGACTTCTCCCGGCTTCGTTGAGGACTTCTTGCCATTTCGATGAGGACTTCTCCTGGCTTCGTTGAGGATGGATGTAGGATCTTCAAAACTTTAAGTGGATCTTCAAGGGGTTAGTGTTTTTTAAGGGTTTATTGGGTGGGTTTTATTTTTAGGTTAGGGCTTTGGGCCGCAATAGTGCTAAATGCCATTTTAAGGGCAATGCCCATCCAAATGCCCTTTTCAGGGCAATGGGGAGCTTAGGTTTTTATAGTTAGGGTTTTATTTGGGGGGGTTGGTTGTGTGGGTGGTGGGTTTTACTGTTGGGGGGTTGTTTGTATTTTTTTTCAGGTTAAAGAGCTGATTTCTTTGGGGCAATGCCTCACAAAAGGCTCTTTTAAGGGCTATTGGTAGTTTAGTTTAGGCTAGGTTTTTTTATTTTGGGTGGGCTTTTTTTATTTTGATAGGGCTATTAGATTAGGTGTAATTAGTTTAAAGATCTTTTAATTTGTTTTTTATTTTCTGTAAGTTAGTGTTTGTTTTTTGTAATTTAGGTAATTGTATTTAATTTAGTTAATTGAATTTAATTTAGGTAATTTATTTAATTGCAGTGTAAGGTTAGGTGTTAGTGTAACTTAGGTTAGGTTTTATTTTACAGGTAAATTTGTATTTATTTTAGCTAGGTAGTTAGTAAATAGTTAATAACTATTTAGTAACTATTCTACCTAGTTAAAATAAATACAAACTTGCCTGTAAAATAAAAATAAACCATAAGCTAGCTACAATCTAACTATTAGTTATATTGTAGCTAGCTTAGGGCTTATTTTATAGGTAAGTATTTAGTTTTAAATAGGAATAATTTAGGTAATAATTGTAGGTTTTATTTATATTTATTTTAATTATATTTAAGTTAGGGGGTGTTAGGGTTAGACTTAGGGGTTAATAAATATAATATAGTATAGTGGCAACGTAGGGGGCGGCAGATTAGGGGTTAATAACTGTAGGTAGGTGGCAGCGATGTTAGGGACATCAGATTATGGGTTAATAATATTTAACTAGTGTTTGCGAGGCGGGAGTATGGCGGTTTAGGGGTTAATATGTTTATTCTAGTGGCGGCGATGTCCGGAGCGGCAGTTTAGGGGTTAATAATTTTATTTTAGTGTTTGCGATGCGGGAGGGCCTCTGTTTAGGGGTTAATAGGTAGTTTATGGGTGTTAGTGTACTTTTTAGAACTTTAGTTATGAGTTTTATGCTACAGTGTTGTAGTGTAAAACTCATAACTACTGACTTTAAAATGCGTTACGAATCTTGACGGTATAGGCTGTACCTCTCACTTTTTTGCCTCCCAGGACAAGCTTGTAATACCGGTGCTATGGAAGTCCCATTAAAAATAGATTATATGCAAATTGCGTAAGTTGATTTGTGGTAAGGCAAAAAAAGTGTGCGGTACAGCTGTACCTACATGACTCGTAATAGCAGCGGTAGTAAAAAAGCAGCGTTATGAGCCTTAATGCTGCTTTTTTACTCAGAACGCAAGACTCATAATCTAGCCATTAGATAATTGTAAAAGTCATTAATATGATTAATAATCATACTTTACAACATTTCCCTTACTACCTGCATAAGATATTCCTGGTGGGGGCTTAGTAGCTGCTGTAGTTACCAAGCCCACCTCCCCGGGAATACCTTACGATTCGCTGAACAAACTTTAAGGAAGTACCGTTTGGGGAACAAACAACACACTAAACAGGAATAAGTAAGCAGATGACTCTGTGCTTCATTTGACAAACCGTTTTTAATATTTTATCTTTTAAGTAAAATATATTAGCCTTGCACTAAGAAGTATGAGTTAAGACTTTTTACACTTAGATCGAGGGATACTTTCTGCCTTTTGCTTACACCTTTACAGGTATAAAACATACAATTTCTATATGACACTCAAAATCTTGCAATGAGTTCTTGGGGAGAAAATAGCTGATCGTCAGACCAAATCCTTAATAATTATATAAAAACTAACAATTGTATTTTTTCAATGAAATATAACCAAGGATAGAATGGGAATCAGAGAAAATAGGTAACTACATAGTTTCTGATAGTCTAGCTGTTGAAGTGATGCAAATTTACAATCAGAAAATGCAATGGGATTACTAGGGTTATCAGAAAAGGGGTAAAATAAGTGCAAGCACACTGGGAAAGATGTTATAGTTTGCTTCAGTTCTCCCACTGTGAGTACTTAGCGTTTAATGATTCAACACATTCAGGGTATGTATCTAAAAATACTGTGCCAAGGAGTATAATAGACACAGAGACACACAATAAACCTGCATTCCCTGATAATCTGTAAGGATAGAACTCTCCAGCTATAAAATATTATTCTTTAGGTTTCTTTACTGTAAAATATTGCCCAATTTTCTTCTAATTATACCACAGTTGTCTTTTCCTCTCCTTATCTTTCCCTCTTCTCCAACCTCATACATTATCTCTCATCTATACTAATTACTGGTAAAGTGAAATAGACATTAGGGATTTACATAATTGCCATTACTGTGATGCAATGATATTGGACAGTGATATGTTAAATGCTTTACAGGCTAGGTTTTCTTTTTAATTTGACATTAGTTTGATTAAATATATAGCTAGCTAAATGCCATTTCGGCTCCTCATTAAAGTAGCCTCATCAACTGATCAAACTGTAAAACTGTTTCATAGGTCACTTAGTTAGCCAGTTAGTGACAATATATGATTTGTGGTATCATTATTATAAACTGATAGATTGAGCGCAAAAATGAGATATCACTCTGGACTGAACAGAATTCATTGTATTCATTGTAAGATAAATTACTTAGCTGATTAAATGATACCAGTCAATGATGTAAATTACTTCTCCAGCAACCAAGTTTAACATTTGTTTATAATGCATCATTTATTTTGTAACTTGTTATTAAGAGTGACATACAGTAAAAAGAAAGATTTGGATGTCAATATTGAAAGAATTTGAGACATTGAATTGGAGACATGTGAAGCCCTGCAGTCTAGAACTCAAAATGTCAGTTATAATAATATGTTTAGGCAACTAGTCATAGTTATATTTATACCATTCCAGAGGGAGTGTTTCTAATGTGTCCTTATCTACAGACAGTTTCTTATATCCACTGAAGTTTAAAGCAAAAATAAAACAAATAGTTTCAGTGTTTGGAAGTGCAGGGTCCACTTTACTGTAAACTTTTGCAAATCTAGAACATCATGAACCATGATTTTATTTCTACTATAAGGGCAGTCTAGATGCAATACAATTTGTGTGGGCATGTGAGCTGTTCCTGCAAAGTATATTGAATCAAATAGTTAATCAGGTGATTTATAAAGAAAAAAATATTCCACTGGAAGTCCTGTAGGTCTTTAAGAGGTATTCAATTAATTTTCTATTGACATGGAAAGACTAATACAGTAAACTATAGCACTTTAGATATACACATTTTATTCATTTTACACTTTGTATTTTGTTTGTAGCACCGCAAGTAATGGAAATTAAAAATTGATTTATTTAAATTTGTATTCCACACTGCCATACATAAATTACAAAAGTGTACATTGAATAAAACTCTCATTTTGCTGAGTACTTAAGTGTATTCCGTTAAATAAGAGTTTAATTCATTTTAGAATTCACACTTTGTATGAGTTATATATCAGCAAAGTTAGAAATACATATTTAAATTAACACATTTTTTATTTATTTTCTTTAGCATCTGAAATAGGACTGTTAACAAGATAAACAAGGGCGTTTGTTGAGTGTGTTTCAAGTATTTTTTTTAGGTTTTTGACTTATTTTGCTAATATGTTAAAGTGAATGTAAATTTTATCATCTATGAATTTGTATAATGAATTATAAAATAGTAAATAGTTAAACCACTGCTTTTTTTAAAAAAATATATATATATATATAGTTAATTAATATTTTTATTAACAAATTTATATTCCTTTTGCACCTCGACTCCTCCTACTCGCCACTTCCTATTTCTCTACCTGTTGACGTATAGACTGGTTCCACCCGCTCTATACGTATTGCTAATGCGCGCCCCTGTGGCCATCTTACTACACGTTCGAAAGATGATCACATTACTCTGCGCATGCGTTACTGTTGGATAGGTGATATGATACGATGTGATTTAGAGCATGCGCGTCGCGTGGACGCGCATCGCTTCAGAGGCTGGATAATATCTCTTAACGCATGCGCAGGAGAAACACATGACATAGAAAAAAGGGGTTGAACGCCCTGGGGGGAAAAGTTGATTGCAAATAAAGGTTGTCAATCAAGCTTCCAAACTGGGACAAAATGGCGGGTGGAGGAATCGAGTATCAAAATAACATCCAAAAATGGTAAATATGTGAATTTGCAAATAAAACAAAAAAAAACAATGAATTAAAGTCACCTTTATTTTGTAAGATTGTAAATATGACGATTAGCAATACGGGTGACTTTACATTCACTTTAAATCTTGCATTACCTTATGAAAAGATGCTATCCACACCACCATTACTAATGAAGCAGATTGAAACTTGAGGTTCATTTATTTTATTTATTTTTTTGGGATATTGTGGGACTTCCTCTAAGACATCTAAGGGCTAATAGTATATATTTAGTATTTCAGAGGAAATTTTTTTTTTCATATTTTATTATTATTATTATTATCGGTTATTTGTAGAGCGCCAACAGATTCCGCAGCGCTAAATATTTCATTGAAACAGAAAATGTGTGTGAGACTGCGCCAAAATAAAACTACTACACAAACTCCAAAATAGATAGAAGTCTCTCAAATTCTATAAAAACTGGCAAATAAAATAATATTATTAAAATGGAGCGCTCACAATGAGAGCTAAAGTGCGGCCGTATTGAACAGAAAAAAGGTATACTGGACAATTTTGACTATAGCAAACTCAGAAAATTAACCACAATTGCCTAATCTATATGTCCTAGATAAATGTACTGGGAAAGATTAAATTATGTGTTTATGATCATATGATGATACGAATGAAAATAATTAATAAGCTAATTAATTAATAATGTGTCTCAGATACAAATAGATATAAATATAAACATGAAAATATACATATAAATTCATGAAAAATACATTTAATTACAATAACAGTTTGTAAAAGGTCGACCTTAAAATTAACAAATAACACTAAATCAAAACAAAAATTACAGTAAAAATACAATAAAGAAAAATACAATAAAAATCACATCAGCATACAAAATTGTATATCCAATGGACAATGGAACAAACGTCCTCAAAGTGTCAGAAAGTCTGTAAAAGAGTCTTTATGTCCTTTATGCTTGCAAACTTGAAAAATCCGTGTGAACGACAAGCCTCCTAGTGACAAAGGACAAAACTCCTTAAGGCAGTTTGAAGAGCCTTATGTGAACTAATAAATCTGTACTCACAGTAAGGAAAGTTGATATCTGCAATGGTTTAATGTCCAGATGCAGTGTGATTCTTAGTCCCAGCTGTTCACCACATATTGCACTTGATATAATATAAATATACAACAGTCAAACAATAGTATATCAATACAAATGACTACTCGCAATCCTGGAGCCTTGGATCCTACAAGCGGCAGCCGACTGAATAAACCCTGAAGCTGACAAGCTGATTCAAACAGCCTGAACAGTCAAGGTGCCGTGGGCTAAAATTCAGAGGCGCCGTTTAACACAGGACTACCGGCTCTATGCGAGATGGAAAAGTACCTCCGTTTGCGGAGTAATTGTAAGCAGAGCAACGCGTTTCAATTAATAAATCTTTCTCAAGCTCATTACCGGAGGGTTCCTTCCCGGGTAAATTTATATCTATATCTATGTTCTGATTGGATAACCTTATAACCAATCAGAATATTGGAATGTGCTATCTGTCAATCAGTTTACTCTATGCCGCGGCTAAAAGACACATGCAGCATATTACCATGCCAACGTAGTATATACAAATTTATCTTGATGGATATTAGTTACGAGATAACAATCCTGATTGCTAAAATGTAGCAGTAATTTAATAAGCATTGTTAGATTTAACAAAGTAAAATGTAGGGGTAACAGAGTAAAACTGCCGGAGGACATTTCTAAGCCAAATTGGAAAGCTCCTACTCAAAGACTAATCATAAACCCAAAAACGGATTTTCACAAGGTAAAAAACGTGTTCTCACTAACTGGAAAAAAGAGTAATAGTTAATAATAGAACTCCTCAAGTGTGAGACCAAAAACAGTGTATAGTATTACATGATAATGATAAAAATAAAAATAAAAATCTATAAATCATGTAAAATGGGATACATCTAATAAAAAGTCAGATAAAAAAATTCAGATAAAAAATTTTTTTGCATAAAAATTTTTCTTTTTCCACAAAATATTTAGATAAAAAATCACTTTTATTAAAAATCATTTTTGTTAAAAAATCTTTTGATAAAATTATTTTGAATAAAAAAATTATTTTGAATAAAAAACTTTTCTACATAAAAAACTTTTCTTTTTATAAAAAACAACCTAAGTCAAACTCAAGGTTTAGACCATTTGGAGTAAGTGCTCTAAGCTCAAAAATCCACTTAGCTTCTAATTTGAGAAGTTCATTTAATACATTACTCCCTCTCCAATTGGGTTTTATTTTATCAATCACAGTGTAACTGAGGTGCTTAGTATTCCCATTATTACATCTTTTAAAATGCCTAGGGACAGGGAGATCTTTGTTCCTTTCAAGATTCAAGGTTGTTTTTTATAAAAAGAAAAGTTTTTTATGTAGAAAAGTTTTTTATTCAAAATAATTTTTTTATTCAAAATTATTTTATCAAAAGATTTTTTAACAAAAATGATTTTTAATAAAAGTGATTTTTTTATCTAAATTTTTTGTGGAAAAAGAAAATTTTTTATGCAAAAAATTTTTTATCTGAATTTTTTTATCTGACTTTTTATTAGATGTATCCCATTTTACATGATTTATAGATTTTTATTTTTATTTTTATCATTATCATGTAATACTATACACTGTTTTTGGTCTCACACTTGAGGAGTTCTATTATTAACTATTACTCTTTTTTCCAGTTAGTGAGAACACGTTTTTTACCTTGTGAAAATCCGTTTTTGGGTTTATGATTAGTCTTTGAGTAGGAGCTTTCCAATTTGGCTTAGAAATGTCCTTCGGCAGTTTTACTCTGTTACCCCTACATTTTACTTTGTTAAATTTAACGATGCTTATTAAATTACTGCTACATTTTAGCAATCAGGAGTGTTATCTCGTAACTAATATCCATCAAGATAAATTTGTATATACTACGTTGGCATGGTAATATGCTGCATGTGTCTTTTAGCCGCGGCATAGAGTAAACTGATTGACAGATAGCACATTCCAATATTCTGATTGGTTATAAGGTTATCCAATCAGAACATAGATATAGATATAAATTTACCCGGGAAGGAACCCTCCGGTAATGAGCTTGAGAAAGATTTATTAATTGAAACGCGTTGCTCTGCTTACAATTACTCCGCAAACGGAGGTACTTTTCCATCTCGCATAGAGCCGGTAGTCCTGTGTTAAACGGCGCCTCTGAATTTTAGCCCACGGCACCTTGACTGTTCAGGCTGTTTGAATCAGCTTGTCAGCTTCAGGGGTTATTCAGTCGGCTGCCGCTTGTAGGATCCAAGGCTCCAGGATTGCGAGTAGTCATTTGTATTGATATACTATTGTTTGACTGTTGTATATTTATATTATATAAAGTGCAATATGTGGTGAACAGCTGGGACTAAGAATCACACTGCATCTGGACATTAAACCATTGCAGATATCAACTTTCCTAACTGTGAGTACAGATTTATTAGTTCACATAAGGCTCTTCACACTGCCTTAAGGAGTTTTGTCCTTTGTCACTAGGAGGCTTGTCGTTCACACAGATTTTTCAAGTTTGCAAGCATAAAGGACATAAAGACTCTTTTACAGACTTTCTGACACTTTGAGGATGTTTGTTCCATTGTCCATTGGATATACAATTTTGTATGCTGATGTGATTTTTATTGTATTTTTCTTTATTGTATTTTTACTGTAATTTTTGTTTTGATTTAGTGTTATTTGTTAATTTTAAGGTCGACCTTTTACAAACTGTTATTGTAATTAAATGTATTTTTCATGAATTTAAATGTATATTTTCATGTTTATATTTATATCTATTTGTATCTGAGACACATTATTAATTAATTAGCTTATTAATTATTTTCATTCGTATCATCATATGATCATAAACACATAATTTAATCTTTCCCAGTACATTTATCTAGGACATATAGATTAGGCAATTGTGGTTAATTTTCTGCGTTTACTATAGTCAAAATTGTCCGGTATACCTTTTTTCTGTTCAATACGGCCGCACTTTAGCTCTCATTGTGAGCGCTCCATTTTAATAATATTATTTATTTGCTAAATATTTCATTGCCTTTATGAATTCACAGCTTCAAGAAGATGTGCATAGTAAAATGGTAGAAAGCTTGAAGAGACAAAATTAAACTTTAATTTATTGAATGGAGCATGCAATTTTAAACAACTTCTCAATTTGCTTCTATAATCAAGTTTGCTTAGTTCTCCAAGTATCCTTTGTTAAAGAGTAATCCCGGGTGAACTCAGGAGGGCACAGAAGACCTTAGCCATCTGGTAGCAGTGTTTGCAACAATGTTTATAGCAATGTTTTACATAGTTGAAAACACTGTGGCCATAGAATGCTAAACACGTGCACACAGTTCAGGGGGCGATTTATCAAGGACCGAATCGCCCCTGATGCCCCTATTTCCGTGCAAGCCTTCAGGCTCGCCGGAAACAGCCGTTATGACCATTATGACCGCTGCTCCTTAACTGGTCCGCCGCTTTTGAGGCTGCGTACATCAATCCGTCCGATCCTATATGATCGGGCTGAATGAACATATTTAAATTCAGGAATTTCTAATATATAAGTCACTAGGCAATAAGCCTGCCCAGAAGGCAGTCTTTGTTTAATAAAATACAAACCCCAAAAATGTAAACCTAAACTAATACACCTATAAAAAAAAAACAATTCCCCCCAAAATAAAAACACCCCCTAATCTAATACTATACTACCAATAGCCCTTAAAAGGGCCTTTTGTAGGGCATTGCCCCTAAGTTAAACAGCTCTTTTACTTTAAAAATTATGAATTACCCCCTAACAATAGAACCCCCACCCAACTCCCCCAAAATAAAAAAACCTAACACTAAAAAAACTAAACTGCCCATTGCCCCTAATGGGGCATTTGTATGGGCATTGCCCTTAAAAGGGCATTCAGCTCTTTTACTGCCCTTAAAAGGGCAATCAGCTCTTTTACAGCCCATTAAATCCCTAATCTTAAAAATAAAAAAATCTCCAAAAATAAAAAAAAATCCTAAAACTAATCCCCAAATAGGTACTCACCGTTCCAGAAGACGGCTCCATCATCTTCTATCTTCATCCTGTGTGAAGGCGGCACGGAGCAGTCTTCCCCGATGCGCAGATCCGGAGCGGCGGTCCTAAGCAGCGGCGATCATCAGCGGCATGGAGGCTCCTCTTCATCCGATCTCCGGCATACACTAAAAATTTAATGGAAGGTACCACTATGAATTTGGGTTACCTTGCATTCTTATCGGCTGAAATTTTGAAATCAGACAACAGGATTTGAACTACTGAAATCCTATTGGCTGTTCAAATCAGCCAATAAGATTTTAGTAGCTCTCATCCTATTGGCTGATTTCAAAATTTCAGCCAAAAGGAATGCAAGGTTCCCCAATAAATATGGAGTACCTTGCATTCAATCTTCAGTGTGCGATGAAGAGGAGCTTCCACACTGCTGAGGACCGCCGCTGCTGAAGTCCGCCGATGAGGACTGCCGATGACAAACCGCCGCTGAGAACCTCCGCTGAGGATCCGTACATCAGGAAAGCCAGCTCTGCACCGCCGCTCCGCGACGCCTTCTCTCCAGATGAAGATAGAAGATGATGGCGCCCCCTTGAAGAAAACCTTCTCCGCTGGACTTCAAGAACGGTGAGTACCTATTTGGGGCTTAGTCCTAGGATTTTTTAATTTATTTTTTTTTTTTTATTTTTTTATTTTTAAGATTAGGGATTTTATTGGGCTGTAAAAGAGCTGAATGCCCTTTTAAGGGCATTGTCCATACAAATGTCCCTTTAGGTGCAATGGGTAGTTTATTTTTTTTTAGTGTTAGTTTTTTTTTAATTTTTGTAGGGTTGGTGGGTGGGGCTTTTTTACTGTTAGGGGGGCCTTAGTATTTTTTTTAAACATAAAAGAACTGTTTAACTTAGAGCAATGCCCTATAAAGGGCTATTGGTAGTTTAGTTTAGATTAGGGGGTGTTTTTATTTTGGGGGTCTTTTTTATTTTCATAGGGATTAGGTTTATTTTTTTTTATTTTTGAAAATTTTTAAGAAAAAAAAATATGTAATGTTAAACTTTTTTATTTTTTGTAATGTTAGATTAAATTTTTGTAATTTAATGTTAGGAATTTTTAATTTTATTTGTAATTTAGTAATAATTGGGGTTAATTTAGGGGGTGTTAGGTTAGGGGGCTTAGTAATTAAATTACAGCTAGATTACGAGTTTGGCGTTTTGATTGAAAAAGCATCATTATGGCTCATAACGCTGCTTTTTCCCTAACGCCGGTATCAGGGATAGGCAAGGTGTCCGTACACGGACACTGGTGTCTGTGACTGGCCCTTGCAGTGTCCGCCACACGTTTTGCAGGGGGCAGGGAGAAGTAGGACAGATGAATGCTGGTCTTGACTCCTTCTTGACACAGGCGGCACCACGTTTTGAGTGTTTGGGGCGGCACCCACGTAACGCCACCTAGTAGTGGGAAAGTGAGTGAGAGAGAGGGAAGAAGTAAGCTGCCTGCAGTGCAGCCTGTGTCAACCACCCGTGACCTGTCCTGATTCCTTTGATCTGTGCTGCAGCCTGGTGCTGGTGTCTGTGTGTAGAAGACCGCTGCCTACTCTGATAAACCTTACCTGACCAAATAGGTAACCAACCATGATGATCATGCAATTAACATAAAGGTGGATGAGTTTGGTTAGGAGTTGCAGACTCTCAATACAAAAAAAAAAAAAAAGAAAGGTTAGAATTTTGAAAACATTTTATACTAGTATACCACAAGCAGTCTTTATATAAATGTTATTTTAAACTTGTTTGATTAGATGACTAATTTGTACTTGTGGAACTAGACCAGGAGAAACCAACAAGCAACCCATTTAACAGCCAAGTGCCGCTCTCCTGACTTATGGAAACTTAGAATGTGTTGGCAGATAGGAACCATTCGGCCCATCTAGTCTGCCCAATTTTCTGAATACTTTTATTAGTTTCTGGCCTTATACCTAGCATAGCCTTATGCCTATCCCATGCATTTTTAAATGTCTTCACTGTCTCACTGTTTTCCACCATGCATCCACTACCCTCTCAGTAAAGAGAGTGTTTTTGATGTTTTTAATTTGAAATGTACCTTGGTGTCCTTCACTAAGGTCTGTACTTTGGAAAATGTCCGCCACAGTCGTGGTCCGTATAGGTGTACCGCATACCTTTTTGGCCATCTTGCAATGTCAGTACCACACTTTTTAAAAAGTCCTCTTTCAATGGGACTCCCATAGCGCTGGTATTACTAGTTTGCCTGGGAGTCCAAAAAAGTGAGCGGTACACCCTATACTGACAAGATCAGTACCGCCATCTAAAGTCAGTAGTTATGAGTTTTACGTTACTTTTTCAAAGAAAAAAATTGGGTTTAGTGTCTCTTTAAGTAGTGATGGTCTGAAGAAGAGCATGACACACTATACTTGGATGGAGACATGCTCATCTCTCTACAGAAAAAGACAGCATACTACTTAAAACTATAAAGGCCTATACACAAGAGTATGAAGCTAAATCAATGATACATTGATTTTAATATCAAACTATAGATTTAGCAACATTTCCTTCCAGAATTGAAGCTTTACATAAAAAGTATACAAAGCTTGTAGGAGCTTGCCAGAAGTCACATTAAAACACTGTTGTGAATACAGAATAATTGTATAATGTGCCTAATCAATATTTAGGGTAACAGCAGATAGAAGACATAGTACCAAACAAGATCAGTTTAGTCAATTGTTCTGTGCTAAATAATGCACTGCCTTTTCAAAAAGATATGTCATTTAATTCATATGCCAATTTATTTTAATGTGCAAGGAAATCTTTTAATACTAGTTGTTATATTTGTCATAACATTGCTGTTCTGAGGCCTATTAAAATGTCCAGAAAGAATCACTAAATGACCGGGGCTGTTTCATTTTGTTTGTTGCTTTACACATGTGAGGAGTTTATATCAAAACAATATTAAAAATGTAGTATATATTTTATGAATATTAGGGTATATATATATATATATATATATATATATATATATATATATATATATATATATAGATATATATATATATATATATATATATACAGTATATATCTAAATATCTATATATAGTATATCTCACCGGGTCTTCAAATGATAATAAATCAAAGTTTATTTACATATAGTGAGGTTTTGGGGTGTTAGCCCTGTCCTCAGACCATAAACATTACAAATCACATACCTCTCTCTTTCTCTACCCCATCACTGCAACACCTCAACCGCAAACCTGTAGTACCTCAGCGTCATGACCGCACCACTGCGCAAACAAGACAGTGGACAGTTATTTAAACATGATATATAGCGATCTACTTCAAATAATACAACATCAGTACTATTATTCATACCGCTCCTCTAGCTAGCACTATATAACTAAGCCACCTTCCAGGGATTCCTGATCGCCATGTAATAATACTTTTGTAGTTACAAACTTATGAAATCATAGAATACAAGGGACAATATTACACAAGCTAATCATCATTCCTAATCTAACTATTATACTCTATAGAATAGATATACATAGAGCAGAAACATTCTAGCAAAACTAAAACAATAGTGCAGACCAGCACAATAGAAACAGCCTAGCCTTACAATCAATTAAAAAGCCATCCATGTTATAAAAATAGGACTAAGCAACTATATTCATTATTTAGACTTATTTCATAGAAAGCAGTGCCAATCCAGGTGTGTATTCAACTCCCTGGGCACCAAGGTGCCCAGGTTGGATATCCACCTGGACTCACGCTGCAATAACAATTTCCCTCTGTCACCCCCTCTATCAGAGGGGGAATGTGATCTATAATCACATACCTCAAATCTGGGACCACTGGCTGATTTGACTCACAATTTTTTATAGCTGTTCAGATTAAAGTTCGGTGATTGGCCATACGGGTCCGGAGGTCATATATAGTTTTTCCGACAAAGAATAACCCACACAGACAATGTAGAAGATATACAATAAATGTCGTTGTGCAGGTTACTCTATGTCGGATCTCAAACCTTTTATTTGTTCCAGGATGGGTGAAAAATCTGGTATTTAGGAGACCATTGCAAGTGGTACACCCAGCACATTTATAACAACCAGGTTTAACTTGTTGTAACCACGTTGAAGTCCTGTAGCTCTGTACTGGGTCCACCTTTACCAGAATGTCCATGATAGATCTCAACCTTCGAAAAGCCAACTTTTGGATGTTGCATCTGTTTGAAAGGCAGATTTTTGTCAGACTCCACAATATGTCTTGTTTTTCTACATTAGGCAGATCTCTTTTGTCAGCGATGTATGTTGTGGTGAGGATCATTCTAGCTTCCTGTTTCTGTTACTTAGTGGTGCAAAGAGCCAATTCTTGATCCATATCTTTAAAGGTGATATAGTGTTTCTGAATGTGTTTCTCCTTATAGCAATGTTGTAGGAATCTGTTTTTTATTTCTGTCAGCTGGATTTGAGCTTGGGACATCTCACTATTATTACACACTACCCTTTTGAATTGAGAAATTAGTAGAGCGTTTTTTAGAAAAGGAGGATGACAACTAGTAGCATTTAAGAGGGAATTTCTATCTGTCTCTTTTCTAAAAAGAGTAGTGTGTAATTTAACATTCTTGACATAGACCCTTAAGTCCAGAAAATCTACAGACTTTTCATTATATGTCATTTTTAACTGTAATGAAGGAATAACTCTATTCATTGTTTCAAACCAATTCTCGAGTTCTCCTTCTGAACCCCCCCCCCACACACACACACATTCCCCACAGCAGGAACAAATCATCAAAGTATCTTTTGAAATATTTTATTTGATGATGTTGGAATAGAGTCGTGCCAAACTCTTCAAATTCGGCCATGTAAAGATTGGCGTATGATGGGGCCACATTGGACCCCATTGCCGTACTCATGAGTTGCAAGTTAAACATTTTTGTATTAAGAATTGGGGATGATGGCTATTCAAAAACACCTAAATCACTACCCCTATGTGGGACCTCCAGTAGAGTTAATCCTGGAATTATTAGAACTGTGCCTGACAAGAAACTACTTTAAGTATTTGCTTTGGATCTAAATGCACCCTGGACAGATGTGTACTTGAAAAGTGTGTGCAGAGCCCTACGGAGGAATATATATGTAGACATAAAAGGTAATGTTGTTGGACTCTCGCCAAATAGCAGCAGCCGCCAGGGTGCTACAGTGATAATGTTAATAAAGCTTAATATTAAGCACTCACTGGTCTACAGATGACTGAAGACCAGTGAGTGCTTAAATTAAAATTTATTAGCTTTATATATATATATATATATATATTTTTTTTTTTTTGTATGTGTATATATATATATATATATATATATATATATATATTTATATATTAGTGTCTCAGATGTAAGTTGCTGCACAGAAATGAATGCGGTAATATCAGCGTCTCATTGTAATGACTGTATATGACTCTTGTGTGTGGTTAACCTGAATGAATCTTGGATGAAGTCTAAATTTAAAGAACAAATGTTTTTTTTAACTATTATCTGCTGTCAAAATAAATATTTTTACTTCATGTGGGAATATTTTCACTCTCCTTTTTGAGATTACAGAATCTACACCCAAGAGAATTAGAAAGTCCAAAATAATAAAATAATATATATACAGTATATATACTGTATATATATATATATATATATATATATATATATATATATATATATATATATATATACTGTATATATACTTATATATATATTGCAATTGCTAGCAGCTGAGTCTTCATGTGCCGACATCAATTGTGATGGATGTTGAAGCTGTGGAAATGCTTGTGGTGCATTTGTAGTTACAGCAATAATCTCAGTCTCGATGAATTGCTCAGCTATAACTTAAGCAGGTTATGCCCAGTCAGGGAATACACTCAGTATTAGAGGCTTTGGATGAATGTGGGTGCCTTGATAGATTAAATATAAGGCCAATAAAGCCTAGAGAGCATAGGTTAGGTCAATGACACCAGAGGTTAGGATGAGATTGACCCCTGAGCTCTTACCAACCAAGTTCTATCTAGCTTAGCAATGTTTTTATTAAGAATTTTAAAGGACACAGCAAACATGGACAGTGATATAGCTTAGTTTAACTTTAAAAAACTGTAATACAGAAAAGGGCTCACAAACGCCTAGATTACGAGTTTTGTCGGTAATGGGTGCTAACGAGCAGTTTATGCTCACCGCTCACCTACAGACAGCGCTGGTATTACGGGTTTTTACAAACCCAGCGTTAGTCGCAGAAAAGTGAGCGGTGAGCAAAATTTTGCTCCACATCTCACCTCAATACCAGCGCTGCTTACGTTAGCGGTGAGCTGCCTAAACGTGCTCGTGCACGATTTCCCCATAGGAATCAATGGGGCAGAGCTGGCTGAAAAAAAACCTAACACCTGCAAAAAAGCAGCGTTCAGCTCCTAACGCAGCCCTATTGATTCCTATGGGGAAATAAAAGTTATGTCTATACCTAACACCCTAACATGAACCCCCGAGTCTAAACACCCCTAATCTTACACTTATTAACCCCTAATCTGACGCCCCAGACATCGCCGACACCTGCATTATATTATTAACCCCTAATCTGCCGCTCCGGACACCGCCGCCACCTACATTATACTTATGAGCCCCTAATCTGCTGCCCCCAACATTGCCGACACCTACATTTTATTTATTAACCCCTACTCTGCCGCTCTCAATGTCGCCGCCACCTACCTACACTTATTAACCCCTAATCTGCCGCCCCCAACGTCGCCGCCACTATAATAAACATATTAACCCCTAAATCTAAGTCTAACCCTAACCCCCCCTAACTTAAATATAATTTAAATAAATCTAAATAAATATTACTATCATTAACTAAATTATTCCTATTTAAAACTAAATACTTACCTATAAAATAAACCCTAAGCTAGCTACAATATAACTAATAGTTACATTGTAGCTATTTTAGGGTTTATTTTTATTTTACAGGCAACTTTGTATTTATTTTAACTAGGTAGAACAGTTATTAAATAGTTATTAACTATTTAATAGCTACCTAGTTAAAATAAAGACAAATGTACCTGTAAAATAAAACCTAACCTAAGTTACAATTACACCTAACACTACACTACAATTAAATTAATTCCCTAAATTAACTACAATTAAATACAATTAAATACAATTATCTAAAGTACGAAAAAAAAACACACTAAATTACAGAAAATAATAAAATAATTACAAGTTTTTTAAACTAATTACACCTAATCTAATCCCCCTAATAAAATAAAAAAGCCCCCCCCCAAAATAAAAAAGACCTACCCTATACTAAATTACAAATAGCCCTTAAAAGGGCCTTTTGCGGGGTATTGCCGCAAAGTAATCAGCAATTTTACCTGTAAAAAAAAGTACAATACCCCCCCAACATTAAAACCCACCACCCACACACCCAACCCTACTCTAAAACCCACCCAATCCCCCCTTAATAAAACCTTAAAGGGCCACTAAACCCAAAATCTTTCTTTCATGATTCAGATAGAGAATAGAAATTTAAACAACATTACAATTTACTTCTATTATTTATTTTGCTTCATTTTTTAGATATCCTTAGTTGAAGAAAAAGCAATGCACATGGTGAGCCAATCACATGAGGCTTCTATGTGCAGCAACCAATCAGCAGCTACTGAGCATATCTAGATATGCTTTTCAGCAAATAGTATCAAGAGAATAAAACAAATTAGATAATAGAAGTAAATTAGAAAGATGTTTAAAATTGCATTCTCTTTCTAAATCATGAAAGAAAAAATGTGGGTCTCATGTCCCTTTAACACTAACCCCTTGAAGATCACCCTACCTTGAGAAGTCTTCACTGAAGCTGGGCGAAGTGGTCCTTCAGACGGGCAGAAGTCTTCATCCAAGCTGGGAAGAAGAGGTCCACCAGGCGGGCAGAAGTCTTCATCCAGATGGCATCTTCTATCTTCTATCAGCCAATTGGAATTCAAGGGACGCCATCTTGGATGACATCATTTAAAGGAACCGTCATTCATCGTTTAGTTGTCGGGATCGATGGATGCTCTGCGTCGGATGTCTTCAAGATGGAGCCGCTCCTCGTCGGATGGAAGAAGATAAAAGATGCTGCCTGGATGAAGACTTCTACCCATCTGGAGGATCTCTTCTGGCCGGATTGGATGAAGACTTCTGCCCATCTGGAGAACCACTTCGCTCGGATTCGTTGAGGACTTAGGCCCGGCTGGGTGAAGACGGCTCAAGGTAGGGTGATCTTCTGGGGATTAGTGTTAGGTTTTTTTAAGGGGGGTTTGGGTGGGTTTTAGAGTAGGGTTGGGTGTGTGGGTGGGGGGATTTTTTATTTTATTAGGGGGCTTAGATTAGGTGTAATTAGTTTAAAATTCTTGTAAAAAATTTTTATTTTCTGTAATTTAGTGTTTTTTTTTTGTACTTAGTTAATTTTAGTTAATTTTATTTAATTGTAGTTAATTGTATTTAATTTATTTAATTTATTTAATTGTAGTATAGTGTTAGGTGTAATTGTAACTTAGGTTAGGATTTATTTTACAGGTAAATTTGTATTTATTTTAGCTGGGTAGCTATTAAATAGTTAATAACTATTTAATAACTATTGTACCTAGTTAAAATAAATACAAAGTTGCCTGTAAAATAAAAATAAACCCTAAAATAGCTACAATGTAATTATTAATTATATTGTAGCTATCTTAGGGTTTATTTTATAGGTAAGTATTTAGTTTTAAATAGGAATTATTTAGTTAATAATAGTAATTTTATTTAGATTAATTTAAATAATATTTAAGTTAGGGGGTGTAAGGGTTAGGGTTAGACTTAGGTTTAGGGGTTAATAACTTTAATATAGTGGCGGCGGTGTAGGGGGGGCGGGATAGGGGTTAATAAGTTTAATGTAGGGGGTGGTGGGCTCCGGGAGCGGAGGTTTAGGGGTTAAACATTTTATTTAGTTGCGGCAGGGTCCGGGAGCGGCAGTTTAGGGGTTAAACATTTTATTTAGTTGCAGCGGGGTCCGAAAGGGGCGGTTTAGGGGTTAAACATTTTATTTAGTTGCATCGGGGTTAATACGTATAATGTAGGTGGCAGCGGTGTCAGGGTGGCGGTTTAGAGGTTAATAAGTATAAAGTAGGTGTCGGCGGTGTAGGGGGGGCAGATTAAGGGTGTTTAGACTCGGGGTACATGTTAGGGTGTTAGGTGCAGACACTTCCCATAGGAATCAATGGGATATCGGGCAGCAGCAAACATGAGATTTCGCTGCTTTCAGACTCCCATTGATTCCTATGGGATCTGCCGCCAGGGCGGCGGATTGAAAACCAGGTACGCTGGGCCGGAATAGTGGCGAGCGTACCTGGTTGTTCTTTGATAACTAGCAAAAGTAGTCAGATTGTGCCGAATTTGCGTTCGGAACATCTGTAGTGACGTAAGCATTGATCTGTGTCGGACTGAGTCCGGTGGATCGTATGTTACGTCACTATATTCTACTTTTGTTTGTCTGTAGGGTTTGATAACTATGGTGAATCAGCCTCGCCACAAATACGCTGCGGAATTCCAGCGTATTTGCGGTTGATGGCTTGATAAATAGAGGCCTATATCAGGCAGATCAAACATACCTATTGTCTAGTAATTCAGTTTGTTATATATAAACTCTTATGAAATATAGTTCATACAGTAAGTGTAATTTATCAGTTTTGGAAACATAACAGGACAAGAAACAAAGATAAAACTATTCAAAAATATACATCTTATATCCATTTAATGGGACAGTATACTTTAGACTATTGATTTAAAAGATAGATAATACCTTTATTACCCATTCCCTAGTTTAGCATAACCAACACAGTTATATTAATATACTTTTTACCTCTGTGATTACCTTGTATCTAAGCCTCTGCAAACTGCCCCCTGATCAAATGACATTTTATTTATTATCTATTGACTTGCATTTAGTACTGTGTTGTGCTAACTTTTTTTATAAATAATTTTTATTGAGGTTATAAATACAGTAAAGCAGATTAGTGGTATTACAGTTACATTATATAAATACTGAACATATTGTAGAAAAACCTCACATTTTTTACTTTTTAACAAAGGAACAATAGAAATCATATAAATATAGACCTGTAGTGATGTACATTAAACAGGTGATAGAAATAGTATAGACAATAGGATAATCTTCATATAACCCCAAAGTAACCCCAAAGTAATACAATATACAAACAACATACTGTGGCTCGTAGGGAAAAAGAGCTAAAACGTATAAGCAAAAGCACGTCTGAGCCACCTAAATCTGGGTAACTAGTTGGGGGTGTTATTTCAAAGTGCTGTATGTTTTGAGGGAAAATAATCTTATAGCATGCCAAGGATGCGCCTGAATTCTCTGGTGACCTTAAGAACCTTATTTAGCCCATTATAGCATATCGAAATGTAGCAAGGGATCATCAATTATGTAAAATTTCAACCCTCAACTAGTCAACTGCTGCTAGTGTTACAAATAGCTGACAGCTTACCCTGATACTATCATAAATTGAAGAGTCAAACTATACAATAAATAAAGGATACTCAATATGAAATATAGATTAGGGGATGAGAAACACAGCGATTCCTACATACCATTGTGATACTACACTTCGTGTCTCACCATCGGTTCCTTTGGGACATTTAGTCATTTTGTTTTTTGTTTTATTTTATTTTGTATCTATTTTACTCTGTTTTGCCTTTTGTTCATACATACGTCTGATCAGCGTATTTCTTGTACCTTTTTTAATAAATTGTGCTTTTTTAATACATTTCACACTTGAGAGTTAGCTGTATTTCTTGATTTGCAACATATTGCTACTATTTGATTTACCCAATTTGATTGATCTGATTTAAGCTGTTAGCGCTGTGGGTAGAGTTATCTATTATTTGATTCACCCTCAGAGCCAAGAAAGTCCATTCGAGAGCCACCAGAGACTCCAGTTGTTCTATGTATTGTAAATATCTCCTTGTAACATATGTAGGATTTTTAAGGATCATTAAGCATTCTCTTAATCATATTAGAGCCAGGAGCTCTCCACACACACGTCTGATTCCTTTAGCACTTAGCTCTGCCCCTTTTGTGCTAAATTCTTAAAAAACTCATCGGGCGTGAACAGAATGTTATCTATATGGCCCACATGAAGCAGTCTCCTGTTGTGAAAAGCAAAAACAAAATTCATGCGATTAAGAGGCTGTCTGCAGTGGCTTAGAAACAGGCAGAAATTTAGAGTTTTAAATGTTATAAAGTACATTCATATAACAATGTTGGTTGTGCAAAGCGGGGGGAATGGATAGTAAAGGCATTATCTATCTTTTTAAACAATAACAATTTTAGTGTGCACTGTCCCTTTAAGGATCAATACAAGATTGTCAAGCATTTACACAGTTTCAGAGAGGAGACATCCAACTGGTCTTTGCAATAGATGGAGCAATCTGGGATATACTGTAAACAAGTAGAATGTGATTTTTATAGTTAAGGCTGAGAGAACCATAAAGATAAGAGTAATGGGTCCCTATTGGTCATATGCTGACCTGAATGTAGAACAGCTGCAGTTCCAAATTAAATTTCTTACAAAATTGTCTTGAAAAGCCGCCTCTGCAGTGATCAATCTACTCACAAAAATACACGTTAACTCTTAAGGCCCAATTATCTAGAGGTCTCTCGGTTTGCCAGATTCTCTAAAAAAAAAAATCTTCTGACTACTGGTGAAATTCTTTATAAATAGTTTTTACCTTGAGAAGTGTGTGAAGGAGATGCATACATTATAATAGGTCTCACATAATTAAAAAAAATCTTAAGAATCTAACATAAATAAAATTACAGTGCACATCCAAAGAAAACCTTGGGAAATTGATACAAAATTGAAAGCGTATTGTTTTACTTGAGGGTTTTTTTACCTCTGGTAATGGCTTAACTGGGGAGTTCCAGGGTCACATCTGAAAGTTCTCTGTCAGGTCTTCCAATTCTCCCCAGCAAATCTTGTTGTATTATCTTGCAAGCTGAAAGGTTTTGAGATTGTGCCAAATTACCCAAACAAACTTATTAGCATCTTAGAAAAACACATGTATATGAACATAGAAGGTGATTTAAATATACTAGATACTAAAAACAGTGTAATATGATTTATAATGGCTACAGTATTTTATTAATGTGCACCCCCTGCTCTCTGCTAACTTTGCTATCCCCAGCAAAGATTTCCTTTCCAGCAAACTCCAATATTTTCTAGCATCTCATAACTTCCAGGGACAGCCAAGTTTTAAAGAAAATCCCATGAGTGTAGCCCCTGAAGATGTCAATGTGGTTTATATTAGATCACTGGGCCCTTAGCTTTCCTAACAACCAAGTAACTATTTAAAAGTTTAAAGGTGGCTAAGGACACACGTTACACCCATTCCTGATATCTCTAAAAAGAGATATTATGAAACACATTAGAATCAATTACAAAATGCACATTTAACCTCTTAAAATGTAGATCAAGGATTATTTAAGCAACTTTATAATACAGTAATGTAGGGAATAGCTTAAAAAATAGCAAGAGAAAAAAATAAAAATGTTTATGTTTGTAGATGTTAAATAGGTATGCACAGGAGAGATGAATAAACTTGCACTTTAGGGGGGGCGATTTATCAAAGCATCAATCTAGGCACATTCTAGATGGGCTAAACGCTCGCCATACATCGCTGACGCGAATCTACATTTGACTGCCTTATTTCTTAACAAGTCTGTCAAAAACATGTGCATCATCGCACTGTTGATAAATAAGAGTCATCGATGTTGTGGATATCCTTATTTTTCAACTGATCTACCCTTAATGTCCATTAAATGAAGACAGTTTATTTATACCATTTAATTTCTGTCCATGAAAAAGCACATTTTTGTAAAGCTAATCTTTTATTTTTTCATCTGTTAATGTCCAAGAAATAGCTAGATTTATACCTGAACAAACAATAATATCTCATAGAAAGTTATTTTTCATTTATACCACTATGGGGCCCATTTATCAAGCTCCGTATGGAGCTTGAGGGCCCGTGTTTTTCTAAAGACCGCTGCTCCATAACCTGTCCGCCTGCTCTGAGGAGGCGGACAGGCATCGGCACAATTCAATCCGATCGAATACGATCGGGTTGATTGACACCCCACTGCTGCCGATTGGCCGCGAATCTGCAGGGGGTGGCGTTGCACCAGCAGTTCACATTGCGTCATATTTTGTGCAAAGTATTGCATCAAATTTGGTGCGTAGTGGAGAGTGGGACTTGTATTACATGCGTTAAACATGGTGCAAATAGATTTATCAAAAAATGGAAGCTAGCTATAGTATTTAATGTATTTATTTAATTTGTATCCCTATATCTACTAGTGCTGCTGCCAGACAGGCATTGACACACATCTACTTGTGCAGCCTGTTGCTGGTTTATTAATTTCCTCCTTCTGTGTCTAAAAGGTCAGGGACTGTGTTCCTTTGTTTCAATCCTGTATAAATAATTTGTCCCCTTGCTTTGTAATGAACTCTACTACAGAGAGATGAAACATAAACCATAAGTAGGGTAACATCTCCCTACTTGATTTTATTTAGTAATAAGAGCAGATCTTAAAATATTTTGTTATCACAAAAGGTTAAAGGGACATGAAACATTTTTATTATATTTCATGATTCAGGTGGTTCATTAATATCCTCCTTCCGCGTCATAAAAGTATCACAAATTTAAAAAATTTCTGCATGTTCATTGTTAACTGTCTGCGATGACAAACAGCATAGAAAAAAACCTTTTCAGACTCCCATTGATTTCTATAGCATTCGCGCCCTCAGAAGTGGTGGTTTGAAGGATAGGTACGCTGCGTCGGAATAGACGTGATTGTACCTGTTTAATGTTTGATAAATTGGTAAGAGGGTCAAATACAGTCGAATGTGATGGCGGATCATCAGTAAAACGCTCAAATAGAGTCGAATGTGAAGGTGGATGATCTGTATTATGCTCAAATAACGCAAGCAACGATTTGCATCGGATTGATCTTGAGGGAGCTTATATTATGTCAAACATTTCAACATTGATACTGTGTTAACTAAGATGGATCAATGTTGTGTCTAATTTGTCGCGGACTTCACAGTTGAAGCTTTCAATAGGATTGAGCTTGCATTCTATTGGTTGTTCCAATCAGCCAATAGAATGCAAGCTCAATTCTATTGGCTGATTGGATCTTTTTAGGATTTTTTTAACTTTAATTCCGATTGGCTGATATAATTCTATCAGCCAATCGGAATTCAAGGGACGTCATCTTGGATGATGTCCCTTAAAGGAACCTTCATTCTTCAGTAGCCGTTGACAGAAGAGGATGCTCCGTGCCGGATGTCTTGAAGATGGAGCCGCTCCGCGTTGGAAGGGTGAAGATAGAAGATGCCGTCTGGATGAAGACTTCTGCCTGCCTGGAGGACCACTTCTTGCTGCTTGGATGAAGACTTCTCCCGGCTTCGTTGAGGACTTCTGCCCACTTGGATGAAGACTTCTCCCAGCTTGATGAGGATGGATGTCCGGTCTTCAAAAACTGTAAGTGGATCTTTGGGGGTTAGTGTTAGG